>NC_090652.1:290884709-291184709 GCF_040937935.1 Hyperolius riggenbachi
TTGTTTTTCTCTGACAGACAGGTCTCTGCTCCCAGTTTCAGCTTGTCATGCTGAGAAACTTTGTGAATCCCTGACAGAAGTGCAGATAATTCACTTTGTAAAAAAAACTTGTAGTATACTGTAACATATTATATATATATATATATATATATATATATATATATATATATATGTGTGTGTATATATAT
Source organism: Hyperolius riggenbachi (assembly GCF_040937935.1). Classification (NCBI taxonomy): domain Eukaryota; kingdom Metazoa; phylum Chordata; class Amphibia; order Anura; family Hyperoliidae; genus Hyperolius; species Hyperolius riggenbachi. Next base: position 290,884,898 of record NC_090652.1, read on the forward strand.
ATATGTGTGTATGTGTCGGAAGTCTTCGGGAACAGAGTCCTCTCGAAGACAGGCTGCTCCATACTGCGCATGCGCGATGACGCGATAGAGGGCGCTCGCACGTGCGCAGTTTGGAGCGCACCGTTTTCCGGAGCACTCCGATTCCCCCGAAGACTGCCGAAGCCTCCCTTCGGCGGCGGAAGTAGCAGTATTTCACCAATTTAGTAAAATACTGCTACGGGGGAGCCAACGCTGGAACGGGCCCCGGGAGAGGAGAGGGGAGGCTCATTAGGACTCTGAGCCTTCCCTCTCTTTAGGTAAGTAGCAGGCTTTTCTTTTAGGGAATCTGTACCCATTCTCTTTAAGGTTTGCTTTAAATGAAGATGAACTGTTTCAGATGTCATGTGTTCAGTGGAATTTCCTTAACTACTAAACAATGCCAGTAACCATTGAAAAATTAATGTGGGTCCGTCTCCTCTTCCACTGTTTACAATGGCATATCAATAATTTAGCAGCCTTTGTGTTTTACGAGTGTAAATATAGCTCACTGACTATGCAATATGTGCACATTAAGCGGAGGAGCGGGGGGCTCCCAGTAAGACTGTGTTGGAAAAAAAATGGATGGGGGGGCTTTAATGGCAGGAGCACAATGGGCGACAACCACAATATCAGAAAATTAACAATTTATCCCTGATCTCGTTTCCTGCATGATTTTATGCCTCTTATTAGTTTCACAGTGTGACTTCGCAATAAGACGGTGATTATCATGCGGGCCATTTTGAGCCGCGCCGTTCAGATCTTCTGTCATTCCTCCCCTTCTAATAAAGTTTCCAATTTTAGGGCGGACGATGGACGGGTTGAGGAGGCCGCTGGGTCCCAGGCAGACGGAGGGGCTGAAAACTCTCCTCTTAGAGGCTATCTGCAGGTGGTAGACAGCGCCGGAAATCCTCTGTGTCTGCACTGCCAGGAGCCGTGTCTGCGGATACAAGGCCAGGTCCCGGCCTGGGATACCCGATTCTGCTCGCGGAAGTGCCAAGACGACTTCCTGATACGTTCCAACCAAAGTTACATGAGGGCCCAAGTGTTCGAAACTGAGCACGGGGTGTGCCAGCAGTGCTGCATAAACGCCCAGGAGCTGTACCTGAGCGTGCGCGACGCCCCCACCGCTCAGAGGAAGACCCTGCTGGAGGCGACGTGGATGGCCCAGCTACCGCTAGACCAGGTAAGATGTGAAATAAGATGCCAGTGTAAGAAATCAGTATCGTTGAAAATATTGTATCAACAATTGGATTGTTAATAAATACAACAAGATCTATTTCCCGAAGGTTCTAGGTCAGGGCTGTCAAACTCAAATGCAAAGTGTGCTGAAATTGTGCACCGTGATCTTGTCGTAGGCCAAAATTGTTCCCTGGGGCCTAGTGGCGGCACAACCTTTATGTCTACTGGCCACCTTCCTCCCTTATGAAGTTCTCTGCTGTCTAGTGGTCCTCCCTCCCCTATACAGTTCCCTAGTGCTTAATGCTTTTCCCTACCTCCCCCATATGGCTGCCCTGGTGTTCTGGGGGTTCACCTCCAATATACCGTCCCTAGTGGTCTAGAGTGGGCCAAACATAATGCAAAGTGGGGAAGCCTCTTGAGGGCCAATTTTAATGGCTCTGAGGGCCAAATTTACCCCGCGGGCCGGAGTTTGACATGTATGTTCTAGGTGGTTGTTTAGCGAAAGAAGAGCACACCATGAACAGTATAAATAAAGTTTATATTGCATGTCAAACTTGCAATACAGGTACAGACCTCAATGAAGTACACAAAGCAACAAGTACAGAATTATTCATCAAAATAAAAAACATAAACCATCGAAAACAATGCTCACAATGAATATATTCATTCCTATTCTTAGGGGAGCTTATCAAGATTTTAGGAGCCTCAGTGTCATTGGCTGAAGACTCTTTTCAGCAGGTTCAATATTTAACGTCTTTCTAAGGTCAGAGTTCAGGGACGGATCTGGGGGGGGGGGGGGGGGCAGGCGGGTATTTTGCCCCAGGCGCAGTTTGTTGAATTCATAAAATTTGGATGGGGAAATAAACACTTGGCAGTTTGCATCATCGATAGGCGGGCGTGGGAGTGTGACGCGTCAGCGTGTCGCTGGTAATGACGAGTGAGACTCCTCCTTACCAGCAAGGAGATCTCTAGCTCCTCTGCGGCATTCCCCCTGTTCTATCCCCCCCCCCCCCCCGTGTATAGCAATCCCCCACCCTTCTTTTTCTCCGAGGGTGGTGATTTACTGACCCCCTTTTGTTGCAATCCCCCCCCCCTTCCTCCCCTCCAAGGGTGGCAATTTACTGACCCCCCGTTTGTTGCAATCCCCCCTTTCATCCACCTCCAAGGGTGGTGATTTACTAACAATGTTGTATGGATGTCACACAAGCTCTGCGCTGCAGCTCCGTCTTCCTTGCCGAGGACACAGACCATCTGCTTGGTGACGTCACTAAGCCACATGTATCTGTGTCCCAAAAAAGAAGAAGGAGCTGCAGAGCTTGTGTGACATCCGCAGGATCGAAGGCTTGGTATGTATAGTTACATTGGGCAAGGGATGGTTGCAGGGGGGGTCGCCACATGGGGGAGTTCAGCATAGGCACCAAAACCTGACCTTGCCCCAGGCGCAACTTGGTCTAGAGCAATCTCTGTCAGAGTTCACAGGAAGTGTGGGCTATTGTTTCAGAACATGTGTTCAGGGGTAAAATGGCTGCCACGCTAAAGCATGCTGTGTGTCAAAGCAGCCCATTTCTTACACCAGTGATGGGAATGAAAGTAGACCACGAGCTTGCTTGCATACAGAAGAAAAGGATCCTAACTTCCAATATTTCTAGCGAATCTAAAAAGAAAGATGAGACTGCATTCTGGAAGGTGTTACAAATGCCATAGAATATTGTCAGCTCATTCAAGCAGAACAAGGCTTTGTTTAGCACACTCGGTAGATTTTAAGAATCAGAATCAGAATCAGAATCAGAATCACTTTATTTCGCCAAGTACAACGGGGGTTGTACCCGGAATTATTTTTGGCACATACAGGGTCGGTGATGGTACAGCAAAACGCAAGCAGTAATGTACATTACATTTAGTAGTGAGTACACAGTGCATGGGACATAATACTTAGTTACATAGTTACATAGTCGAAGGCCCCCAAGGAGACATCCAAGTGCTATGTGAGTGGAGCGCTACCTTCTCTGCAGCGCTCAACAGCTCTGCAGCTATTTGGATGCCCCCCAGAAAGCAGAGGAAAGAAGTGTAGAATAAACCTAGATGTAAGAAAACTTACAGATGGACCCAGGAGCAGGTCTGGAGGGGGTAATCCGCTGCCGTATTAGGCACTCAAACGCTTCTGCAGCGATACTTGAATCAGATGCCTCCCCAGACCAACCCTGGGGAAAAGAGAGAGAGATGCAAGAGAAAGGGAGGAAAATAAAGATAAGTGAGAGGGACAGTGAAGAGCGAGTCTTCTTGTGCAGGGCAGCCGTCGGATGGATCAGGCGAGGAAGTAGTTCAGGTCGGGTGGCTGGGGTCGATGTAGCCCAGGAGGAGCAGACCGCGTGGTGAGCCAGTCAGGGCAGGGAAGCCGGTCGCGTCAGAGACTGGAGAGAGGATCTGCAGTAAGGTGCCAGATCGGTGGGCCCCTGCCAGATGCTGGGTTGTTTAAGTCCGGCAGACCTCGTGGGGACCAGGTGGAAGGTGGCAGCCCAGGTTGCTTGAGCAGGCCCCGGAGGCCTAAAATGGCCTCTGCAAAAGTTCCTCTGTGGAGGCCTGTATACTTTCCATGGAGGGCCCACAGAGAGTGAGGGCAGTGCCTGCATCAGGTGGGCCTATGGTCACAGCCACGTGGGGCTGATGTATGCGCTATGGTGGGGGTGAGCCGTGTGGCAGCAGAAGCTTGGGCACCAGCTGTAGTCCGGAGCACTAACCTTGGTGGCTCAGGCAGGCAAAGCTGGGCAAGATGACCCTGTATCCCGCTCTGTGGTCCGGTTTGCCTTAGTGTAGGAGAGTGGGCAGCTGATCCTCAGGTGGTGGTGCTGACGCGCTGGAGGACGTGGGATGGCGGCTGGTGATGCAGGCTAAGGCAGATGAGCCCGAGAGGTCTGGAGCTCCACTTGTCGGGACCACGTGGGAGAGCCGGAGCAGCCAAGGTGGATTTAGGTGCCGCAGAGCAGGCTGACAAGTCCCCAGCGGTGGCCGGCCGGCACAGTCCCCAGCAGTGGCAGGACCCGGTGCTGCTGGTGGTTCCCTCCCGTGCAGCATCGGAGGTTGAGTGGAGGCAGCGTAGACAGCGGACGATGCTCAGCCGCATGGTGCTCCTCCCGTCCCCCGGCTGCAATAGACCCTGCCGGAGCCTACTGGAGCCCAAAAAGCCTTACGTCCTCCTCAACCCGCTCGGACAGTGGGCAGCTGATCCACAGGTGGTGGTGGTGGTGACACGCAGGAGGACGTGTTTTAGCAGCTGGTGGTGCGTAGGCGAGGCAGATGAACCCGGGAGGTCTGGAGCTCCACTTGTCAGGACCACGTGGGAGGGCCGGAGCAGCCAAGGTGGTGCCGCGGAGCAGGCTGACACAGTCCCCAGCAGCGGCAGGACCCGATGCTGCTGGTGGTTCCCTCCAGCGCAGCATCGGAGGTTGAGTGCAGGCAGCGAAGGCAGCAGATGGTGCTCGGCCGCATGGTAGGCAGCAGATGGTGCTCCTCCCGTCCTCCGGCTGCGATAGACCCTACCGGAGCCTACCGGAGCCCAAAAGCCTCTTGTCCTCCTCAACCCGCTCGGCAGCCTACGATGCGCGCCCGTTCCCCAGAGAGATAGGGGAGATCGGGTAAGTGCAGCGAGGGTGAATTAGGGAGAAAAGTGGAAAAAATTCCGGAGCCCTGTGGCCGTGGCGACCGAGTCCGGCGCCATCTTGATATCAATGTGTCAAAGCAGCCCAAGGATGTGTACGTTTCCGAGCCCTCACGTTCCTCTTTTATCCATGCGGCAGCTACCCAAAAAAATAAGACTTTGTACTTGATCCTCTGAAAATCCACATTTTCATGTAGAGCGCCTATAACTGCTTGCTTGTACTCACGCTCAGTCTAGCTCCCTATACTCCACAGGGGTGGCTGTTGTCAGTCAGAAGACAGGCTTTGGTTTGGTGTTCTAGTGAGCCTGTCTTCAAGCAGAGATTCCCTAAGGCACAGATGTCGGAAGTCCAGTCCTCAACAGAGTTTGGCCTCGTTCACATCAGGGCCGTTTCTGTGCGCTTTTCACAGCTCATTGCCCTGTGCGTTCTGCAAGGTATTGATTTTTCCATGTAATTAAATGTACCTCGTTCACATCTATGCGCTGAGCTGCGTTACAAAAACCTAGTGTTCAATGCATTCCTGTGCGTTGAGCTGTAATGCGCACCTCAATGCTAGTGAATGGCTGCAGGGTTTTTTAGCGCATAGAAGCACATGCGTTTTTTACCGCTTATTGAAAAAAAATATACATTTTCATATGAAAACAAAGCTTTATTGACAACTGCTACTGTTAAAATAAGCAAAACATGATTTTAAAAAGTGCAACGCACTACAGCGCGCACAAGCGCATGTTTTTCATCATGCGCTTTTACACGTTTCTCAATGCACCCAATGTGAACGAGGCCTTTAGGATGGACTGAGAAATGGAGAACCGTGCTCTACAAGATGAACTCTCGTCATTTCCTCATTCAGTCCCATCAATGAATCTGAGCAAATGTGTGAGCACCCTGGTCCTTGAGGACTGAAGTTCGACAAGCCCTGCCCTATGAGCTAGAGGGGCGTACATGAAAATAGGGCACCTGAAAATTTGGGCTCCCAGAAAGAGCCGATAGTAGAATATTGGAAAGTTTACTGATATTCTACTCTGAGGCCCTTTTTACACTTAAAGTGTACCAGAGCTGAACGATGAAAAAGATTTTTATACATACCTGCGGCTTCCTCCACCCCATCCGCTCTGATCGCTCCCACACCGTCGTCCTCCGCTGCCCGCAGCTTCGTGAACCGGGTCCCCGCACTTTTGTCATTCGGAGCCAGTCTAATGTAATAGAAATGCGCTCTTTGCGTAACTCTCCAGCAGCCGATTACTATAGTAATCTATACCAATAATTTACTACAGCTAAATCTAATCCTATCCTCACACACTGGACCCTCCCTCTACTGATGCCTAACATTACCCCCCCCCCCCCCCCCAACCGCCTAACCTTAAAGGGAACCTGTACTGAGTAAAATTATTTAAAATAAACATATGAGGTAACTTCTAATGAACATTACATAGTTACCTTGCCATCAGTTCCTCTCAGAAGCTCACCATTTTCTTCTGACTTTGGCCTCAATTCACTAAGCTTAACTCCTGTCTTTAATAACTCTTCTTGGCTGTTTTACAGTTATCACCATGGTGATATAATTGTGATAACTGTAAAACGGCTCTGAAGAGCTATTAAAGACAGGAGTTAAGCTTAGTGAATTGAGCCCAATGATCCCTTCCAGTTCTGACAACATTTTGTCAGAACTGAAATATATCAGTTGCTGTCAATTATTTATCAGTTGTTGTCAGTTATAGCTGAGAGGACAACTGCTGTGCCAAGTAATGTCCATGTTTCCCTATGGCTCAAGTGGGCGATGTTACAGTTTAACAGTGTGCTGATCAGGAAGCTGTTATGGGGTAATGGCCGATTTCAAAATGGAGGACAGAGAATTCCCTTGATCACAGTGAACAAACAAGACGCGGGACAGGAAAAAGACACTGAGGAGTAGACTACATGGAAGGTAAGTATGACTTGTGTATGGTTATTTTGACCTTTAATTTTCAGTTCAGGTTTTCTTTAAAGTCAACCCCAGGTGAAAATAAACTGATTAGATAAACAAGTATTTATTCCCCCTACTCCTTTTTTAAATATCCCATTGCTTTATTTTATGTTAAACATTTAATAAGTAGATTGAGTTTTTTGTTGTCTCTGCTCGTGGCAAGCTATTAAGTGGCCCAGAGTTAAAGTACATGAACTATTGACCTTTTCTATCTCACCCACGCCTTCATAAATTGTATTCTGCCAGGAAAACTGTTATGGCTGTAATTTGCTTATCAGTGATGGTTACGATATTCTTGACAAGGTACCGACAAGACAGAAGCTGCCACTTGCATGCCTGACAATTAACTCTTTCAGGCAGCAAAATAATAAAAAAAATAAACAGCCTGGCTATTCATAGGTTTTGCTCTGTACATACACATGTTTATCTCATGATGTCATATGTTGCCTCAGGTACACTTTAACCGCTTATTGCCTAAACCAGTCCACCATTTTTTTCAAAGGGGTACTGTAGGAGGTCTGGGGAAAAAAGAGTTGAACTTACCTGGAGCTTCTAATGGTCCCCCGCAGATGTCCTGTGCTCGCGCAGCCACTCACCGATGCTCCGGCCCCGCCTCCGGTTCACTTCTGGGATTTCGGGAAAGTCGGAAGATCACTTCGCCTTCGTTGCCGTGCTCTCGCTCGCACTAACATCACCAGGAGTGTATTGCACACGCCCAGTACGGTCTGCGCCTGCGCAGTAGGCTTCTGGTGACGAACACAGTAAATCCAGCGCAAGAGACTTGGGCGCACAGGGAGTAACTTCAGTGCTGTCAGAAGACGGAGCTGAAGTTACTTTTAAAACACAATAATTCGGCCTCCAGTAATTGCTGGAAGCCGAAGTATTTCATTCCCCATCCATGGCGGCCTGGAGGGGGAATAGTAATTAACACGGCCGGGAACTTGTGCAGCTGTAGGATCAGCCATATACCGGCTGTGTCCTGCGCCCAAGTTTTCTGCGCCGATTCCTCTCGTATGCCCTGGTGGTGTCAGCGAGGGCGCAGACGCACTGGTTTTCCTACTTTAAAGTCGGAAATTCCAGAAGTGAACCGAAGGCGGGACCGGAGCAATCGGTGAGGGGCTGCATGGCCACAGGACGTGTGCGGGGGACCATTAGAAGACCCGGGTAAGTTCAACTTTTTTCCCCCTACAGTACTCCTTTAAGGTTGGGACCCTATTCCGCCATGGTAGCATCCTTTGGGGGGCAATTCAGCTGGCAGCGTTGCATCAGTGGCTGTAGTAATCAAATCACAATCGATCCTTTAATCACGGTGGAATCGCATCACTGTGATTCTGCAAATAGTGGGGGCTTTGCGATTTGCCACAGAGCGATTGTAGTTAGTCCCAGGCCTTACAGTGGTGCTGAGTCTCCTTCTGCGCACACTATTCTGGCAGTAGGAGTGTGCTACTGCCATCCAAGGGAGATGGATTAGTCCAAAATGTGTCCCATCTGTCACATTTCTACTCCCTACTGTAACTGACAGAAAGATAGGGGGAGACAAAAGTAAAACAAATGTAGTGCATTATACGCTGGGTCAATTGTATAACTAAGGCCTCGTAGACTTCCACCTGATGTAGCCCGTCAGGGGTCAGGACTTGATCCCCTTGGGTGATATTGCTGAGTCGGGTGTGCGACGGAGGGACAACAAGTGGGGCGTGCGTGACATCACGCGGTGGGCATAGTACGCGGCAAACAATGAGGTCAACGTTCCTGGGGGTGGATCACTCGTGGGTTGTGGGTGGTCGTTATCAGCCGCCTCAGCAGATTAAAGTCAGGCGTGTGTATGGGCGCTAATACACGTGTATTTTGAATTTTACAAATTTTTGAGATTGTTGTCCTTGTCTAAACTGTATTGTTCAAAATCATTCAAATTTCCGCGATGGACTAATGGGGCCCATACACTGGTTGATTTCAGCCATCGATCGATTCTATCGAATCAATCGGAGATCGATTCTATTAATTCAGCCAATCGAACGATTTGGGGCCAATTTTGATTGATTTCAATCGATTTTTATCTATCTGACAGGATTTCACTCTGAAATCTATTGGAAATCTGTTCCTAGTGTATGGCACACATCAGATCGATTCCTGTCAGATTCGACTTGACAGGCATCTGTCAGAAATCTATCTGGTGGTCGAATCTGCTGCAAATCTATGGCCACCTTTACCTGGCCAGTACTGAATCCATGCAGATATTTCTAAGGGGATCGGTAGTGTCCCTAATGCCAGCCGTGCATTATTTGATTGACACTTAATCAATATCTCCGTGTTGGGAAATTGCCATTGTTTTGCGACTTTGCACCTCAATTGATCAATCGATATTTTTTTTCTTTCTTCAATGGATCAGCTGTCAACCTGACTGGAAACATTGCATGGTATAGGGCTGGCGTCCGTAGACAAAATAAGAGCTTTCTGTATTGCTGCAAAGCTGCCAATCAGATTAAACTCTGCCTTTCTCCAGCTGTCACCAGAAGGTTTGAGTGTAATTACTTGCAATGGGACACTAGAGAGAGCTCCTATCTCCAGCCTTATAAATGAAGCCCAAAATAATTAGATGTTTCTATGACAACGAGATGCGGGCTCCCAGCAGCAGACAGAGGTAACTGTAAGGTCGCTCTGGTAACAAATGGGATGTTTCCTCCTGTTTGGAAGTATTGCAGATCATCTGTGTTTCCCATGACAACCAATCACATCCTCTCTTTCATTTTACCGTATATGGAATGGGGGATTTCGTTGGTTCAGCTTATAGACAAGGCTAGTGTATTTATTTAAAGGACAACTGAAGTGAGAGGTATATAGAGGCTACCAGATTTATTTCCTTTGAAACAATCCCAATTGCCTGGCAGTCCTGCTGATCTCTGTGGCTGCAGTAGGGTCTGAATCACACCAGAAATAAGCAATGATGTCAGAAACACCTGATCTGCTGCATGCTTGTTCAGGGGCTGTGGCTAAAAGTATTGACCCTTTTTATCTCTTTCCTGCTCTCAGAAGCCATTTACTGCCAGGAAAGTGTTTTATGGCTGCAATTCCTTATCACTAAGGGTTCTACGAGAGTCTGACCCAGTCCCAACCCAGACAGAAACTGTCACTTGCATACCTGATTTTTAAGTCTTTCAGGCAGAGAAAGAAAAAAAAGGAACACAGCCTAGTTATTTGTGTGCTAGGCACTGTACATACACATGTCTATCTCACTATGTCACATGTCACCTCGGATGTCCTTTAACCACTTCGCATCCAGACCTTGTTTCCCACCTTATGGACCAGAGCAGTTCTGACAGTTTAGCTATGTCCCTGTTTAATTAGCAACAACAAATTAGGCTTTCATTGTATGCCTTTTTTCCCTCAAACAATTTTGTTTTCTATGAATTGTAATGGGGAAAAAAAATTGGTTTTACCAATTCCAGTTTAAAAATAAAAAGTTAAACTGTAGATAAAAAACACACAATTTATTTATCTATTCTTACTGTTTATCACAAAACGTAGATTGGGTTCCTGTCACAATTTATAGTGAAGATATTGAATTCTAAAATAATGCTACAGAGTGTATTTTTCACTATGAACTGAGAAAATAAAACGTTTTTTAATGGTAAAAATCAATCCCATTAGCTCAGGGAACATATATTCCCTTTCACCAATTAGTGCTGCATCAGATAGTGCTGGAAGTGTGCACAGGAGCAAGCCCAATCCTGCACAGCACTGCTTCTGCTACAAGAGGTATATCTACTGACTCGTGGCTTAGATGAAGTCACAGAGGACATAGATATACTGTAGTGGTGGATAAAGTGGTAAGCATGCCCAGTACGGATGTCCTTTTCCACACCCGGAGTGCAGCTAGAAGATGGAGAGTAAAAAGGATAAGGAATCGCTCCTTGAGTTTACGCGTATAAACCAGATCCTTGTCTCTATGCAGAGAGCAGCTCACCTTATTAGGTGGCTGAAAACGCCAATATTGACTTTTCTTCTTTCAATATTGACCGTATTAGTGGATAAAGCACTGCTAATCTGTCATTGATCTCGATTGCCCCCCTCCCCGCATGGAAGCACCATCCGGGCATCCTATATGAAAAACTGTTAAAGCTCTCCAGGTGAGTCCTTGGCTGGAACCGGATATTAGTAAACCACAGGTTATTATTTTTGCCAATAGGTAAATTACAAACATTAATTGGTCAAAAATGTAAAAAAAAATGCTGTGTGCTGACGCGTTTCACAAGAGTCATCTATTGGTCAGTCATGGTCAATGTTGTGTTGCTGTCATTGGTCCTAACTGACCAATAGCATGAATCAGCATGAATCGGCTTATACTGGAGACCTCTTGAGCTCTGTAATCATTGACAAACTGCCTCTGATGAAGTGAAGGTGATCCATGTGCAGCGCGTCAGCCTACTGCATGCGTTTTATTTTTGTTCAATAAATGTTCATAACTTACCTATGGTGTAAATAGCCTGTGGTTTGTTAATATTGAGAATCAGCAGAGGACTCAACTGGACTGCTACTGTGGCTTCCATATTGGATCCATGGGTGGTGCTTCCACACAGACTGGATGATTGAAGCCAGATCAACAGTGGTTATCTAATACTACACTCATATGCTGAATTGTTATTTTTGGCATTTTCAGCCATCCAATAAGGCGATGCAGAAACAAGAAGACACGCTGAAAGGCTGGCATTGCTAACGTTGGTCTATGAATACACCCACCGCAGAAAATAACGCAATTTGGGCCACATTTCAGCAGAAAATAAACGCAATTTATGGAACATTTCAGCAGACAATAACGCAATTTGGGCGACATTTCAGCAGAAAACAAACACAATGTGGGCGACATTTCAGCAGAAAACAAACGCAATTTTGGCCACATTTCAGCAGAAAATAAACACAATTTGGGGAACATGTCAGCAGAAAATAACGCAATTTGGGCGACATTTTAGCAGAAAATAACGCAATTTGGGCGACATTTCAGCAGAAAACAAACACAATGTGGGCGAAATTTCAGCAGAAAACGCAATTTGGGCCACATTTCACCAGAAAACGCAATTTGGGCTACATTTCACCAGAAAACAAACACAATTTGGGCCACATTACAGCAGAAAATAATGCAATTTGGGCGACATTTCACCAGAAAACAAACGCAATTTGGGCAACATTTCACCTGCAAAAAAAGGAATTTACTCACCTGACAAAAGTCTCCTCTCCCGGCCTCTGGCGCGCAGCTCCCCGGACCATCTTGCTCCTCCAATCGCGCTGAATGTTATAGCAGGGCTACGGGAAGATGGCGCCTGAAGCCCTGTACTGGAGACACAAATAGTCTCCAGTACAGGGCTTCGGACGCCATCTTCCCGTAGCCCTGCTCTGCCTGCCGAACACTATGCAGGCTGCTGGAGCGGGGCTGCGGGCTATGAACTGGCGCAGCGTCTATTAGACGCTGCGGCCAGTTCATGCATCGTACGGTGGCCAGAGTCCCGAGGCCGGGACGTCCCACAGCTAAAAGCGGAAAGGTTCCCGGGACCTCATGCAGCCTGGGACAGGGGACCCCGAATTTGGGACCTGTCCTGGGTAAAGCGGGACGTCTGGTCAGTGTACCTAAGCCATTCATCTAGGCCTGGTGTGTGGGCAGCTTTCTGTATGCCATACATCTAGGCCTGGTGTGTGGGCAGCTTTCTGTATGCCATACATCTAGGCCTGGTGTGTGGACTGCTTTCCCTATGCCATACATCTAGGCCTGGTGTGTGGACTGCTTCCCTATGCCATACATCTAGGCCTGGTGTGTGGGCTGCTTTCCCTATGCCATACATCTAGGCCTGGTGTGTGGGCAGCTTTCTGTATGCCATACATCTAGGCCTGGTGTGTGGGCAGCTTTCTGTATGCCATACATCTAGGCCTGGTGTGTGGACTGCTTTCCCTATGCCATACATCTAGGCCTGGTGTAGGAACTGCTTTCCCTATGCCATACATCTAGGCCTGGTGTGTGGACTGCTTTCCCTATGCCATACATCTAGGCCTGGAGTGTGGACTGCTTTCCCTATGCCATACATCTAGGCCTGGTGTGTGGACTGCTTTTCCTATGCCATACATCTAGGCCTGGTGTGTGGACTGCTTTCCCTATGCCATACATCTAGGCCTGGTGTGTGGACTGCTTTCCGTATGCCATACATCTAGGCCTGGTGTAGGAACTGCTTTCCCTATGCCATACATCTAGGCCTGGTGTCTGGACTGCGTTCCCTATGCCATACATCTAGGCCTGGTGTCTGGACTGCTTTCCCTATGCCATACATCTAGGCCTGGTGTGTGGACTGCTTTCCCTATGCCATACATCTAGGCCTGGTGTCTGGACTGCTTTCCCTATGCCATACATCTAGACCTGGTGTCTGGACTGCTTTCCCTATGCCATACATCTAGGCCTGGTGTCTGGACTGCTTTCCCTATGCCATACATCTAGGCCTGGTGTGTGGACTGCTTTCCCTATGCCATACATCTAGGCCTGGTGTAGGAACTGCTTTCCCTATGCCATACATCTAGGCCTGGTGTCTGGACTGCGTTCCCTATGCCATACATCTAGGCCTGGTGTCTGGACTGCTTTCCCTATGCCATACATCTAGGCCTGGTGTGTGGACTGCTTTCCCTATGCCATACATCTAGGCCTGGTGTCTGGACTGCTTTCCCTATGCCATACATCTAGGCCTGGTGTGTGGACTGCTTTCCCTATGCCATACATCTAGGCCTGGTGTGTGGACTGCTTTCCCTATGCCATACATCTAGGCCTGGTGTGTGGACTGCTTTCCCTATGCCATACATCTAGGCCTGGTGTGTGGACTGCTTTCCCTATGCCATACATCTAGGCCTGGTGTGTGGACTGCTTTCCCTAAGCCATACATCTAGGCCTGGTGTAAGGACTGCTTTCCCTAAGCCATACATCTAGGCCTGGTGTGTGGACTGCTTTCCATATGCCATACATCTAGGCCTGGTGTGTGGACTGCTTTCCCTATGCCATACATCTAGGCCTGGTGTGTGGACTGCTTTCCCTATGCCATACATCTAGGCCTGGTGTAAGGACTGCTTTCCCTAAGCCATACATCTAGGCCTGGTGTGTGGGCTGCTTTCCCTATGCCATACATCTAGGCCTGGTGTGTGGGCAGCTTTCTGTATGCCATACATCTAGGCCTGGTGTGTGGACAGCTTTCTGTATGCCATACATCTAGGCCTGGTGTGTGGACTGCTTTCCCTATGCCATACATCTAGGCCTGGTGTGTGGACTGCTTTCCCTATGCCATACATCTAGGCCTGGTGTGTGGACTGCTTTCCCTATGCCATACATCTAGGCCTGGTGTGTGGACTGCTTTCCCTTTGCCATACATCTAGGCCTGGTGTGTGGACTGCTTTCCCTATGCCATACATCTAGGCCTGGTGTGTGGACAGCTTTCTGTATGCCATACATCTAGGCCTGGTGGAGGACTGCTTTCCCTATGCCATACATCTAGGCCTGGTGTCTGGACTGCTTTCCCTATGCCATACATCTAGGCCTGGTGTGTGGACTGCTTTCCCTATGCCATACATCTAGGCCTGGTGTGTGGACTGCTTTCCCTATGCCATACATCTAGGCCTGGTGTGTGGACTGCTTTCCCTATGCCATACATCTAGGCCTGGTGTGTGGGCAGCTTTCTGTATGCCATACATCTAGGCCTGGTGTGTGGACTGCTTTCCCTATGCCATACATCTAGGCCTGGTGTGTGGACTGCTTTCCCTATGCCATACATCTAGGCCTGGTGTGTGGACTGCTTTCCCTATGCCATACATCTAGGCCTGGTGTAAGGACTGCTTTCCCTATGCCATACATCTAGGCCTGGTGTCTGGACTGCTTTCCCTATGCCATACATCTAGGCCTGGTGTGTGGACTGCTTTCCCTATGCCATACATCTAGGCCTGGTGTAAGGACTGCTTTCCCTAAGCCATACATCTAGGCCTGGTGTGTGGACTGCTTTCCCTATGCCATACATCTAGGCCTGGTGTGTGGACTGCTTTCCCTATGCCATACATCTAGGCCTGGTGTGTGGACAGCTTTCTGTATGCCATACATCTAGGCCTGGTGTGTGGACTGCTTTCCCTAAGCCATACATCTAGGCCTGGTGTGTGGACTGCTTTCCATATGCCATACATCTAGGCCTGGTGTGTGGACTGCTTTCTGTATGCAATACATCTAGGCCTGATGTGTGGACAGCTTTCTGTATGCCATACATTTAGGCCTGGTGTGTGGACTGCTTTCCCTATGCCATACATCTAGGCCTGGTGTGTGGACAGCTTTCTGTATGCCATACATCTAGGCCTGGTGGAGGACTGCTTTCCCTAAGCCATACATCTAGGCCTGGTGTAGGGACTGCTTTCCCTAAGCCATACATCTAGGCCTGGTGTGTGGACTGCTTTCCCTATGCCATACATCTAGGCCTGGTGTGTGGACTGCTTTCCCTATGCCATTCAACTAGGCCTGGTGTGTGGACTGCTTTTCCTATGCCATACATCTAGGCCTGGTGTAAGGACTGCTTTCCCTATGCCATACATCTAGGCCTGGTGTGTGGACTGCTTTCCATATGCCATACATCTAGACCTGGTGTGTGGACTGGTTTCCCTACGCCATACATCTAGGCCTGGTGTGTGGGCTGCTTTCTGTATGCCATACATCTAGGCCTGGTGTGTGGACTGCTTCCCTATGCCATACATCTAGGCCTGGTGTGTGGGCTGCTTTCTGTATGCCATACATCTAGGCCTGGTGTGTGGACTGCTTCCCTATGCCATACATCTAGGCCTGGTGTGTGGACTGCTTTCCCTATGCCATACATCTAGGCCTGGTGTAAGGACTGCTTTCCCTATGCCATACATCTAGGCCTGGTGTGTGGGCAGCTTTCTGTATGCCATACATCTAGGCCTGGTGTGTGGACTGCTTTCCCTAAGCCATACATCTAGGCCTGGTGTAGGAACTGCTTTCCCTATGCCATACATCTAGGCCTGGTGTCTGGACTGCTTTCCCTATGCCATACATCTAGGCCTGGTGTGTGGACTGCTTTCCCTTTGCCATACATCTAGGCCTGGTGTAAGGACTGCTTTCCCTAAGCCATACATCTAGGCCTGGTGTGTGGACTGCTTTCCATATGCCATGCATCTAGGCCTGGTGTGTGGGCTGCTTTCCCTATGCCATACATCTAGGCCTGGTGTGTGGGCAGCTTTCTGTATGCCATACATCTAGGCCTGGTGTGTGGACAGCTTTCTGTATGCCATACATCTAGGCCTGGTGTGTGGACTGCTTTCCCTATGCCATACATCTAGGCCTGGTGTGTGGACTGCTTTCCCTATGCCATACATCTAGGCCTGGTGTGTGGACTGCTTTCCCTATGCCATACATCTAGGCCTGGTGTGTGGACTGCTTTCCCTTTGCCATACATCTAGGCCTGGTGTGTGGACTGCTTTCCCTATGCCATACATCTAGGCCTGGTGTGTGGACAGCTTTCTGTATGTCATACATCTAGGCCTGGTGTGTGGACTGCTTTCCCTATGCCATACATCTAGGCCTGGTGTGTGGGCTGCTTTCCCTATGCCATACATCTAGGCCTGGTGTAGGGACTGCTTTCCCTATGCCATACATCTAGGCCTGGTGTCTGGACTGCTTTCCCTATGCCATACATCTAGGCCTGGTGTGTGGACTGCTTTCCCTATGCCATACATCTAGGCCTGGTGTGTGGACTGCTTTCCCTTTGCCATACATCTAGGCCTGGTGTAAGGACTGCTTTCCCTATGCCATACATCTAGGCCTGGTGTGTGGGCAGCTTTCTGTATGCCATACATCTAGGCCTGGTGTGTGGACTGCTTTCCCTATGCCATACATCTAGGCCTGGTGTGTGGACTGCTTTCCCTATGCCATACATCTAGGCCTGGTGTTTGGACAGCTTCCTGTATGCCATACATCTAGGCCTGGTGTAAGGACTGCTTTCCCTAAGCCATACATCTAGGCCTGGTGTGTGGACTGCTTTCCATATGCCATACATCTAGGCCTGATGTGTGGACAGCTTTCTGTATGCCATACATTTAGGCCTGGTGTGTGGACTGCTTTCCCTATGCCATACATCTAGGCCTGGTGTGTGGACAGCTTTCTGTATGCCATACATCTAGGCCTGGTGTGTGGACAGCTTTCTGTATGCCATACATCTAGGCCTGGTGGAGGACTGCTTTCCCTAAGCCATACATCTAGGCCTGGTGTAGGGACTGCTTTCCCTATGCCATACATCTAGGCCTGGTGTGTGGACTGCTTTCCCTAAGCCATACATCTAGGCCTGGTGTGTGGACTGCTTTCCCTATGCCATACATCTAGGCCTGGTGTGTGGACTGCTTTCCCTACGCCATACATCTAGGCCTGGTGTGTGGGCTGCTTTCTGTATGCCATACATCTAGGCCTGGTGTGTGGACTGCTTTCCCTATGCCATGCATCTAGGCCTGGTGTGTGGGCTGCTTTCTGTATGCCATACATCTAGGCCTGGTGTGTGGACTGCTTTCTGTATGCCATACATCTAGGCCTGGTGTATGGACTGCTTTCCGTACTGACAGAAACATCATAAAAACATTCCATAATTGTACCCCAACATGTGGATTTGATGTCACATCTGGCCTGACAGCCCACAAGTAATGCTGTACAGTGCCTTTTATTCTGGAACACAGAGAGACACATGTAAGGCTCTAGTTATCAGTAAAGTTACACATTTCCGTTGTGTTGAAGCGCTGAAGCATGTCACCTTCTCATCATTGTGATGTGACGCCCGGTACCCGCGCCTCCTCGCATCCTCCCCTTTGAAGCCTGCCCATTGTCGTAGTTTCCATACTGTTAATTGACGACAGTTCGCAGGGAAAGAACAATGTGCCTGACCATGTGATCGCTCGTACTCTCAGATTCCCATGACAATAGCTGTCAGGCAACAGTTTTAATGGTGTCCACGCCGCAATGTTCTCCTATCGCCGCCTAGCAACATGAAACCGCCGCTTGACAGCTCTTCATGTGGGATGTGAGAGGGGGAATGGAGGCTGCTTCTGGCCTTGTTATTTGCGATGTAACCAGGTGTGTGACCCTCTCTCTCTCCGCAGCTCAACGATCTCATCCGAAATCCCACCGAAGGCAAGTTCTGGCAAGTGGATCACATTCGGCCAGTGTACGGCGGTGGCGGCCAGTGCTCCCTGGACAACCTTCAGACCCTCTGCACCGTGTGCCATAAAGAGGTAGGATATGGTTTCTCAAGCTAACCTTAAATCAAACCTGAAGTTTAACAAAACAAATTAGTTTACCTGACCTGGGGCTTCTTGTAGCCCCCTGAAGTCATTCTGCTATCATGCCGTCCTTTTTAATCCCTCCCACCAGCAGTGGCGACCCCTGCAAAGCTGGCCGGCCACATGCCTCCTCTCCGTGCTGCCGATGCTGGGAGTGTACTGCACATGTGCAGTAGGCAAAATCGCTACTTGCATGCGCTGCCGGGAGTGCGATCAGGGTGTACGTGATTTGCGGGTGTGCATTAGCAGTAGCCGGTGAAGGGCCAGCTTTTCGGGGGTCGCCACTGCTGGCTGGAGGGATTTAGGAGGACGTCATGGGAACAGGACCACTCCAGAGGGCTGCAAGAAGCTCCAGGTAAGTTAAATTCAGGGGTTTTTTTTGTTTTGTTTTTAGACTGAAATAACCCTTTAAAGCAAACTTGAAGCAAAAATAAACATATGAGATAATGAATGATATGTGTAGTGCAGCTAAGGAGTAGAACATTAGTAGCAAAGAAAAGAATCTCATATTGTTATCCAGTAAAGGGAGAGTTAAACCACTTCAGTTGTTATCTATGCAAAAGAGCTTTTTTTTTAGCTATTTGACCCTCTGGGTTGAATACAGTCCTGTTTTCTGAAGAGCCTAAAGAAAACCTGTAATGAGAAAAACCTCCCCTGGGGGGTACTCACCTCGGGTGGGGGAAGCCTCCGGATCCTATTGAGGCTTCCCCCGTCCTCCTCAGGCCCACGGCGGCGAAAATCCTCCCGGAACGGTGGGGATTTAAATATTTACCTCCCGGGCTCCAGCGCAGGCACAGTATCGGCTCTCCGCTCGGAGATGGGCGGAAATAGCCAATCGTTGTTGGGCCGCTCTACTGTTAGAGTGAACTCGACGGAGATCGGCTATTTTCGCCTATCTCTGTGTGGAGAGCCGCAACAGCGCCCCCTGCTGGAGCCAGGAAAGGTAAATAAATCGGTGCTTATCAGCCTTGTCGAGGGAGGATTCCGAGACACTCCGAGGGAGCCAGCGCTGGACTGCCTGCAGCTACAGCGGAGGGGGAAGCCTCATTGGGACGCTGAGGCTTCCCCCTACCAGGGGACTTTTTTTTTGTTACAGGGTCTCTTTAAACAGCCAATAAACAGTGAGAGACAGCTTGAGATAAGGTTTTACTGCAGGAAAGTTCAAAGGGTCATTATTTCTGCTTTGTTTCATAGCTTAAAATACAGAGTGTGGTTTTAAAACTGCAACTGTGACAGAATGGTGCAATGTTATAAAAAAAGTTATGTAACAGAAAATAAAAATGCGAGGCTGTTTTACTAATGTTCTATTCATTATCCATGCTACACATACAATTCATTTAATTATAAGGGTTTTTTTTTTTTGCTTCAAGTTTGCTTTAAAGTGGAACTAAACTCGGAACTTCCTCTCTGCTCTGTAGTATTAGCCACAGTGTGATAACCTTTATGGAAAAAGAACATACGGTACATGGAGGAGACCCGGCAGGCAGTGTGCACAGATTTTCGATTAAAAATACTGTATTCATAATCTGTGTACAGAGTGTTTAGGGATTCGATTAGATCCCTCTCCGATCAGATAACGGTCTGAGAGGGATCCATCTGATGGCCACATGGACCAGTGTATAACCAGCTCATACAGTGTATAACCAGCTCATATAATTGCCTGGGGCTTCTTCCAGCCCTCTGCTAGCAGCTCCATAAGATGTGTGACTGGGAACTGCCAGCCAGTGGGAGGATGAAGGGGACCGAGAGGACACAGAGGGACCTCACAGACTAGGTGGGTGAGCTGGAAGAAGCCCTAGATTAGTACAACTCAACAGTTTTAGGCACAGTTCAGGTCCACTTTAACCTCTTAAAGACCGCTCCACACCAATTGGAGTGGACACGGCAGCAGCCCCAGGACCGCCTAACACCTATCAGCATGCAGTCCTGGGGGCGTGTTTTGCAGGAGGTCGTTATTATTATTATTATTATTATTTAGTATTTATATAGCGCCAACATATTACGCAGCGCTGTACAATGTATATATATATCTTGTCACTAACTGTGCCTCAAAGGAGCTCACAATCTAATCCCTACCATTGTTATATCTCTATATTATGTAGTGTAAGTACTGTAGTCTAGGGCCAATTTTTTTTTTTTTTGCGCAATTTTAGGGGGAGCCAATTAACTTATCCGTATGTTTTTGGAATGTGGGAGGAAACCGGAGTGCCCGGAGGAAACCCACGCAGACACGGAGAGAACATACAAACTCTTTGCAGATAGTGCCCTGGCTGGGATTCGAACCAGGGACCCAGCGCTGCAAGGCGAGAGAGCTAACCACTACGCCACCGTGCCTGCCTGTCGTTAGTGCCAATGCAAGCGCATCTCTGCTTGAATGATGGAGCTCCGCTCCATCATCAGCCTCCCAGTGGTGATTGCCGCTAGGAGACTCATAGCACAGCACTGCGATCTAAGGCAGCGCTGTACGGGGATGGACATGTCACATGGCTGTCCCCCTGGTACGCAGGAGAGCAATCAGCTCTCATTGCCTGAAGCCTATGACCTCCATCACAGAGGTCTCCGATCTCTGATGCTACTTCCTGTTTAAACAGGAAGTAGCATGAAGCATTGAGAGATCGGAGACCTCCGTGATGGAGTTATGTGTTGCTGCTGCCCGCTTGTTGCCACTGATAATAGATGCTGATAATAGGTGCAAATCGGCTGGAGCCCATTGGAAAGCTGCTACTGCGCCTGCACAGGAGCGCGGCAGCTAATATTGCAGCCGCAACTGCACCACAGCTTGTCGGCTGATTTTTGGGGGAGCCAGCACTGGATCCCAGAGGTAGATGATGGGAGATGCCTAATTAGGATCCAGAGGCTTCCCCCTCCCAGGTAAGTATCCCCGGGGGAAGGTTGTTTTTGGTTACAGATTCACTTTAACAGAAAAGAAACACTATTATTATTATTATTATTATTATTAAAGCACAAGCTCGCTCTGATTCTGAAGCTGCAGTACAGCTATAAGAAAAGGTGCCGCGAAGGCCAACTAAATTAATACGAGACACAGGGGACCTCAATTATGAGAAGATATTAACTGAAGCAAATCTAATCAGCTTTGAATGAAAGGGATGGAGAGAACTATATTCACCTCGTGTAAAAAATGACTGTAGTAATGCGCAAATATACTCTGATTCCCTCCCCTCTCTGAGGTCTAAAGGTGGCCATACACAAACAGATTGTCACACAAAATGATCCATCTTTCCCTCCCCAATCTAAATCTGATCAGAGAGGGATTGGTTCCTACCACACACAGCGTATCGATTTTCAATCACACTGTATAGTTACACTCCCAGATGCAGGACGGCACTATGGCGGCCGAATTGCAGTGTTTTTATAGTGGTATGTGCTCCGTCTTTTGATGGCCCCCAAAATACTCACAAAGTGCCGCTATAGCCGTAATTCCTATTACGACCTCTGGTGGCGCCGGCTGCGCCCAAATCTCCAGACCTGTTTTTGCAGCGCTCGCCAATGGGCCATCGATCTACCACAGCTCTTGCACCTCCTATCTACAGAGAAGGTCTGTCCCGTCCAGTTTCTTCATTTTAGCCCAAAAAGTATGTAAATTATAAGCATTCAAACATGTGGATTAGATTCCTTCAGAGTGATCATATCTGCTGGTAATGGAACTGGAAAATCGGATGTATGTATGGACTGCCTACCTAGAACGTCCAGAGATGACTGAGGCCCCCTGAGCCCAAAACTCAATGTTTTTGTCTCTCCCGCCGATCTTGCCACTGAATCCCCACAGCAGCTCACTCACTCTGCCTGTCTCTATGACGGCAGAGCCCTGTAAGCAGGTCAGGAGCCGATTTCATTGGCTCCTGGCCCTGTCTTTCAATGTAAGCAACTCCCTTTGGCTTACATTGAAAGACAGGGTCAGGAGCCAATGAAAGCGGGTCCTGATCGGCTCACAGGAGTGGGTGACCCAGGTTCCGGACGTGCGGCGGGTATGTGTGGCGATTCGTTGGGATTCTGCCGTCTATACCAGCAGTCTCTGGTCCTTAAAGGAGAACTGTAGTGAAAGGTATATGGAGGCTGCCATATTGATTTCCTTTTAAGCAATGCCAGTTGCCTGGCAGCGCTGCTGAGCCATTTGTCTGCTGTAATGTGAATCACACCAGAAACAAGCATGCAGCTAATCTTGTCAGATCTGTCAAAAATGTCCGAAACGCCTGATCTGCTGCATGCTTGTTCAGAGTTTTGGGCTAAAAGTATTAGAGGCAGAGGATCTGCAGGTTAGCCAGGCAACTGGTATTGCTTAAAAGGAAATAAATATGGCAGCCTCCCCATACCTCTCACTACAGTTCTCCTTTAAGGAGGCAGGGGCCACTGGTACTTAAGCGGTTAAACCTGAGCAGTTATAAAAGCCACTAATTAGAGCGGCTATAAAGCCTGCCAAAGTATGGCTACCGTGGCGCACTCCTGCTTCCAAATGACTCACCGGGCGCCACCATAGCCACTAATTGCATTGCAGCCTATGGCGTGGCCCAAATGACCAGACGCAGCAAGAGGGCGTTTCTTGCACCCAACCTTCTTTGGGAGCATATTGGGGTTCTGAACTAGGAATGGTTAATGAGATGCTAAAAATTTCGTATTGATGCAGGATTATGCACATTTTGTATATAAATGTATGCAGCTTGAAAACGGACCAATAGAATTTTACCTCAGCAGGATTTGACTGGTCCATGTTCAAGCTGCATAATTTTGCATACAGAGTTTGCATAATGCTGCCTCAACTCGAAATTCTTTGCATTTCATTGACCATCCCTATTCCAAACCTCTGAGGCTGAGTGCACACATAACAGAGCGTGAAAGGTCGTGTTTTCTGTCATGTGCGCTTTTAGTGCATTTGCGTTTTTCCGCATGTACGTTTTGCGTGCGTTTTATGCGTTTGCAGTTCGCATATACAAAACACGTATGCGTTTTTATATTGCGTTTCATTCCAATCACTAGAAAGATAACAGGAAGCGGAAATACATCACAAAACTATTTTTTAAAAAAAAAAATGCATACAAAACGCAACACATTGCATTCCCATTGACTTTCATTATATGCGGTTTTGAATACTTTGCAACAAAACCAGCGTTTTTAAAAACGCATGCATACAAATTGCATATGCGTTTTTTTGTTTGTTTTTTTCCATGTGGCCCATAAGCTTCCATTAGTGGCAAAAACGCAGCATTTTCTGCCACGCTTGCGTTTCTGCTAAGTGTGCACCTAGCCTTAAAGGGAACACATAGGCATTAAAACCAATTGTTCCAGAGAGCAATGACCCTTCATTCTAACTCCACCCCCTTTCTGCACCAGCCCACCTTCCTCTGAGGAAGATGAGCTCAGGTCCGTTCATGTGTGATTATTCCACTGGGCGTAATTGGGAACCTCCCTGTATATGACACCACAGAAGCCTCTGACAATGAGCCTGGCCATAGGATGTCATTAGCCCATCACCGGCTAGAATAAGCCTAATTTCATTACATAAACTCGGATCTTTCTTCATTGTTCATCAGGCAAAAGTGTGCAGAAAGCAAATTGTTCCCTATTACTATCCATGCAGTAATTAGTGGTAATTATAGCCCAGAGACAGAGGAAGAGGCACAGATCAGGCCATCGACAGGGTCGTGCCCCGTTCAATTATTCCTGCGCTGTCCGGATCATTCCTTCAATGCGCGGGGATGATTGCCGTCTCGCAGAAGGTGACTTTGTTGCCGGGATCCTGTGTGGGGAGTGCTGGCTCTGCTCTGCTCTAATTGGGGCAATTTTTATGGCTCGCCTTTCTAAAGAACGTACGAGATAAAATGGAAGTGCCTCGTTATCTGCATTTTCTAATTTCTGCAAATTCTCCATCGCTAATGAGGCAATTTGAGTGAACGGCATCAAGCCTGTCCAGCCATTGAGCAGCTTTCTGACAAGCGGAGGAACTCAGAGTAGCCTGATGATGAGACTCTCGGCGGGAGTCGGTGCCAAAAGCTTTCAGCTCACTCTTATTTACAGTGGAGGTAATTACAGGATTATATCTTGCTGCATTAGGCCAAGCCTGACGTGTCCTCACAACGTCACCCTAAGCCTGACGTGTCCTCACAGTGTCACCCCAAGTCTCATACAGCCTGACGTGCCCTCACAATGTCACCCCAAGTCTCATACAGCCTGACGTGTCCTCACAATGTCACACCAAGCCTGATGTGTCCTCAGTGTCACCCGAAGTCTCTCATACAGCTTGATGTGTCCTCCTAGCATCACCCCAAGTCTCATGTGTAGCCTGATGTGTCCTCACAGTATCACCTCAAGACCAGCCTGATGTGGTCCTCCCAGCGTCACCCCAAGTCTCAAGTCCAGCCTGACGTGTCCTCACATCATCACCCCAAACCTCAAGTCCAGCCAGACATTTCCTCATGATATCACCCCAAACCTCAAGACTAGCCTGACGTGTCCTCGCAGCATCACCCCAAGTCTCTGGTACAGCCTGACAGCATCACCCCAAGTCTCTGGTACAGCCTGACAGCATCACCCCAAGTCTCTGGTACAGCCTGACAGCATCACCCCAAGTCTCTGGTACAGCCTGACAGCATCACCCCAAGTCTCTGGTACAGCCTGACAGCATCACCCCAAGTCTCTGGTACAGCCTGACAGCATCACCCCAAGTCTCTGGTACAGCCTGACAGCATCAGGCCAAGTCTCTGGTACAGCCTGACAGCATCACCCCAAGTCTCTGGTACAGCCTGACAGCATCACCCCAAGTCTCTGGTACAGCCTGACAGCATCACCCCAAGTCTCTGGTACAGCCTGACAGCATCACCCCAAGTCTCTGGTACAGCCTGACAGCATCACCCCAAGTCTCTGGTACAGCCTGACAGCATCACCCCAAGTCTCTGGTACAGCCTGACAGCATCACCCCAAGTCTCTGGTACAGCCTGACAGCATCACCCCAATTCTCTGGTACAGCCTGATAGCATCACCCCAAGTCTCTGGTACAGCCTGACAGCATCACCCCAAGTCTATGGTACAGCCTGACAGCATCACCCCAAATCTAAAGTCTAGCCTGACGTCAAAAAATCCAAAGGTCTTCACACTCCATGAAAGTATAACGTGGTTTATTCACAAAACACACCCGGGGCCCATATGCAATTCACTTTTTCTCCTGAGTTTTCTCCTAGGTGATAGTTTCACACTTTTCAGTAAATACTTTTTACAGTAATCCACCAGCAAGCAAAAAAATACTCAAAATAATTTTGATAGTACTTTTTCACCAACTTTTAGGTAATTTTTCAATTGTAAAATGTTTAACCTCCTTGCCGGTTATCCCGAGCTCAGCTCGGGGTAACCTGCGCAGGAGGATATCTCAGGCCCCGCTGGGCCGATTTGCATATTTTTTTTTCCCTACACGCAGCTAGCACTTTGCTAGCTGCGTGTAGGTCGCGATCGCCGCCGCTCGCCGCCGATTCACTGCTACCCGCCGCGCCGAGCCGCCCCCCGCCCCAGACCCCTGCGCAGCCTGGCCAATCAGTGCCAGGCAGCGCTAAGGGGCGGATCGGAGTTCCCTCTGACGTCACGACGTCTATGACGTCGGTGACGTCATCCCGCCCGGTCGCCATGGCGACCGGGGAAGCCCTGCAGGAAATCCCGTTCTCAACGGGATTCCCTGCATACTTTGATCGCCGAAGGCGATCGGAGTGGGTGGGGGGATGCCGCCGCTTAGCGACTATCATGTAGCGAGCCCTTGGCTCGCTACATGATTAAAAAAAAAAAAAAAAAAGTGCGGCGCTGCCTCCTTGCCGGATTTTTTAGACCGGCAAGGAGGTTAATGGTTATTTTAAAGAGAATATGAAAATGATCTCCTATGAGATAACTCAGGAGAAAAAGTGAATTGCATATGGGCCCTGGTATCCAGGGCTGTGAAATCGGTACAAAAATCCACCGACTCCGACTCCTCAGTTTAGGATTCCTCCGACTCCTCTAATTTGCATATTACAATCTTGTTGAATGAAAGTATGTAACATGAAATTCGTCTCTTAACTGCCAACGCTTAGGAATTTTAAAAGACAACTGAAGTGAGAAGGATATGGAGACTGCCATATTTATTCCCTTTAGTCAGAGACTAAAACTAGTCCTTGGTAAGAGTACTTGTAAAGGTACAGACCGGAAACACAAAGCTGCAAATGATTAGATAGAAACATTGCTACAAATAGGAAGTGTGGCGCTTGCATTCATAGCGGCAGGGAGATAATATCTTCCAACAGTTGAGTTCAGCTATGGCCACCCTATAGCTATATATAAGACACATAATTGCACCAAGTTGCAGAATGGCAATGGTGGATTCACCCATAACTTTAGGCACAAATGTGAAGTTGTCTCAAAATTGCCTTTCCTCTGTTCTCTTGCAACCTTTTTGGTTCTAAAGGTCACAGGCCAGCCTCCTCCTGTGGGAACAACTCCTGCTCAGTGTTTAACCACTTGAGGACCATAGGCCTACACCCCCCCCCCCTCCCCCCAGTGACCATGCCATTTTTCACAAAAAGGGCCACTGCAGCTTTAAGGCCTCGCTGCAGCACACAAGTGACCCCCCCCCCTTTTCTCCCTGTTGGTGGGGTCTGAAAGCTCTCCCAATGTTTATTTATTTAAATAAAATAATTGATTATTTTTTTTAAATTAAATTTTCATCTTTTTTTCTTTATTTTTTAAATCCTTAAACTTTAGAATACAGTTGGAGTTATAGGACCCCGAGGAACCCAGGCGATCTGTTTGCCGGGCTTCCTTCAGCGGAATCCCTGTGTTTCTCATTGTGATCATTATATCCTTTTAACACCTCAATCTGCATTTCCCCTTCTTTCCAGAGAACGGCTAAGCAAGCGAAGGAGCGCAGCCACACAAAGAAGCTCTCCGTGGCCTCGAAATACGGCTCAGACATCACAAAATTCTTCTCCAAGATCTGACATTTCACCCCAGCCCTCGCATCTCTTTCCCGCTACATGTCTTGTGTGTGTCTCGGCTTTTATGTGCTTTTCTGATTCATGGATCCAATAAAATAATTATTTTGGTGAGTACCATCTGTTTACATGTGCCTCATTAGTGTGAGCGATAAGCCAAGGACTGAGCGGGAACAGGCACACCTGGAGAGAGTCACACAGCAGAATGTCACACAGAAATACCACATCTGTCTGACGGGAACTTAAAGGGGGACTCCGGACTAAAAATCTACTCAGCAGCACTGAAAAGGCTTGGTGTTTCTTTAACAGTTTCACAGCATCAGAACTTTGTTTTTCTTACCAAAGCATCATTTTTAGCTGAATTTTTAGCTAAGCTCCACCCATCAAAGAAAAAAAGCCAGGGCTTTTTTTCCCTGATGCTGTGCAGAGCATGATGGGATTTCCTATGTTGTTGTTCACGTTGCCTAGCAACTGGGAGAGGTGCTCAGGACACAGGATAGTTGGAACTGTGTCTCATGCTCCCTGTCACCTCCTTTCAACCAAAAAGATGGCTGCCCTCATGAAATCAAACATTTGCCTGTTCTTTTAAAACAGGGTGGGAAAGAGATTATATTACCTATCTATTTTAATTAACATAACTAATGTAACTTAATGACAGTATGTTTGTTTAGGCTGGAGTTCCTCTTTAAAGGGGGACTCCGGCGTCCTAGAAAATTCCCCAAACACATTCCTGACCCTCCTTGGATGAAGGTCACTAGCAAACCTGAAGCAAAAATAAACTTATCAGATAATGAATTGTATGTGTAGTACAGCTAAGAAATAGAACATTAGTAGAAAAAGTAAGTCTCATATTGTTTTCCAGTACCGAAAAAGTAAAAAAAAAAAATCAGTTATCTATGCAAAAGAGCTTCTCTGAGCTGTTCGACCTATTTGGTTGGAATACAGTTCTGTTTTCTGAAACGCTTACTGTAAACAGCCAAGAAACGGTGAAAGACAGCTCGAGATAGAGTAAGGCTGGAAAGTTCAAAGGGTCATTATTTTTTATTTGTTTTATAGCTTAAAAGACAGAGTGTGGTTTCTAAACTGCAAATATGACAGAATGATGCAATGTTATAAAAAAAATCTATATAACCTGAAAAGAGAAATTGAAGACTTTTCTGTAATACTAACGTTCTATTTGTTATCCGTACTACACATACAATTTATTATATCATAAGAATTTTTTTTTCTTTTTTTGCTTCAGGATTGCTTTTATAAAACTTGTATAAACCATTAGAATGTCTGGATGACATCATCATTATAGCGCCATGGTTCTCTTAGCAACAGGGACAGTGGGAGAGATTGACACAATATGGGTAGAAATGTAACTTGTAGGTAGAATAGCGTTGAATATATAAAGTCAGCGCAGGTTCTTTAGTAATACAGCTTTCGTCATTTTCTGGTATACAGGATCTTGATAGATGGTCCGCAGAACTTTCAAATGGTGTCGTTTCACCAGCGATGTCACACGCCACAGATTTCTCCAGATTATATAGTAGATATCCTGAGGTCGCAGAGACTCGCCAAAGGGGAGTCCAGTAGGATAGTGACATGAAAGAGATGTACGGCACATCTAAGTGTAAACCGTCTTTATTACATAACAAGTAAAACAATTTAAAAACAAGGATAAAAGAAATACTCACATACTGGGCCCGTGCACTGGGAACCCCGAAATAGTAGCGCGCATAAAATGGTCAATAGAAGACCTCAAATAAAATGGTGCCGCCTGTCGCCTTTCCAGGGAATGCCATACATCTTTCATGTCACTATCCTACTGGACTCCCCTTTGGCGGGTCTCTGCGACATCAGGATATCTACTATATTCCGGAGGAATCTGTGGCGTGTGACATCGCTGGTGAAACGACACCATTTGAAAGTTCTGCGGACCATCTATCGAACTCGTTTACAACCTTATAATGTGGGTTGTTGGAATCTGGTAAGCCTTGCTTCTTTACCTTTTTGTTCGAAGATCCTGTATACCAGAAAATGACGAAAGCTGTATTACTATAGACCTGCGCTGACTTTATATATTCATTGCTTGTGTGGACTTTTGGACATTATTCTTCTCGACTGCGGTCGCCTTCTGCCTTGGCGCTGACACTTGTTGTTTATTTAGGTAGAATAGCGTTGCTTTGTCAGTAAAGCTGCAAATACAAACAAGATTTTCCATTCACTCAAAACAATCATATGTAAATGTCTTCAATGAAGACCTGTTGTGAATGCAGCCGTCTCCCAACACCACTGACAAGGCAATTCATGAAAACTGCCTGCTCTTGCTATGTTATCGTTCCCTCCTCAGCAGTGTGCCTTTTGCTCCTCTTATCTTTACACAACGGTCTGCTTGAGCAGAGCACCGTGTCTGTACAGCGATCTTCCTACACTGTCACCTGAAATGATCATAAACAGGTGTTGCAGGCAGCAGACTCCTATTTATCCCCAGTTCTCATCTAATTCTGCAGATTTCTTCTCCCCTAGCACAGGTGTGTTTTCCAAGATGACTCCCCTGTCCCACCTATAGGTAACGTGTACCGGGAGTTCTCCACCTATGCATTATTCTGTCATATTTGCAGCTTAGAAACCACACTCTGTCTATTTTCTAGTGATAAGCAGGAAGTCAAATGTTTTTCTAATTTAAATAGAAACTCCAGTGAAAATAATGTAATAAAAAAGTGCTTCATTTTTACAATAATTTATGTATAAATGATTTAGTCAGTGTTTGCCCATTGTAAATGCTTTCCTCTCCCTGATTTACATTCTTACATTGATCACTTGGTGATATTTTTGCTGCTGGCAGGTGATGTCAGTCGAAGGAGATGCTGCTTGCTTTTTTGGCAGCTGTTATTTCCCTTAATACAACAAGGCTCTCACAGTGTGATGTCAGAACCATGGTCCTGACATCACACTGTGGGAGGGATTTCACCACAATTTCAGCCATACAGACCCCCCTGATGATCCGTTTAAGAAATGAAAATATTTCTTATGGGAAAAGGGGTATGAGCTACTGCTTGGGAGGAAGTTCAATTTTTGATTACAGTTTCTCTTTAACCACTTGATGACCCACCCTTTACCCCCCCTTAAGGACCAGCGTGGTTATTAGTGATCTGTGCTGGGTGGGCTCTACAGCCCCCAGCACAGATCAGGGTGCAGGCAGAGAGATCAGATTGCCCCCCTTTTTTCCCCCCTATGGGGATGATGTGCAGGGGGGGTCTGATCTCTGCTGCCTGCGTGTGGCTGGCGGGGGGGGGGCACCTCAAAGCCCCCCTCCGCGGCGACATTCACCCCCTCCCTCTCCTCCCTGTCCCCCCGGTGATCGGGGCTGCACAGGACGCTATCCGTCCTGTGCAGCCTGTGACAGGACGTCCCCTGTCACATGGCGGCGATCCCCGGCCGCTGATTGGCCGGGGATTGCCGATCTGCCTTACGGCGCTGCTGCGCGGATTATTTCCGCTTGTGTTTACATTTAGCCTGCGAGCCGCCATCGGCGGCCCGCAGGCTATTCACGGAGCCCCCCGGCGTGATTTGTCAGGAAGCAGCCGCTCGCGCGAGCGGCTGCTTAATGATTACTCAGCCTGCAGCTGGCGACGCAGTACTGCGTCGCTGGTCCTGCAGCTGCCACTTTGCCGACGCACGGTATAAGCGTGCGGTCGGCAAGTGGTTAAAGAGTACCTGAAATGGCTTCACTACAGTCTGATGAAACATGCCCCAAAGAGCTTGTCAGCTGCACTTGTAACACATTCTGTGTTCTGAGAGCAAGAAAGCGGTAAAAAAGGGGAATTTCTTATCATTGAAGGTCACACTGTAGTCACTTCCTGTCTGAGTCAGGACTGAGTCAGCCACTTGCATACCTTATATTTAACTCTTTCAGGCAGAGAAAGAAAAAAACAGGTCATATTGCTTCATCCTGTACTGAGGATTCCTGATCTAATCTGTTGTCCAAATCTTTGTAATGTACTACTAGCCATACATCTAGCGATTCTGCTTCAATCGACAAAGTGATCAACTTTATTAAGGAATCGACTTCAGTATGGTTGATCGAAAGTCGATAGACTAGTGACCCACACACTACAAACGATATCCTATGCGATTCACCTTCACATTCGATCTGACCGATGTTGTGCCTCCATGTGTGCTCTGAATGTAAAAACCGTTTCAGAGTCGATCGAACGAAATGTGAACAGTAGCCGATTCCTGTGTGATTGACCGATATCTTGCATCCTGCTCGATCCACCAAGCTGGTCGATTCAACCTGAAATTAGCCACTTTTCATCAATTGGGAATTGTGAAACACACTCAATTCTCTCAATTCTATAAAATGATTAAATCGAATGGTCGATCGTGCAGCCAAAACGCTAGATGTATGGCCAACTATAGTGAGGCCTGAAGGGCACCAAACCTCTTGATGAATGTTGGGTATCGAACCTTATTAAAGAGAATCTGTATTGTTAAAATCGCACAAAAGTAAACATACCAGTGCGTTAAGGGACATCTCCTATTACCCTCTGACACAATTTCGCCGCTCCTCGCTGCATTAAAAGTGGTTAAAAACAGTTTTAAAAAGTTTGTTTATAAACAAACAAAATGGCCACCAAAACAGGAAGTAGGTTGATGTACAGTATGTCCACACATACAAAATACATTCATACACAAGCAGGCTGTATACAGCCTTCCTTTTGAATCTCAAGAGATTATTTGTGTGTTTCTTTCCCCCTGTTCTCATGCACTGAAGTTTCAGGCTGCTTGTTTCTTCCTGCAAACAGCTTTGCCCTTGTCTGTAATTCTTCAGTATGTGAAAGCCCAGCCAGCTCAGAGGACGATTTATCCAGCTTGTAAAAGATAAGAGAGAAGCTGCTCTAATCCTAAATAACACACAGGCAGTGTGCATACAGGGGCCTGGAAGGGGGAGTTCATAGCAGAACCACAACACTGAAGAACTTGGAAGCCTTCCAGACACAGGCTGACAAGTCTGACAAGAGAGAGACAAGTTGATTTATTACAGAGATGGTGATAGTAGAACGTGCTGCAGTAAGCCAGAACACATTAGAATAGCTTTTTGAACTTGTAGGATGATAAAAAAAACAGGATGCAATTTTTGTTACGGAGTCTCTTTAATGTAAAGACATATAGAAAACAGTGCCAGGCACCATTCATAGGATTAGGATTGATTAACTACTCAAAGACCGATCCACGTCAATGGGCGTGGCCCCGGCGGCAGCCCCAGGACTGCCTAACGCCAATTGGTGTCAGGTCCTGGAGTCGGTTAGTGAAGGAGATCGCGCGCAGGGTGCACCCGCATCTCCTCCTTAGGGGCGGAGCTCTGCCCCGTCTTGGGAGACTGTTAGATGGCGTGATCGCCGTCTATTTACACGGCTGTCCCCCTGGGGGACAAGAGAGCGATCAGCTCTCATAGGCAGAAGCCTATGACAGCCGATCGCCTGATTGGACGGCTGGGGGGAAGGAGGGGTTTTCTAAAAAAAAATAATAATTAAAGAAATAGTAAAAAATATTTTAAAAAAGGTAAATAAATATTGATAAACAAACAACTGGGGGGCGATCAGACCCCACCAACAGAGAGTTCTGTTGGTGGGAGGAAAAGGGAGGGGGAATCACTTGTGTGCTGTGTTGTGCGGCCCTGCAGCTTGGCCTTAAAGCTGCAGTGGCCATTTTAGTAATAATTAGCCTGGTCTTTAGGGGGGTTTACCACTGTGGTTATCAAGTGGTTAAAGCTCTTAGTGCCCTTTTACACTTGAATGCATTGGTATGCGGTGGTACGCATTATTTTTCTCCATAGCAGTGCATTGTGAAAAAGTTTTCAATGTAAGGATACCAGAGCCGAAACCATTAGGAGCAACGGGGGAGCAGGCAAGCTGTCCTGATGGTCACCACTCCCCATCCCCCACCCCCGTTTCTCCTCTGCCCACCTCTTTTTTTTTTTTTTTTTTACCTTTTTCTTTGCTTGGCAGTTGTAAAAAGCTGTTATTTCTCACAATGCAACAAGGTGCACACAAAGCAAACTGTCAGGACCATGGTCATGACATCACACTGTGGGAGGGGTTTCACCACAATATCAGCCACGCAGACCTCCCCTGATGAATTATCCGAGAAAAGGTAAAGATTTCTCGTGGGAAAGGGGGTCTGAGCTACTGACTGGGATGCAGTTTAATCCTGGATTAAAGTTCTTCTTTAAACTCACTGGAAAACGGTGTGTTCAGTAAAACAAATGTTGTTTTCAGCAATGTGTCAAACTTTATAATAACCAAAGGAAAACTAGCATAGAGGAGTAATTTGCAGTCAGACATACAGAGGATACATGGAAAGAGGGGTCTTGGAGGGACAGACATACAGAGGAAACATGGAAAGAGGGGTCTTGAAGGGTCAGACATACAGAGGATACATGGAACGAGGGGTCTTGGAGGGTCAGACATACAGAGGATACATAGAACAAGGGGTCTTGGAGGGACAGACATACAGAGGATACATGGAACGAGGGGTCTTGGAGGGACAGACATACAGAGGACACATGGAACAAGGGGTCTTGGAGGGACAGACATACAGAGGACACATGGAACAAGGTGTCTTGGAGGGACAGACATACAGAGGACACCTGGAACAAGGTGTCTTGGAGGGATGGACATACAGAGGACACCTGGAACGAGGGGTCTTGGAGGGTCAGACATACAGAGGACACATGGAACGAGGGGTCTTGGAGGGACAGACATACGGAGGACATATGGAACGAGGGGTCTTGGAGGGACAGACATACAGAGGACACATGGAACGAGGGGTCTTGGAGGGACAGACATACAGAGGACACCTGGAACGAGGGGTCTTGGAGGGACAGACATACAGAGGACACCTGGAACAAGGTGTCTTGGAGGGATGGACATACAGAGGACACCTGGAACGAGGGGTCTTGGAGGGTCAGACATACGGAGGACACATGGAACGAGGGGTCTTGGAGGGACAGACATACGGAGGACATATGGAACGAGGGGTCTTGGAGGGACAGACATACAGAGGACACATGGAACGAGGGGTCTTGGAGGGACAGACATACAGAGGACACCTGGAACGAGGGGTCTTGGAGGGACAGACATACAGAGGACACCTGGAACGAGGGGACTTGGAGGGACAGACATACAGAGGACACCTGGAACGAGGGGTCTTGGAGGAACAGACATACAGAGGACACATGGAATAAGGGGTCTTGGAGGGACGGACATACAGAGGACATATGGAATGAGGGGTCTTGGAGGGTCAGACATGCAGAGGATACATGGAACGAGGGGTCTTGGAGGGACAGGCATACAGAGGACACCTGGAACGAGGGGTCTTGGAGGGTCAGACATACAGAGGACACATGGAACGAGGGGTCTTGGAGGGACAGACATACAGAGGACATATGGAACGAGGGGCCTTGGAGGGACAGACATACGGAGGACATATGGAACGAGGGGTCTTGGAGGGACAGACATACAGAGGACACCTGGAACGAGGGGACTTGGAGGGTCAGACATACAGAGGACACCTGGAACGAGGGGTCTTGGAGGGACAGACATGCAGAGGCCACCTGGAACGAGAGGTCTTGGAGGGCCGGACATACAGAGGATACATGGAACGAGGGGTCTGGAAGGGACAGACATACAGAGGACACATGGAACGAGGGGTCTTGGAGTGACAGACATACAGAGGACACCTGGAATGAGGGGTCTTGGAGGGACAGACATACAGAGGACACATGGAATAAGGGGTCTTGGAGGGACGGACATACAGAGGACATATGGAATGAGGGGTCTTGGAGGGACAGACATACAGAGGACACATGGAACGAGGGGACTTGGAGGGTCAGACATACAGAGGACACCTGGAATGAGGGGTCTTGGAGGGACAGACATACAGAGGACACCTGGAACGAGGGGTCTTGGAGGGACAGACATACAGAGGACACCTGGAACAAGGGGTCTTGGAGGGACAGACATACAGAGGACACATGGAATAAGGGGTCTTGGAGGGACGGACATACAGAGGACATATGGAATGAGGGGTCTTGGAGGGTCAGACATGCAGAGGATACATGGAACGAGGGGTCTTGGAGGGACAGACATACAGAGGACACCTGGAACGAGGGGTCTTTGAGGGACGGACATACAGAGGACACCTGGAACGAGGGGTCTTGGAGGGACGGACATACAGAGGACATATGGAATGAGGGGTCTTGGAGGGTCAGACATGCAGAGGATACATGGAATGAGGGGTCTTGGAGGGACAGACATACAGAGGATACCTGGAACGAGGGGACTTGGAGGGTCAGACATACAGAGGACACCTGGAACGAGGGGTCTTTGAGGGACAGACATACAGAGGACACCTGGAACGAGGGGTCTTGGAGGGACGGACATACAGAGGACATATGGAATGAGGGGTCTTGGAGGGTCAGACATGCAGAGGATACATGGAACGAGAGGTCTTGGAGGGACAGACATACAGAGGATACCTGGAACGAGGGGACTTGGAGGGTCAGACATACAGAGGACACCTGGAACAAGGGGTCTTGGAGGGACAGACATACAGAGGACACATGGAACAAGGGGTCTTGGAGGGTCAGACATACAGAGGACACCTGGAACGAGGGGTCTTGGAGGGACGGACATACAGAGGACATATGGAATGAGGGGTCTTGGAGGGACAGACATACAGAGGACACATGGAACAAGGGGTCTTGGAGGGTCAGACATACAGAGGACACATGAAACGAGGGGACTTGGAGGGACAGACATACAGAGGACATATGGAATGAGGGGTCTTGGAGGGACAGACATACAGAGGACACATGGAACAAGGGGTCTTGGAGGGTCAGACATACAGAGGACACATGAAACGAGGGGTCTTGGAGGGACAGACATAGAGAGGACACCTGGAACGAGGGGACTTGGAGGGTCAGACATACAGAGGACACCTGGAACGAGGGGTCTTGGAGGGACAGACATACAGAGGACACCTGGAACGAGGGGACTTGGAGGGTCAGACATACAGAGGCCACCTGGAACGAGGGGTCTTGGAGGGACAGACATACAGAGGATACCTGGAACGAGGGGACTTGGAGGGTCAGACATACAGAGGACACCTGGAACAAGGGGTCTTGGAGGGACAGACATACAGAGGACACATGGAACAAGGGGTCTTGGAGGGTCAGACATACAGAGGACACCTGGAACGAGGGGTCTTGGAGGGACGGACATACAGAGGACATATGGAATGAGGGGTCTTGGAGGGACAGACATACAGAGGACACATGGAACAAGGGGTCTTGGAGGGTCAGACATACAGAGGACACATGAAACGAGGGGACTTGGAGGGACAGACATACAGAGGACATATGGAATGAGGGGTCTTGGAGGGACAGACATACAGAGGACACATGGAACAAGGGGTCTTGGAGGGTCAGACATACAGAGGACACATGAAACGAGGGGTCTTGGAGGGACAGACATAGAGAGGACACCTGGAACGAGGGGACTTGGAGGGTCAGACATACAGAGGACACCTGGAACGAGGGGTCTTGGAGGGACAGACATACAGAGGACACCTGGAACGAGGGGACTTGGAGGGTCAGACATACAGAGGACACCTGGAACGAGGGGTCTTGGAGGGACAGACATACAGAGGCCACCTGGAACGAGGGGTCTTGGAGGGACAGACATACAGAGGACACATGGAACAAGGGGTCTTGGAGGGTCAGACATACAGAGGACACCTGGAAAGAGGGGTCTTGGAGGGACAGACATACAGAGGATACCTGGAACGAGGGGACTTGGAGGGACAGACATACAGAGGATACCTGGAACGAGGGGACTTGGAGGGTCAGACATACAGAGGACACCTGGAACGAGGGGACTTGGAGGGTCAGACATACAGAGGACACCTGGAACAAGGGGTCTTGGAGGGACAGACATACAGAGGATACCTGGAATGAGGGGTCTTGGAGGGTCAGACATACAGAGGACACATGAAACGAGGGGACTTGGAGGGACAGACATACAGAGGCCACATGGAACGAGGGGTCTTGGAGGGACAGACATACAGAGGCCACATGGAACGAGGGGTCTTGGAGGGACAGACATACAGAGGACACATGGAACAAGGGGTCTTGGAGGGACAGACATACAGAGGACACATGGAACGAGGGGTCTTGGAGGGACAGACATACAGAGGACACCTGGAACGAGGGGTCTTGGAGGGACAGACATACAGAGGACACATGGAACGAGGGCTCTTGGAGGGACAGACATAGAGAGGACATCTGGAACGAGGGGTCTTGGAGGGACAGACATACAGAGGACATATGGAACGAGGGGTCTTGGAGGGTCAGACATACAGAGGACACATGGAACGAGGGGTCTTGGAGGGTCAGACATACAGAGGACACATGGAACGAGGGGTCTTGGAGGGACAGACATACAGAGGACACATGGAACGAGGGGTCTTGGAGGGACAGACATACAGAGGACATATGGAATGAGGGGTCTTGGAGGGACAGACATACAGAGGCCACCTGGAACGAGGGGTCTTGGAGGGACAGACATACAGAGGCCACCTGGAACGAGGGGTCTTGGAGGGACAGACATACAGAGAAAGTTTGAGTTTAGCATTTGTATCCTAATGAACATCAGATAGAGCTGAAATCTCAATTATAAGTGACATTTTGTGCAAATTGAAGGCAGAACTTCACACCCAGCAGAGTAATCTTCTATTCTCGTCTCTCTTGCTTCTCATGATTCCTCGCGCTGCACACAAGGTGTTTAAGGTCCCTGAACCACAACCCATCTTCACACTACTTTACCAGCTTCTCTCTCATCTATTTACCACTTCACTATCACGTTTTTTTTTCTTTGCACATCACCTTGATCTTCAGATGAAAGTTTTTATTAACACCCCCGCACGGTCGGCTCCCACACCCCGGAATAATTAATTACGGAGGAGCAGAGAGCAGATGGTGATTGGCTGACCGACAGGGAAGGGGTTAAGGAGCAGATTA
Source organism: Hyperolius riggenbachi (assembly GCF_040937935.1). Classification (NCBI taxonomy): domain Eukaryota; kingdom Metazoa; phylum Chordata; class Amphibia; order Anura; family Hyperoliidae; genus Hyperolius; species Hyperolius riggenbachi. Next base: position 290,923,076 of record NC_090652.1, read on the forward strand.
TTACAGCTGCAATGACGCTCAGTGCCGGTTCAAGCCTTAAAATAGATATTTCCACCAGTTTCCATGGCAGCAGCTACTGTACAGTTAAATCTATCAATAGCCGCAAGCGAAGCCGGGAAAATATCACCAGTCAGGGGAGGAAAAGTTAATAATCGCAAAGTAGGGGGGAAAAAAATACCACCAGTCCCCATCATGGCGGATAATTTCATAATATCCATTGCTGCTGCCCCTCGATTCCACGTCGGCGTTGCCGTCGGGGGTCTGTTAAAGCTGCCGGGTAAATAGCTACATAGACGGGTGAAGGAAACGGCGTAAATGCGACAAGTCTGCCCTTCCAAGTGCATTCATAATTCATTCCAGCTTATTCTGTGATTCAGATGTCTCTAGACAGCCTGGCCAGATGGAGCATTTGGCTGATCTGATGTTCCTCTGCTGCACCCCAGCTGATGTACACAAGACATGACCTGCTGACTGGACTGTGTGGGTCAGCAGTCATCACTCAGCTCCCTCCTCCTGACAGTGTAAAGGGGGCCACACACCGACTGTAATGATAGATACAAGAGCCCGTACACACTATGGTTATGTGTGAGAGAGGTGGCTGTGACTGGTGGAGTGTATGGGCTTGATTCACAAAACGGTGCAAACTGTTAGCACGCTGGTGAAAAGCCCCTTATCACACCTAAACTCAGTTTAGGCATGATAAGTTTAGGCATGATAAGTTTAGGCGTGATAAGTTTAGGCGTAATACGTTTACGCGTGATACGTTTAGGCGTGATAACTACAGCGTGAAACGTCGCATAGAGTTTAATGGCGCTGCTTTGCGCGCGGGACTTCGCGATCTAAACTTCTCACGCCTAAACGTATCACGCCTAAACTGAGTTTAGGCATGAAAAAATGGTTATCACGCCTAAAGTCTTTAACTGGGTTATCACCGCTTTGTGAATCGAGCCCTAAGAGTGGCGGCTTCTAGCTGGTGAAGTAGGAGAGAGGCGGCTGTGGTTGTGGCTGTTGGAGTGCGAGAGGTGTGGCTGTACCTGGTAGAGTGCAAGACACTCTGGTTAGAGTGTTAGAGAGGAGGCTGTGGCTGGTGGAGTATGTGAGAGGCAGGTGAAGTGGGAGAGAGGCGGTTGTGGCTTGAGAAGTGCAAGAGAGGCGGCTGTGGCTGGTGAAGTGGGAGAGAGGCGGCTGGAGGAGTGCGGCGGCTGTGGATGGCGAAGTGGGAGAGAGGCGGCTGTGGCTGGAGGAGTGCTAGTGCGGCGGCTGTGGCTGGAGAAGTGAGAGAGAGGCGGCTGTAGCTGGAGAAGTGTGACGGCTGTGGCTGGTGAAGTGGGAGAGAGGCGGCTGTGGCTGGAGAAGTGGGAGAGAGGTGGCTGTGGCTGGAGAAGTGGGAGAGAGGTGGCTGGTGAAGTGGGAGAGAGGTGGCTGGTGAAGTGGGAGAGAGGTAGCTGTGGCTGGAGAAGTGGGAGAGAGGTGGCTGTGGCTGGTGAAGTGGGAGAGAGGCGGCTTTGGCTGGAGGAGTGCTAGTGCGGCGGCTGTGGCTGGTGAAGTGGGAGAGAGGCGGCTGTGGCTGATGAAGTGGGAGAGAGGCGGCTGTGGCAGGTGAAGTGGGAGAGAGGCGGCTGTGGCTGGTGAAGTGGGAGAGAGGTGGCTGTGGCTGATGAAGTGGGAGAGAGGCGGCTGTGGCGGGTGAAGTAGGAGAGAGGCGGCTGTGGCTGGTGAAGTGGGAAAGAGGCGGCTTTGGCTGGTGAAGTGGGAGAGAGGTGGCTGTGGCGGGTAAAGTAGGAGAGAGGCGGCTGTGGCTGGAGAAGTGGGAGAGAGGCGGCTGTAGCTGGAGAAGTGAGAGAGAGGCGGCTGTGGCTGGTAAAGTGGGAGAGGCGCGGCTGTGGCTGGAGAAGTGGGAGAGAGGTGGCTGGTGAAGTGGGAGAGAGGTGGCTGGTGAAGTGGGAGAGAGGTGGCTGTGGCTGGAGAAGTGGGAGAGAGGTGGCTGTGGCTGGAGAAGTGGGAGAGAGGTGGCTGTGGCTGGTGAAGTGGGAGAGAGGCGGCTTTGGCTGGAGGAGTGCTAGTGCGGCGGCTGTGGCTGGTGAAGTGGGAGACAGGCGGCTGTGGCTGGTAAAGTGGGAGAGGCGCGGCTGTGGCTGGAGAAGTGGGAGAGAGGTGGCTGGTGAAGTGGGAGAGAGGTGGCTGGTGAAGTGGGAGAGAGGTGGCTGTGGCTGGAGAAGTGGGAGAGAGGTGGCTGTGGCTGGAGAAGTGGGAGAGAGGTGGCTGTGGCTGGTGAAGTGGGAGAGAGGCGGCTTTGGCTGGAGGAGTGCTAGTGCGGCGGCTGTGGCTGGTGAAGTGGGAGAGGGGCGGCTGTGGCTGGTAAAGTAGGAGAGGCGCGGCTGTGGCTGGAGAAGTGGGAGAGAGGTGGCTGGTGAAGTGGGAGAGAGGTGGCTGGTGAAGTGGGAGAGAGGTAGCTGTGGCTGGAGAAGTGGGAGAGAGGTGGCTGTGGCTGGTGAAGTGGGAGAGAGGCGGCTTTGGCTGGAGGAGTGCTAGTGCGGCGGCTGTGGCTGGTGAAGTGGGAGAGAGGCGGCTGTGGCTGGTGAAGTGGGAGAGAGGCGGCTGTGGCTGGTGAAGTGGGAGAGAGGCGGCTGTGGCTGATGAAGTGGGAGAGAGGCGGCTGTGGCTGGTGAAGTGGGAGAGAGGCGGCTGTGGCTGATGAAGTGGGAGAGAGGCGGCTGTGGCAGGTGAAGTGGGAGAGAGGCGGCTGTGGCTGGTGAAGTGGGAGAGAGGTGGCTGTGGCTGATGAAGTGGGAGAGAGGCGGCTGTGGCGGGTGAAGTAGGAGAGAGGCGGCTGTGGCTGGTGAAGTGGGAGAGAGGTGGCTGTGGCGGGTGAAGTAGGAGAGAGGCGGCTGTGGCTGGAGAAGTGGGAGAGAGGCGGCTGTAGCTGGAGAAGTGAGAGAGAGGCGGCTGTGGCTGGTAAAGTGGGAGAGGCGCGGCTGTGGCTGGAGAAGTGGGAGAGAGGTGGCTGGAGAAGTGGGAGAGAGGTGGCTGTGGCTGGTTAAGTGGGAGAGAGGCGGCTGTGGCTGGAGAAGTGGGAGAGAGGTGGCTGTGGCTGGTGAAGTGGGAGAGAGGCGGCTTTGGCTGGAGAAGTGTGACGGCTGTGGCTGGTGAAGTGGGGAGAGAAACAGGTGTGGCTGGTGGAGTGGGAGAGAGGCGACTGTGGCTGGTGAAGTGGGAGAGAGGCGGCTTTGGCTGGAGGAGTGTGAGGGAGGCGGCTGTGGCTGCAGAAGTGTGATGGCTGTGGCTGGAGAAGTGGGACGGCTGTGGCTGGAGAAGTGGGAGAGAGGCGGCTGTGGCTGGTGAAGTGGGAGAGAGGTGACTGTGGCTGGAGGAGTGGGAGAGAGGTGCCTGAGGCTGGTGAAGTGGGAGAGAGGCGGCTTTGGCTGGAGAAGTGTGACGGCTGTGGCTGGTGAAGTGGAGAGAGAAGCAGGTGTGGCTGGTGGAGTGGGAAAGAGGCGGCTGTGGCTGGGGAAGTGGGAGAGAGGCGGCTTTGGCTGGAGGAGTGGGAGGGAGGCGGCTGTGGCTGGTGAAGTGGGAGAGAGGCGGCTGTGGCTGGAGAAGTGGGAGAGAGGCGGCTGTGGCTGGAGAAGTGGGAGAGAGGCGGCTGTGGCTGGTGAAGTGGGAGAGAGGTGGCTGTGGCTGGTGAAGTAGGAGAGAGGCGGCTTTGGCTGGAGGAGTGGGAGGGAGGCGGCTGTGGCTGGAGAAGTGTGACAGCTGTGGCTGGAGAAGTGGGAGAGAGGCGGCTGTGGCTGGTGAAGTGGGAGAGAGGCGGCTGTGGCTGGTGAAGTGGGAGAGAGGCGGCTGTGGCTGGTGAAGTGGGAGAGAGGCGGCTGTGGCTGGTGAAGTGGGAGAGAGGCAGCTGTGGCTGGTGAAGTGGGAGAGAGGCGGCTGTGGCTGGTGAAGTGGAAGTGGGAGAGAGGCGGCTGTGGCTGGTGAAGTGGGAGTGGGAGAGAGGCGGCTGTGGCTGGTGAAGTGGGAGTGGGAGAGAGGCGGCTGTGGCTGGAGAAGTGGGAGTGGGAGAGAGGCGGCTGTGGCTGGTGAAGTGGGAGTGGGAGAGAGGCGGCTGTGGCTGGTGAAGTGGGAGAGAGACGGCTGTGGCTGGTGAAGTGGGAGAGAGGCGGCTGTGGCTGGTGAAGTGGGAGAGAGGCGGCTGTGGCTAGTGAAGTGAGAGGGGAAGAGGAAAAAACTGGGGGCAGAGGAAAAAACTGTGCAAATAGCAGCCCGATATATCACTGCCTGCCACCAACTGAGAGGAACATGATATCACATGGACTGTATACCCCCATACTCCCCTCCCCTATGGACTGATGGGTGATGAGCATTGAGCTGAGTAGCATTGCAGATATGTACTATAGTTGGTGATGAGCACTGAGCTATGAGTAGCATTGCAGATATGTACTATAGTTGGGGATGAGCACTGAGCTGAGTAGCATTGCAGATATGTACTATAGTTGGTGATGAGCACTGAGCTATGAGTAGCATTGCAGATATGTACTGTAGTTGGTGATGAGCACTGAGCTATGAGTAGCATTGCAGATATGTACTATAGTTGGTGATGAGCATTGAGCTGAGTAGCATTGCAGATATGTACTATAGTGGGTGATGAGCACTGAGCTGAGTAGCATTGCAGATATGTACTATAGTTGGTGATAAGCACTGAGCTATGAGTAGCATTGCAGATATGTACTGTAGTTGGTGATGAGCATTGAGCTATGAGTAGCATTGCAGATATGTACTATAGTTGGTGATGAGCACTGAGCTATGAGTAGCATTGCAGATATGTACTATAGTTGGTGATGAGCACTGAGCTATGAGTAGCATTGCAGATATGTACTGTAGTTGGTGATGAGCACTGAGCTGAGTAGCATTGCAGATATGTACTATAGTTGGTGATAAGCACTAGGCATTGAGCGAGTTGCATTGCAGATATGTGCAGTAATAGAAGGAAAGCTCAAATGACTTAAGATCGTGCCAGTGCAGCATGTTGCTGGAATAGAGCCCTCTGGGGGTATGTTTGTCATTAGCGCAGCATCCACATGGCAGAGATCAGGGTGACAGCAGTCACTGGAGCTGATATATTTCTAGCCTTCATTTTTTTTTTCTTTATATATGTGCTGCTTAGTTGCCCTAGGGCTTTTTTTGATACTTTTTTTTTTGCACAGTTTGCGCAGGCCTTTGTTATTGGGGGGAGGGTCCTATTTGTGGTTCGTTATTTGAAAGGCAGAGGGATTCTATTTTATGGCTATCAGCGATGTCACTTACTAGCCCATTGGTGGCGTCACTTTGAACACGTATGTAGGTAAGTGACAGCTGAGCAGCGCTAATGAACGGGACCTCAGAGACGTCGATCTCTTTCTCCAGTGACTGCAGATAATCCGCAATGCCTTCCTGTTCCAAACATCATCTTTATTGTAACCGGAGATAAAGGCACCCAGTACATCTCTCACTAACACCTTCTCATTAGTGCGATCTGCCTAAGCTTAGCGTACCTCTACGGACACAATGAGGGTTACGCCTGACGGGGCGGATTACCGCAATTTATATACACGTATCAGCTGATAGCCGGCATTGTAGGAATAGGCCATATATAGCTCCCTTTTGTCATAGAAGAGGGGCCTCCAGGTTTGTAGACATGCTGGTTTTACACATCTGATCACTTCGCTGATATCCCTACTGATCAGAACAAGGGAATGCGTGATGGATGCAGAGCTCGTATCTATAGGAGTGACAGCGGATTGAACAAGCTGGAATACTGAACGGTGTCAGGCATGCTTTCTACCCCTGCAGCCTCAGCCGAATCATCCACAAGGCAATCCTAGGCAGTTGCCTAGGGCCTGGAGAGAGTCTAGGGGCCTGGCGGATACTAGCCCCCACCAAATCTGGCTAAAAAAGACAAGTGATCGTCAGGGGTGGGTAAAAACTGCTATCTTGCCTAGAGCCCCTTTTCTGCTTGCAGCAATGAATAGGCTGAGCAGAATGTGTATTTGTAGTTTAGGCAACGACTTGCTAGGGAACCTAGCGCTACTGGGATGTTCACACTGCTCATTCTAGCAAAAGCAACATAAATTCATCATGAGCAGCAGGGCCGTTTGTAGGCATAGGCAAACCAGGCAGATGTCTTGGATAACAACTCTAGGAGGGGCACCACAGAGGTAGTCTTATGTATTTTATGGAATTCGTATACCCATGAAAGGGATGGATGAGCATTTTAACACCTAAATTGGCACTGCTGTGGCGATGGTTACAGCTCTGGATTTCTAGGGCAATATTCTAACCTGTAAAGACTCAGGCTGTACATAAACAGTACAATGTTAATGAAGTGGATGCATACCCCTCAGACCCGTTATTGGAAGAGCTTTTTATGTAGGTTCAGTGAATTTGGGCCCGTGAGATTTATATGGGCTGGTAATAATTAGAGCCTTTACAAATTTATTTTGAAAAGCAACATTATTTCTATGTAAACTATCAGTTTCTTATTGGTGCCCACAAAACTAATTGATGTAGGTTATGATCTTCCTGTTCACAACATTGGTGTAGGGGGACACAAGGTGCTTTGCTTGGGCTACCAAAATGGCCAGAAACAGCTCTGATCAGCACTACTGGGCAACTATTTGACTCCAGTAGGGGAAATGTTCTGCTAGATTTGGTTATTTGAAATAGGCCAGATACAGTATGACTTGTGCAGGTTGAGGTTACATAGTTACATAGTTATTTTGGTTGAAAAAAGACATACGTCCATCGAGTTCAACCAGTATAAAGTACAACACCAGCCTGCTCCCTCGCATATCCCTGTTGATCCAGAGGAAGGCGAAAAAACCCTTACAAGGCATGGTCCAATTAGCCCCTAAAAGGAAAAATTCCTTCCCGACTCCAGATGGCAATCAGATAAAATCCCTGGATCAACATCATTAGGCATTACCTAGTAATTGTAGCCATGGATGTCTTTCAACGCAAGGAAAGCATCTAAGCCCTCTTTAAATGCAGGTATAGAGTTTGCCATAACGACTTCCTGTGGCAATGCATTCCACATCTTAATCACTCTTACTGTAAAGAACCCTTTCCTAAATAAATGGCTAAAACGTTTTTCCTTTATGCTCAGATCATGTCCTCTAGTCCTTTGAGAAGGCCTAGGGACAAAAAGCTCATCCGCCAAGCTATTATATTGCCCTCTGATGTATTTATACATGTTAATTAGATCCCCTCTAAGGCGTCTTTTCTCTAGACTAAATAAACCCAGTTTATCTAACCTTGGTAAGTGAGACCTTCCATCCCTCGCATCAATTTTGTTGCTCGTCTCTGCACCTGCTCTAAAACTGCAATATCTTTTTTGTAATGTGGTGCCCAGAACTGAATTCCATATTCCAGATGTGGCCTTACTAGAGAGTTAAACAGTAGCAATATTATGCTAGCATCTCGAGTTTTTATTTCCCTTTTAATGCATACCAAAATTTTGTTAGCTTTAGCTGCAGCTGCTTGGCATTGAGTACGATTATTTAACTTGTTTTCAATGAGTACTCCTAAGTCCTTCTCCAAGTTTGATGTCCCCAACTGTATCCCATTTATTTTGTATGGTGCTAGACCATTAGTACGTCCAAAATGCATGACTTTACATTTGTCAACATTGAATTTCATCTGCCATGTATGTGCCCATATAGCCATCCTATCCAGATCCTGTTGCAATATGACACTATCTTCCTGAGAGTTGATGATTCTGCACAATTTTGTTTCATCTGCAAAAATAGCAACATTGCTCACCACTGCATCTACTAGGTCATTAATAAATAAATTGAAGAGCACTGGACCCAGAACAGACCCCTGTGGGACCCCACTGCTAACAGTCTCCCATTTTGAGTATGATCCATTGACCACAACTCTTTGTTTTCTGTCCATTAGCCAGTTCCCTATCCAAGCACACAGACTCTTCCCCAGTCCTTGCATCCTCAACTTTTGCACCAGACTTTTGTGGGGAACAGTGTCGAAGGCCTTTGCAAAGTCCAAGTATATCACATCTACAGCATTCCCAATATCCATATTAGCATTCACTACCTCATAAAAGCTGAGCATGTTAGTCAAACAGGACCTGTCTTTAGTAAACCCATGTTGATGCTGAGAAATAAGATTATTTTCTACTATGAAGTCATGTATAGTATCTCTTAGTAACCCCTTAAATAGTTTGCATACAACTGATGTTAAGCTTACAGGTCTATAATTTCCTGGATCTGATTTTTTGCCCTTCTTAAATAATGGGAAAATGTGGGCTGTACGCCAATCCACTGCGACTCTGCCATTTGCAAGAGAGTCACAAAAGATAAGATAAAGGGGTTTATCTATAACTGAACTTAATTCCCTTAGGACCCGAGGATGCATGCCATCCGGGCCAGGTGCCTTGTCTATTTTTAATTTATTTAGTCTTGCCTTCACTTCTTCCTGCGTTAAGTATTTCATATTAAAGTTAGAAGATTGAGACTCTTCCGCCTCTGTAGTTTGCAACAGTGCTGTTTCTTTTGTGAAGACAGAAGCAAAGAAAGCATTTAATAACTCTGCCTTACCTTGGTCATCCACCATTGAGTTCCCACCCTCATCCTTTAGGAGTCCTATACAGTCAACCTTTCTTTTTTTAGAGTTAATGTACTTGTAAAACTTTTTTGGGTTAGATTTGATATCCCTAGCGATTTGTTTTTCAGCTTCAATCTTTGCCAGCCTAATTTCTTTTTTACAATTTTTATTGCACTCCTTATAATTGCTTAGTGCAGCCTCGGTCCCCTCCTGTTTTAAGACCTTATAGGTATTCTTTTTCCTCTTCATTTTATCTTTAACCTTTCTATTCATCCATAGAGGCCTTTTTTTATTCCTAGACATTTTGTTTCCATATGGGATATACATACTACAATATTGATTGAGTATAAGTTTAAAAGCTTGCCATTTCCCTTCAGTGTCTTCCCCTTGTAGTACATTATCCCAGTTCACCAAACTTAGTGCCTGCCTAATTTGATTGAACTTTGCTTTTCTAAAATTCATAGTTTTAGTGGTCCCGCTGCCCCGTGGCCTATCAGTCACCAGATCAAACGTTATCATGTTGTGATCACTATTTCCCAAATGTTCTTGAACCTGCACATTTGATACATTATCTGGTCTATTAGAAATGATCAGATCCAGTAACGCATTCCCCCTAATTGGTTCAGTTACCATTTGAGTCAAGTAATTGTCCTGTAGTGCTGCCAGAAATCTGCTGCTTTTACCAGAATGGGTAGCCTCAATACTCCAGTCAATGTCTGGAAAGTTGAAGTCGCCCATAATTATGACCTCATTTTTACTTGCAGCTTTTTCAATCTGCTGTAGTAAACGCAGTTCTGCAGCTTCATTAATAAGAGGTGGTCTGTAGCATACCCTAATAAGCAATTGGCAACTTTTATTTCCACCATGAATATTTACCCAAACGGACTCCACATCTTCGCAATCTTCCTCCATCTCATCGTTGAGGACAGCTGTAAAAGAATTCTTAAAGGAGAACTGTAGTGAAAGAGGTATGGAGGCTGCCATATTTATTTCCTTATAAGCAATACCAGTTACCTGGCTATCCAGCTGATCCTCTGCCTCTAATACTTTCAGCCATACACCCTGAACAAGCATGCAGGAGATCAGGTGTTTCTGACAAAATTAGACAGATATGACAAGATTAGCTGCATGCTAGTTTCTGGTGTGTTTCAGACACTTCTTTATCCAAATAGACCAGCAGGGCTGCCAGGCAACTGGTATTGCTTAAAAGAAAATAAATATGGCAACCTCTATATACCTCTCACTACAGTTCTCCTTTAACAAAGAGACAAACCCCTCCACCTTTTTTTCCTGTTCTATCCCTCCTAAACACATTATATCCTTTTAAATTAGCTATCCAGTCATGGCTTTCATCCATCCATGTCTCGGTTATTCCCACAATGTCATAGCCTTTGTCATTCAGAATGAACTCTAGTTCGTCTATTTTATTTGCAAGGCTCCGAGCATTGGTTACCATGCACTTTATATTTTTACCACCAGATTTACCAATTTTGTTTACATGAAATGGGCTACTTGAATTTTTACCAACCTCCTTAATTTTTACACTGTCCCTCCCCCCCCCCCCCCCCCCCCTCTCCACCCTCCATAATGTTAGGTTCCCACTGTCTTTTTACCTCATCTTGTCTACGTATTGAGACTTTATCCTCCCGCCTCCCCCCAGATCCTAGTTTAGGTGCACTTGGAACCTGCGTACTAAATTAAAGGTGGAATGTTTTATGTCTGTTACACTAGTGAAGGGATGCTTTAGTAACTGAAGGGCATCCACAGCTATGACTGTCAAATGTGGGAAGAAGATCCAGTCAGGGGATACATCGTTTCTGTCCTTATTTCCTCTGGATTTAGGTGCAGTGAGGGTCAGAAGGTTGATTATAATGGGCCCGTCCTTTTTCTGAATCGGGGAAACTGGGCATGATGCGTGCCTAATGAAATTAGTTGCTACGGTGGTGCTTACAGAGTTATTTGGGGGCTGGAGGCACTGGAGTTTAGCTATTGTATCGTTACTTCCTGCCTGGAGGGGAGTGGAAGGTTAGTTCAGATGCCAGAGATATATCTGTAAGCTTTCAACGATGGTATAGCCAATTGCCAGGAGGTTAGTGTTAGATGTAGGTAGGGGTGAGGTTAGAGTTGGGCATAGATAGGGGCAAGGTTAGCTTTGGACGTAGGTGGGTGGGGGAGATTAGTATTGGGTGTAGGTAGGGGTGAGGTTAGAGTTGGGTGTAGGTGGGGGAAAGGTTAGCATGGGGTGTAGGTATGGGGGAGGCTAGTGTTGGGCGTAGGTAAGGGGGAAGTAAGTATTAGGTTAGGTGTAGGTAGGGGCAAGGTTAGCTTTGGTCATAGGTAGTGGGGAGGTTAGCATTGGGCATAGGTAGTGGGCAAGGGTGGGTGGAGGATAGCATCAAGTGTTGGTAGGGGGTGAGGTTAGCGTGGGGGGGGGGGAGGTTAGCGTTGAGCTCAGGTAGTGGGTGAGGTTAGCATTAGGCGTGGGGGGGAGGAGGGGGCTGTTAGCATTGGGCGTAATTTATTAATGTATTAGGTTAGGGAAGCTAATAGCAGAATATTTCACAATCAATTTTCTACTATCGGCAACGTCTCATGGTCAAATTAACAGGCATTCCTATTAAATGCGCCCGCTTTTCCAGCCTAGATGACTTATTCTCTGAGCTTCTATCTGTGAAGCCCAGTAACTTCTGAGACGCTGCGCTGTGTAAGTTTATGGATCACCCCTCACATGAAATACCCCCTCTCAGTAAGAGTGATTAAGATGTGGAATGCATTGCCACAGAAAGTAGTTATGGCAAATTCTGCATTTAAAGAGACACTGAAGCGAAAAAAAAAAACTATGATATTATGATTTGTATGTGTAGTACAGCTAAGAAATAAAACATTAAGATCAGATGCATCAGTGTAATTGTTTCCAGTACAGGAAGAGTTAAGAAACTCCAGTTGTTATCTCTATGCAAAAAAGCCATTATCTCTACGACTTTCAAAGTTGTGGAGAGGGCTGTTTTCTGACTTTTATTATCTCAACTGTTAGTGAACGGTTTACTTTTCCTCTGCCAGAGGACAGGTCATTCGTTCACAGACTGCTCTGAAAGAATCATTTTGAATGCAGAGTGTTGTGTAATCTGCACATATTAGAGAATGATGCAATGTTAGAAAAAACACTATATACCTGAAAATAAAAAAAATGAGTATTTTCTTTGCTGCTAATCTTCTAGTAATTATTCATAGTACACAACCAATTCACTATATCATATATTTTTTTTCCGCTTCAGTGTCTCTTTAAAGGGGGCTTAGATGCTTTCCTTGCGATGAAAGGAATCCATGGCTATAATTACTAGGTAATGCCCAATGATGTTGATCCAGGGATTTTATCTGATTGTCATCTGGAGTTGGGAAGGAATTTTTTCCCTTTTGTGGCTAATTGGAGCATGCCTTGAAAGGGGTTTTCGCCTTCCTCTGGATCAGTAGAGATATGTGAGAGGGCAGGCTGGTGGTGTACTTTGTTCTCTGGTTGAACTCGATGGTTTTTTTTTCAACCCAAATCACTATGGTACCTGTGTGGATTGTGCCAGGAGGAAAGCATGTAATGTTAGGCGAATGCACATCTATAGCACATGTGGCATATCCATTGATTCTCCAGAGCCCAGTGAGCTCAGGAATCTGCAGCTCTGACAATTAACATGTAATCAGTCAATTAGACGTGTGCAGCACGAACTGCGCAGCCAAATTAAGACCTTCCGTCTGGCTACATTGATGTGAATGGTATCCGTCTCAAGGCAGGAAATGTAAGTGAGAAGTCTCTGATGGAAGCAGCCCCTCTGGTAATGCATAGATGGGGGAGGGAAGATGCTCAGTGACCTCACTGCCTCCAGCCTCATAGAGAAAGCTAACCTGCTAGAGAGGGGGCCAGTCCTTCAAGAGGAACTGTTGCGAAAATCTTACAATTTAAACTACATACAAATAAGAAGTATGTTACTTCCTGAGTAAGATGAGCCATACTTTTCTCCTACGTTGCTGTTACTTACAGTAGGTAGTAGAAATCTGACAGTAGTGACAGATTTTGGGCTAGTCCATCTCTTCATGGGGGATTCTTAGCGTGTACTTTATTCTTTATAAAGACAATCCCTTAAAAGGATTTATACAAAGATGCTGGCCAGCCTCCCTGATCGCTGCACACTATTTTGGCAGTTGGACGGAGCAACTGCCATTCACTAAGTGCATTTTGAAAATCAAGAAATCCCTGTAAACCTCCCATAAGGAGATGGGCCAGTCCAAAACCTGTCGGTTCTATCAGATTTCTACTACCTACTGTAGGTGACAGCAACATAGGAGAAAAGTAATTTATGGCTCATTTTACTCTGGAAGAAACGTACTTAATTGTATAGGTTTACATATATTAAGATTTTTGTGACAGAGGTGCTTTAAGAAAAGCACACTGGACAGAAAATCCTCTTTGGAGGACTTCATTACATCCTCTGCAGCTGTATTAAAAACTTGTATGGGATGTATGTTTTTGTACAGAGCTATGGTAAGATGTTCTATATAAATAAAAATAATACTGTAACACTAAACACATGGCATAAATACAAGCAAAATCATCAATGCAATAAAACCATAAACCATTTCTTTGGGTCAAAAAACAACTGCAATTGAGAACCTCACTTGTAAGTTGGATTTTTATATTGAACTGAAAGTGCCAACAAGCAGGCTAGGTGCACACTTAGCAGGACCGCTAGTGTTGCGGAAAACGTGGTGTTTTGTCGCTAATGGAAGTCTATGGGCCGCAGGAAAAAAACGCATATAAAAACACGTGTTTTCAAAAACACTGGTTTTGTTGGATAATCTGAAAAAAAAACACATAAAAAAACGCGCATAATGAAAGTCAATGGAAACGCAATAGAATGCATTTTTCTATGCGTTTTATGTAACAAAAAAAAATTGTTTTCTGATGGATTTCAGTTTCCTTTTGTCTTCCCAGTGATTTGCATAAAACACAAAAGCAAACGCATAGAAAACGCATCTGCAGTAAAAAAAAAAAATTTAAAATAAAAAGGCACACAACATAAAAAGAAACCTGACATAAACGGCAGCCTTTCATGTTACCGTATGTTATGTGATGTGTGCTCCCAGCCTAAAGCTGAATACTCGCCTTGCGGCCCAGGAAGATGGATTCCAGCGACGTCCCCGACGACAAGAGCTCCCAGATCCACCTTCCTGCAGGCGGGCACACAGTGGCCGAGAATGAGCGTTCAAGCGATCGCGGTACTTTGCGCAGTAGTCGTCATAAATCTTAAAGGGACTCCGAGCAGTGCCTGTGGGTATGCCTTTAAAGATCTGATCCGCCATGATGTATCGTAATCGCCGCACATCACTTCGCACATTTGCATGTCTGCCTGTACTCACATGGAAATGATCGGTCGCCACTCGAAAAAATCAACATCGTCGGAAAAGTCATGTAGTGGGTATGGGTGGCAGTCTGACCACTGGGACAGTGGGAGGTGTTACTTGATATACAGTATACCAGTGTCCCTTATATATTTATTATTATTATTATTTAGTATTTATATAGCACCGACATATTACGCAGCGCTGTACAGTGTATATATATCTATATTGTCTTGTCACTAACTGTCCCTCAAAGGAGCTCACAATCTAATCCCTACCATTGCCATATGTCTATATTATGTAGTGTAAGTACTGTAGTCTAGGGCCAATTTTTAGGGGGCAGCCAATTAACTTATCCGTATGTTTTTGGAATGTGGGAGGAAACCGGAGTGCCCGGAGGAAACCCACTCAGACACGGAGAGAACATACAAACTCTTTGCAGATAGTGACCTGGCTGGAATTCGAACCAGGAACCCAGCGCTGCAAGGTGAGAACGCTAACCACTACGCCACCGTGCTGCCCACTATATAGAGAGTTGTCACTTATAATACAATGTGGATGTGTCACTTATTTTAATAACATGCTTGTACTTGCTCTAATCGTTTCCCTTTTTTTTATTATTATCATGTCCCATCTTAATTACTGTAACACCTAACTCTGTGGCCAACCAAAAACCAGACTGGCACCTCTCCAGTCTCTGACCTCTGCTGCTCATCTCATCCACCTCTCCTCCCTCCTGCTCCTCTGATGCTGCCCCTCTCTGCCAATCACTAAAAGGATCCAGTTTAAAAACTCTCAACACTAATCATACAAAGCTCAACATAATCTACCCCCCTCCATACATTTCTTCATTAGTCTCCAGATACCATCTCTCCTCCTACAAGACCCTCTTGTTGTCCAGGTGCGTCACCTCTCATATCCAGGACTTCTCACAAGTGTCACCTTTCCTTGAGCAGGCCATACATTAGCCGACCAACCAACCAATCGACCATCCAATTTGATTATTATAATCAAATTGCATAAAAATTGGCGCTGCCAAGTGCATGCCCGACCGACAAAGCGACCAATTTCGGGACAGAAATTGGCCACACGGTCGATCGCACATGCTGGAAAACGTCGGGCCAAAGTTGGTTGGTCGGGGGTACAGTGGCCGAATTAATGCGCGACGAGACAACGAAATCCCCACCGCTGCAATGTATAAATGTATGCAGTGTGTCCTGCATTTATACATTACCTGTCCGGTAACAGCCTCCACACGGTTTCTGTCCATCTCGCCGGGTTCCACGTACATGCCGGCGGCGCATAGCGTCTGACGTCAGCCTCTGTAGCATGTCCTGACATCAGACGCTATGCGCCGCTAGCGTGTATGCTGCTGTTACCCGGTGAGATGGACAGAAACCACGTGGAGGCCGACACCGGACAGGTAATGTATAAATGTACTACACTACATATATTTATACATTTTGGGGGCAGCGCCCGGGTGGATGCGACGGGCTCAGCAGATTCCCTGATGATTTCCTGCTGAAATCGGATGGGAATCGGCCCTGTAGTGTATGGGCAGATTCGACCAAGAGACAAATGTATCTCTAATCAGATGCGATTAGAGATAAATTTGTCTCTTGGTCAAATCTGCCCATAATCTTCTAATGTATGGCCACCTTTAGGCTTCTGTCATGCTCCAAGCCTGCAAATTTTTAAATGCAACCTCGAGACACACCTCTTCAACCAAGCTTATCATTTTTTTACAGCTAGAATCTGACGCTCACTGCCTCCTCTAAAGCCTCATTTATACGGTATAAATTTCCTTCAGATCGGATCTATTAGATCATTTCTAACTGGTCCAATCAGATTGCGTTGGATTTTGCAATAGATTTTGGGTACTTATCAAAGCAAATTGTATCGCAAAATTGATCTGAAACAATTTGGACGCCTACACACGATGCAATTTCTTATTACATTTATCTAATAGGTCCGCCTATCTCATGGAAAATTGTACCTTGCAGATGATGCATTACTTTGTCTACTCCCCGATATCTCCACCCCACTACCCTCTAGAGTGTAAGCTCACAAGGGCAGGGAACTTACCCAGGGCCGGTTCTAGACTTTTTGCCGCCGGAAATATAGTGAAATATGCCCCCCCCCCCCCCCCAATATATTAACCTCCAAGAATCAGTAGCCTGGAGGGAGTAGCAGCAGGCAGGAAGGGGGCAGAGGGCACAGTGGCGGAAAGGGGGCGGTCGCCGTCTCTTCCTCACCTGGGTTCCCCGATCTGTGCTCCCCTTCCAGCTATTAAGCGCAGCAGCGTAGTAATATCAGGCAGCGGGCGGGGATGACTCGACCTCTTCCGCATTCCAGCGTGCGCTCCACTCTCGTCACTTCCTGCAATGCCGTCCACTTACAGTACAGTGGGCGGCATTGCAGGAAGTGACGAGAGTGGAACGCAGAAGAGGTGAGTCATCCCCGCCTGCTGCTTGATCGTACTATGCTGCTGTGCTTAATAGCTGGAGGGGGAGCACAGATCAGGGGACCCAGGTGAGGGAGGGGGGGGTCCGACCCTCCTCTCCGCCACTGTTCCCAATACCCCCTTCGTGCCTGCTAACCCCTACAGCTCGCGCCCCCCCCCCCCGACTTTGCCACCTCACCCCGCTTTATGTGCTTCCTCTATCTGTTACTTTACCAAATGAACATGTAGCAGCATTGGTGAGGTTTTCAAAGTATACAATAGTTATGTATGGGCACTTGTGACACTGGATGTCCTGATTGTACAGTGTATGGAACGGCTCATGTGTCTATGCTCCACGTTATTGTATGTTTTTGTACAGAGCTATGGAAGATGTTGACACTATAGAAATAAAAAAAAAATGAAATTAAAACACATGAATCTAAATCAGCAATGCAGTGTGCACGTTAACAGCCCGCTACAGTGACTGGTGTCATGCAGAAACAATTATCCCTCCTTAAAGAGACTCCGTAACAAAAATTGCATCCTGTTTTTTATCATCCTACATGTTCCAAAAGCTATTCTAATGTGTTCTGGCTTACTGCAGCACTTTATACTATCACCATCTCTGTAATAAATCAATGTATCTTTCCCCTGTCAGACTTGTCAGCCTGTGTCTGGAAGGCTGCCAAGTTCTTCAGTGTTGTGGTTCTGCTATGAACTCCCCCTTCCAGGCCCCTCTCTGCACACTGCCTGTGTGTTATTTAGGATTAGAGCAGCTTCTCTCTTCTCGCTTATCTTTTACAAGCTGAATAAATCGTCCTCTGAGCTGGCTGGGCTTTCACATACTGAAGAATTACAGACAAGGGCAAAGCTGTTTGCAGGAAGAAACAAGCAGCCTGAAACTTCAGTGCATGAGAGATGCAGTGGGAAAGAAACACACAAATGATCTCTTGAGATTCAAAAGGAAGGCTGTATACAGCCTGCTTGTGTATGGATGTATTTTCTATGTGTGGACATACTGTACATCAACATACTTCCTGTTTTGGTGGCCATTTTGTTTGTTTATAAACAAACTTTTTAAAACTGTTTTTAACCACTTTTAATGCGGCGAGGAGCGGCGAAATTGTGACAGAGGGTAATAGGAGATGTCCCCTAACGCACTGGTATGTTTACTTTTGTGCGATTTTAACAATACAGATTCTCTTTAAAGAGTATCAAAAATGCACCAAATGCAAATGTGAGGGGTGCCACTGAATGCACACATGTAAGAAAAATGCATGCGTTAGTGTGCAAAATGCATTTAGGGCTCACTCACACTAGTAAATGCATTAAACCGCATGCATTTGTCAGTGTGTTTTTGTGCATATCATTGCATTTACTGTATTGTCAACAGGGAAGTGATGTAGAGGGAAACGAATCCAGCTGATTCATGGGGCTTATCTGCATGATGCATGTGCTTAACCACAAGTAGCATGCATTACTGTGCGCTGCCCATAGCCTAGATTAGTGTGTGTTGCGCATGCGTAGTGCGCATCACTCCCCTCATGTTGGAATGCACTGCTCAGCAACAAACTGCTGTACTGTGAACCTAAACTGATGGATTTTTTCCTTTTAAAATAATACCAGCTGCCTGACTCTCCTGCTGATCCTGTGTCTCTAATACTTTTAGGCACAGCCCCTGAACAAGCATGCAGATCAGGTGCTCTGACTGGAGTCAGACTGGATTAGCTGCATGCTTGTTTCAGGGTGTGATTCAGCCACTACTGCAGCCAGAGATCAGCAGGACTGCCAGGCAACTGGTATTGTTTAAAAGGAAACATCCATATCCCTCTCAGTCAAGGTTCCCTTTAAATGAAAGTCTATGGGCTTTCCTATTACCATGTTAATCACACACTATGTGCAGTGCATCAACTCATTGCAGCTCGCGCAGTGTGAATAAGCCCATAGTCTGCAGCAGGGATGTGGAGTCAGTACAAAAATCATCCGACTCCTCAGTTTATGAAATCACCGACTCCAGATATCCAACACTGCTCGGCCTCCTCAGCCCTGGGCTGCAGTAAGCTTTCATACAGCCCATTATCAGCTTCCTGTCTGTATTGTGCAGAACTGGTGCATCAGGAGGCTGTGAAGAATCATCAACCATCATATTTCAGGTTCTTATTCAGAGCGTTTATTTTACATTACACAGATACTGAAGTGACGTAGTGCATTCACTGTACAAGTCTACAACATAATACTCGCATCACAGCACAGACAGCTGCACTTCACACAGGAGACCTTTATAGCCCTCACCAATCAGCTCTGGGTGTACAATACTCCTAAAGGACAACTGAAGTGAGAGGTATATGGAGGCTGTCATATTTATTTCCTTTTAAGCAATACCAGTTGCATGGCGGTCCTGCTGATCCTCTGCCTCTAATACTTTCAGCCATAGCCCCTGAACAAGCATGTAGCAGATCAGGTGTTTCTGACATTGTCAGATCTGACAAGATTAGCAGCATGCTTGTTTCTGGCATGATTCAGACATTACTGCAGCCAAATAGATCAGCAGGGCTGCCAGGCAACCGGTATTGTTTAAAAGGAAATAAATATGGCAGCCTCCATATTCTTCTCACTACAGTTGTCCTTTAAAGAAAACCTGAGACAAAGTATATAGACGACTTTATACTTACCTAGGGATTGCTCGCCATCCTCCTGGGCGGCTCTGTTCATCCGCAATCCTTCCCGTTAGGAAGGCTTCAGGCGTTAGTCGGCAGCATTGTACATGGTTGACCCATCCGTGCCTCCATCTCGCTCCTGTCGCTGGGATCATTGTGCAGTACTACCTGCACAGGGGCATAGCGCAATGAATGGGCGCACGGCTGGGCATGCGCAGCCAGCCTGACGTGACTGAAGCATTCCTAACGGGAAGGATTGCGGATGAACGGAGCCGCCCAGGAGGACGGGGTGGAATCCCCAGGTAAGTATAAATTCTTCTATATACTTAAGGTCGGGAGCACACTTGTCTGTCAGGTTTCTGTACACCAGGAGAAAACACTCCATATGGGAAAATGTGCATTTTTTTGACAGGAGCTAATGTGATTGATAAAGGAAAATAGAGGTTTTTTTTTCCTGCATGAGAAAACCACATTCAGGTGTGAGTTAGCCCATCGATTAACTCCTATGCAGAAAACACTCCTGAAAACAGACAATGGGCTCCCTGCCTAAAAGGGGAGTCTGTCTTTTTTTTTCTTACTTTAACCCATTGCATCTGTTAAAGGGGTTCTTTTCCCTTAAAAGAAAAAAAAAAGACGACCGCCACTGCACCTGCGCGGCCGTGCGCCTCGTTGCTCATGTCTCTAGGAGCTTCCTGGGCAGTTGCAGTTTGAGCAAACTTTGTACTGCGCCTGCACAGGAAGCTCCCAGAGACAGGAGCGAGGCCGCGCAGGTGCAGTTGCGTTTGTCTAGTTAGACGATTAATGGGAAAGGGACCCGCGTCGGGGGACATGAAGATCCTTGAGTGACGCCGCGGGACAGGACGTCCGCAGGGGGGCTGGTAGAAGCCCCAGGTAAGTTATTATTTTTTTTTTCCACTTAAGAGACAACCGAAGTGAGAGGTGTATGGAGGCTGCCATATTTATTTCCATATATTCAATACCAGTTGCCTGGCAGTCCTGCTGATCTGATTAGCTGCAGGAGTGTCTGAATAACACCAGAAACAACATGTAGCTAATCTTGTCAGATCTGACAATAATGTCAGAAACACCTGATCTGCTGCATGCTTGTTCAGGGTCTATGGCTAAGGCTGGTTTCACAGTGGGACGTTACAGGCGCACGATAGAGCAGCCTGTAACGCACCCCACTGCACAGCAATGAAAAATCAATAGGCTGTTCACAGTGCCCACGTTGCGTTACTTAGTAACGCTGCGCCATAACACAACGTACTGCATGCAGTACTTTACACCACGTTAGACTGCTTGCACATGCTCAGTAACGTTGGGGAGGAGCGGAGAGCGGCCAGGCACATGGCTAATTAATATTCACTGCACTCAGTGACGTGCAGTGTTTACTTCCTGGAGCGGCCGCTCTGTGCGGCGATTGGCCGGGCGGGACCACGTGATGCCGCATGCGTCCAAGAGTACGCATCACGGACGCCAGAGTGAGCTGCACAACGTGGCTCACTCTGACGTCCTCAGCAGAGAGCACCAGGTGTTGCGTTAGGGGCACGTTATGCGACCATAACGTCCCCTAAAACACAACGTCCTGGTGTGAAACCAGCCTAAAAGTATTAGAGGCAAATGACCAGCGGGACCGCCAGGCAACTGGTATTGCTTAAATGGAAATAAATATAGCAGCCTCCATACCCCTCACTTCAGTTGTCATTTAAAGGAGTACTGTAAGGGAAAAAGAGTTGAACTTACCTGGTGCTTCAAATGGTCCCCCGCATACTTCCTGTGCCCGTGCAGCCACTCGCCGATGCCCCGGTTCACTTCTGGAATTTCCAACTTTAAAGTAAAAAAAAAAACACTGCACCTGCACGGCTGCACCCTCGCTCCCACTGACGTCACCAGGAGTGTATCGCGCAGGCCCAGTACACTCCTGGTGACGTCAGCGGGAGGGAGGACATGGCCATGCAGGCACAGTGGTTTTTTTACTTTAAAGTCAGACATTACAGTAGTGAACCAGAGGCGGGGCAGGAGCATCAGTGAGCGGCTGCGCAGGCAGCGGCCGTCTGCAGGGGACCATTAGAAGCCCCATGTAAGTTCAACTCTTTTTTTCCCCTACAGTAGTTCTTTAAGGTTAAAGAACCCCTTTAAAGGAGGACCATTTCCCTGTGTGTCAGAGCAGGTGGTTAGCTCAGTGTGTGAAGAGGCTGTCTTATCTCCCAACCTCAGCACATTGCTGACACAGGAACTGCCAGGTAACAAAGGTGCTGCCAGGAATGCATGAAAAAAAAAAATCTATTGAACAATTTTTGCATCAGGGAGAAGAATCGTCACTGCCACTGACAGAAATTCAGTCTTGCTTGGGGTCAGCAGCAGCCATTAGGTAATATGCAAGGAACAGATTGTTTTGAGCAGCATTGGAAACACCACAAGGAGCTGCCCTGCTGGCTTTATACTGCTAGATGAAACACATACCGATGCGGCCGCTTACTCAACAAAACATGACTAATATACAATCAGGAATGGGGAGATCACCAACAGATTCAATCATCAGACTGGCTTAATATATTGACCTGGGGGGGGCTTTTAGCCTGAGACTAAACTGAAGTTTTACAAGGAGAACTGAAGCTGGATGACAAGTAGAAAGAAGAGGAGGCGGAGCAGCAGGGAATCGGTGGAGCTCTCCCAGGGAGGTAAGTATCACCCTTCCTCTCCACAGGTTGGGGGGGGGGCTGAATTCAAGTTTAACAACAAAGGATGTAGATAATAACTTTATGCTGCCTCTGGTTAAAGTGGTATTAGGCTCTAATTTCATCTATGGTGTAAAGCCTAAAACACAGCATAAAAACCATCTATTTTTAAGGGACTGGAAGGGTTAAAGCGGACCTGAACTCAGAACTTCCTCTCTGCTCTAAAATATAAGCAACAGCATGAGCTGCTACAAATCCTGCAGACATTCTGTGTATACAAATTAGCTGCTCTGCCATGGCAGAGCAAATTCCTGAGTTCACACAGCTGAAAGGTCAAATGGTGGCGATTAGTCACAGATGAGGTGGAATTAGACAGGCTAAACCAGGCATGGGAAAACTTGGCCCTTCAGCTGTTACGGAACTACAAGTCCCACAACGCATTTGCCTTTATGATTCAAGACTGTGGCTGTCAGACTCCTGCAATGCATTGTGGGACTTGTAGTTCGGTAACAGCTGGAGGGCCAAGTTTGCCCATGCCTGGGCTAAACTCTCTTAATACATACAGGGTGCATTTCTCTAGGTTTCCTTTATGTCCTGTGCAAGAGTTCAATGAGGTAAACAGCTTCAGTTTTAAAGTGGACCTGATCTGCTAGTTGATAAGCTTTCCTTTGCAGACAGGCATTATCAGATTGTTTTGGAAGCTTAATAAACTGTGTAAATAAAGGTTCATACACACCTACCAACTATCTGTCCAATTATCTGCCAAACTTGTCTGTTAAAGTGGATCCGAGATGAACTTTTACTCCTTGCATAATTGTGTTCCTTACATATAGTTTATAGGGCATTCCTCAAGCCAAATACTTGTTTTGTTTTGTTTTAATACTCTAATTTCCTATAAACTAATCAAGCCACACCCACAGCTTCTCCAGAGTGCCTTGGCGCTTGCAAGGGATTGTGGGATTTCAGTCTGGGCAGGTGAAAAATGTGTTACTAGCTATAGATTTCAGAGGCAGAGTTTTCACAATCTGTGAGCTGCAGTGCAGATACAGATCAGTTGCCTGTGTAATGGAGGAGATAAGAGTGGAGTTTTCACAGAATATGCAGATTAGCATGCCTAGATACAGATAAGCTTGCCTGTGTGTGTAATTGTGTAATAGTGACAAGCAGAAAACCTGCCTGCTCCCATTGTATCACAGGAAAAAATATTAATATACTGTTGAAGCGGTTTGAAGATAGATTTGCTGTGTAAACTATCTAAACTTTAGATAAGATATATAGACAAGTCACTTGTTATATTTAGTTTTTCATCTCGGATCCGCTTTAAGCAGATCGGATCTCCTTCGACCCCCCTCCGGCTAAGTTTCATTATCACCGACTTGCAAGTCAATAGCCACTACACATTCTCTTTCGTGCTCCTGTCACCGGGAGCATCCTGCGCAGGTACAGAAGGTGGTTTTGTCGCTAAAGCAGCGCAGCTTAATGATAGGAGTGCGAGCTCGGCGCACACTATGCTTCGGTAGTGTAGTGTGTGCTGGTAACTTACGTGAGCTCCTTGTAGCTAACGGCCGGTCCGCTCGTTCCGCTGAGCCCCTTCGGGTCCAGTGGCTATCTAGGACATGATCCCGGCATGTTGATTGGCCCAATCAGCTGCCTGTCAAATGACGTGCGCTGAACTCACACTCCTCTCATTAAGCCCAAAGTGTTTTGGATTCATTTTTTTTACTGAGTTTTGGGCCTGAGCCCACTAACGCAGTTGTGTCCGCATTTCAGCATCTGTAACATTGATGTGTTTCTGAAAAGCGGACACAATTGCGCACAACTGTGTTAGTGGGCTCAGGCCCTTAATGCATGAGGGCAAAAATCTAATCTTGAGCGTAATACAACTTTTAAGTGATCCCGATCCAAAACTCAGGTTCAAAATGAGAAACAGTTGAGGCTTCACTCGCTACTCTGATGTCCCCTAAAGCTGAGCACTGCTCCCCTCCATATCGGGGCTCCCCTCCTCCTCTGTTTAGAGCACGGCCCTGCAGTAGCCACGTGAGTCCATACATGTGCAGTAGCACGGAGCGGCTCCAGCTGTTGCTCATGGGCGGGGCCACACTGCAGGAAGAAGAACTGCGCAGTTTCCAGACAATGCCTTGTCGCTAATCTTCCGGACTGCTACCCTCAGCAATGGGGGACATCAGAATACAGAGGGAAGCTTCAATAGGATCCTGAGGTATCTTTAGGTAAGTATCTAATTTTGTACCCCAGCGTCTGCTCGGATACAGTTTAAAGGGAACCTAAACTGAGAGGGATATGGATGTTTTCTTTTAAACAATACCAATTGCTTGTCAGTCCTGCTGATCTTTTTTGGCTGCAGTAGTGGCTGAATCACACACCTGAAACAAGCATGCAGCTAATGCAGTCTGACTTCAGTCAGAGCACCTGATCTGCATGCTTGTTGAGGGGCTGTGGCTAAAAGTATCAAGAGACACAGGATCAGCAGGAGAGTCAGGCAACTGGTATTATTTTAAAAGGTAAAATCCATTTCCTTCTCGGTTTAGGTTCTCTAGCAGAGAAGATACAAATTAAAATATCTATGCTCACTACTATTGCTTACTCACCCTTCACAGCCCACTGTTCACATTACTAGCATCGGGCAGTTAAACCGTGACTCTAAACGATTTCTGTATCATCGGCTGCAAGAAATTGGATGAACGTTTCTCATCTGACAGACTCTTCCTCTGCTGGTTGTATAAGCTTGTCTATCAGGATCATTTGCATATTTAACTGCATCCTATACATAAAAGAACTCAAACTGCATGTTAGGACTTCTGGGCTTAGCTATGGTTAGTTTTGATCACATGAAGAGTTTTTGTTACAGTTGTATCTGTTCTCCGAGTATGGAGGGGACAGTGGCTTTCTCTCACTGCATCTTCAGGAGACACAAATAGATTCTCGGGTGGGATAAGTCATTTTAGCCTTGAGAAGTAGAGAGGACACTGACATGCCGCCATATTAACCACCCCCTGTTGAAGCTGCATAAAAAGAGCCCAGCCAATCGGATGGCTTATCTCCGCCCTGTAGGCGGGGTATAATCAGAAGAAGGATGTATCAGAGGAGAAGGCTCCGGCCAGTCTGAAGTCGTCCTTTGTGAGCACACTGTACATGCGCTGAGGCAGGGCCTTAGAATAAGGGGCGGGTCTTGGAACAGTAGTGCGCAAAATGACTTCACGGCCCGCTGGGGGAGGGAAATCTGTTCCGGACATAGACTTCCTGTCTTCTGATGAACCGGGCCTCTTGGGGTCTTCTTCTACTGGTCCCAAGGTCGCAGCCTAAAACAAAAATATTTGAAATGAGTTCTGTAAACCTCTGCATCAATTCACTGAATGTGTGAATTGCTAGTAGACCTATTTTATGACTTGTAGTATGTGTGATGGAAGGACAGCCAAGCATGTGTCATTTTTAGCACTGCAATGATCTAGGAGGTGTTCCTTCAAAGGACCACTATCACGAAAAAATTTAACATTTAAAATAGATGTAAACGCACACAAAATAAGTACATTATTCCCAGAGTAAAATGAGCCATACATTACTTTTCTCCTGTGTTGCTGTCACTTACAGTAGGTAGTAGAAATCTGACAAAACCAACAGGTTTTCGGCTAGTCCATGGGGGTTTCTTAGCATGGCCTTTATAAAGACACTCATTGAAAAGGATTTAAACAAAGATGTTGACCAGCCTCCCTGCTTCACCATACACTTTTTTGGCAGTTGGACAGAGCAATTGCCATTCACTAAGTGCTTTTGAAAATAATGAAAACACTGAGAACCCCCCATGAGGAGATGGGCTAGTCCAAAACCTGTTAGTTCCGTCAGATTTCTATTACGTACTGTAAGTGACAGGAACATAGGAGAAAAGTAATTCAGGTCTTGTTTTACTCTGAAAGAAATGTACTTCGTATTTGTATGTGTTACATGTATTTAAAATGTTAGAATATTCGCGATAGTGTTCAAAGTCGTGGTAAGGGGCAACTTTGCTCACTGATCATACTGATACCTAGGGACAGGGCCGGATTTGCAATCTTTAAGGCCACTGTCAGCAGCCTCCCCCTTTCAGTATAGGTAGCCCGTTGACCCTTGCCTCTAGTATAGGTAGCCAGATAGCCGCCGCCCCCCCCCCCCCCTCCAGTTTAGATAGCCTGATGACCCCCATCCACACTTCCCTCTAGTATAAGAAGCCAGATGCCCCCTCCTCCCTTCCATATAGATAGCCTGATGATTCCTCTCCCTTCCAGTATAGGTAGCCATGTGTCGTCGTTCCCCCCCCCCCCCCATCCCCCTTGATCCTGTGGTGTCCTAGGCCATGGCCTATGTGGCCTTGGCTTAAATCCAGCCTTGAGCGCTCCAATGGTGCATTCACTGAGTCACATTGTAAAAAGCAATAACATTTACACTTCCAATGTGTTTAGTGTAGTGGGCGTTTGTCTAACATGCCGCCAGCAAGTCCTCCCGTACTGTCTAGATGCCTGGCCAGGGCTCACATTGTGGTGGAATAAGGGGGTGGGATCGTCTCACCGGCAGATGCAGCGCGCCCGTCTGACGTCACTACGCATTGTAGGCCCCCTGCTAAACCTTCCACAATCAAAGATCAAAACTCTGACCAGGCCCACTGTGAAGGCCTATGAGGCTGGTCCCAGGGTTCAATTTCAGCTCACTTTGTATTTGAGTTATAATAGATTTGCCTGGCTCTCTCCCTCCTCTCATAAGTAAGGATGATCAAATGAAAATGCAAATGATTCCACAATTATGCACATTTTTATGCAAATATATGCAGCTTGAAATTGGACCAATCAATTTAAACCTGGGTTTAAATTGATTGGTCCATTTTCAAAGTGCATAAATTTGCATAAAAATATGCATAATTTTGCAATAATTTGCATTTCATTGATCATCCCTACTCATAGAAGATGCAGCGTCTTGTCACAGCACACATCATACAGGTTTTTCCTTTTACACTTCTTTTCCCAATATATATATATATATATTATTTTCTAATTCCATGCTTAGCTATAGTACAGTATAGTAGTTAATCTCTTCCCTTAATCCTAGGGTCTCAGTGTGTAATAGGGGTACCCCAGGGAGCCTCTGATGGATTCAGGGGC
This sequence comes from Hyperolius riggenbachi, assembly GCF_040937935.1. Lineage (NCBI taxonomy): Eukaryota > Metazoa > Chordata > Amphibia > Anura > Hyperoliidae > Hyperolius > Hyperolius riggenbachi. The sequence goes on from NC_090652.1 coordinate 290,949,981, forward strand.
GACGTAAAAACAACGTTAATGATGTGGAACACATTTTTAGTTATAGAAAATCTTACATTTAAAATAAACTAAAGTATTTTGGTCAATTGAAAGCAGGAAGAGATACTTGGAAATTATTTACATCCTATCAGGTAGCACCACTTAGGCCTGGAACCCACTACAAGTCGCTATTGCTAATCGCAATCGCTAGCGTTTTGTATGAGCGTCTTGTAAGTGATTGCATCAGCGTTTTCTGGCGATTTTAGTAGGCAAGTGTACGCGTTTTGCCAGCGATTGTGCAGCGATTAGAGTTTTTAATTCCGATTGGTCCTTTCAATTAATTTTAATTTTTTTACAGTGTGCAGTAACTTCAAAACGCAACCAAAATCGCTCTGTGTAGGTTGTGACAAGTGATTACACCAGCGTTTATATACTTTACATTGCAGAAACGCTAAAAATGCTGCATGTCATGCGTTTGCGATTTTGGTAATCGCTCCAGTGGAATTTGGTCCATCCATTAACATTAGCTGAGCGTTTAGGGAAATCGCTAACATTTTACATCGCTCCCTAAACGCTCACAAAAGCGCTCTAGTGGGTTCCAGCCCTAATAGAGGTCTGTGTTCGTAGGGTGACTATACCTATAGCAAGGGATTACTTGGCAACAACAAGGCTTTATGGGGGGAGGGATTAGAAACACTGCAGTAAAACAGAGTATATAAAGCAGGATGACTACAAATCTAATGCTGGGAATACACAATGCGTTTTTTGGGCAGATTTACTAGGCAATCGTATTTTTGTTCGATTTTTCGATCGATTTCCGTTCACTTTTATAAAAAAAAAAATATGTGTTCAGAAAAATGATCGAAATTAGTTCCTATCTGTCGGAAATTATCTATCAAGCCATCTATCTGCTGTGAAAACTCCTGGGCCTCAATTCACTAAGAAGTTTAGACTAGTCTACTGGTGGTTTTTAGTCCACTGATGGTTTGTTGTAATGTTTTAGACCTACATTGGGTAATTCGGTCAGAAAAGCAGGGGAAATGATCAAAAGATGCAGTTCACAGAGGGAAACGAGGAGTAACCACGCCCACTTCTTCTGACAGAGATTAGACCAGCTGATTTCTGTAGGTAAAGTAATTCTGTGAGGTATTTTAGACGTGAGGGTGGAACCTTTTGAATTAATTATGCAGGAATTTAATTGTATCCAGAGGAGAGCTCATCAGAGGAGAAGGATGTCAGTCATAGCTACTCCTGTGTGAATTGCATCTTTTGATCATTTCCCCTGCTTTACTGATCTAATTACCAAATGTTTTAGACCAGGTCTAAAAACAAGTCTAAAGCATTTGGTAATTATTAGTGAATTCCCTTTTGATGCAACTATTTACAGCAAACCATCAGTAGACTAAAAACCATCACTAGACCAGTCTAAACTGCTTAGTGAATTGAGGCCAAGGTGTATTCCCAGCATAAGATGTGGTTATCACATAATAATACACAGAAGTAAGCTTTTGTCTTAAAGGCAACTCAGCACCTATGGCAAATATAAAATTGAACTTCCCTATAGCGCAAGTTCGTAATAAAGTGTGCCGTTGAGAGGGCGGGAGTTGGAGTGATGGGCATTACTAACCTACAGGGGGGGCTATGTGCCCCAGTGTAAGATAGCCAGATGGGTGCCCCAGTATAAGTTAGCCAGCTATAGGTGCCTTAGTAGAGTTATCCAGGTATAGGTGCCCCCCATCCCCACATAGCTTTGGCAGGCTGAGGGATTACATTGAAGGAGGAGGGTGCAGCGGGCACACTGTGACTCCTCCCTCCCTTTTCTCATGCAGCGGCAAGCAGTCTTTGTAAAAACTCACCTCCTTCCAGGTTCCATGCGAGGTTCACTGTGTCACCGGGCTGTTCAGTCTCCAGGGCCGCACACTACTTCCTGATAAGTCGAAGTAGTGACCGACACTGGAGATGGAGCAGCCCGGCGGCATGTGACCCTCATATGGAGCCTGGAAGCAGATGAGTTTTTATTAACAATGCTTTCTGCCGCTGCCATAAATTTCTGCAATGGAGGGGAGGACACAAAGCGAGGGAGTGAGAAGTCGGGCCGAGGCCCCCCTCCCCTCGGCTGCGTTCCAGTATACCCACTACTACCCCCTCCCTCACTGGGCCCCGGGCAGACAACCGCCTCTCTCGCCCCTAGAAACAGGGCTGGCTGCAATGCATGCCGGGAAACGTAGTCCATTTTGGTGGTGTACCTCTTGGCAGTGAGCGACATCAGATCCCATATAGACATCCCCAGCCAGGAGAGCAGTAGGTAAGTAATGCCCAACACCCCCACCCCTCCAACGGCACACTCTGTTATGAACCTACTTTATGGGGAGGTTCTCTTTATATATTTGTATGTTTAGGTGCTTGGGGTCCTCTTGCTGAGGATGTTCTTTGGAAGGGTAATAACAATCAATTCCCTAACATATCAATGACCCTCAATAAGGTCTGATATGATCCCAGCAAGGGTGTCAAATCCCAACCACTTAACAGCAGACAATTGCTAATTAATTAAAGTAAACCTGAAGTGAAAATAAACAATTGCCTATACAGTTCTATTGCTAGGTAGGTCTTATTTTCTGTTCAAAAGCTAAAAATATACATTTGCTCCGCTGAATGACATTTGCTTTTCTAATGTTTTACAGCTCCCATCTTAAAGGGGTTCTCTTGACCTTTTTAAAAACAAAAACTGCACTTACCTGGGGCTTCTATCGGCCCCCTGCAGTTGGAATGTTCCGCGCCGTCCTCTTCCGATGCGCAGTTCCCCGCCGTAATTATTCGTCTAATTAGATGAATAGAAGTGCGGCTGCGCGGCCGTGTGCAGTACAGGAAAATGTCATACTGCGCTGTAAGCTCCCACTGACGCGCACAGGAGCGAGCACGTGGACATGCAGCTGCACTTCTATTCGTCTAGTCAGACGAATAATTACAACGGTGCCGGCGGCTGGGAACGGTGCATCGGAAGAGGACAGCGCAGGACATTCCAGCTGCAGGGGGCCGATAGAAGCCCCAGGTAAGTGACAGTTTTTGTTTTTGAAATGGTCAAGAGAACCCCTTTAACTACTGGCCTCTGTATCTGACCTTCGCACTCAGAAGTGTTTCTCTGTCGTGAAATAGTTGAGAGTTGAGTAAAGGTTACTCCACACTCCCACTTAAGTCTGGCTGCGGAGCAACTGTCAGTGACAGCCCTGCATACTTAACCAGTTCGGGGTTGTCCATACAGAAAACTATGCAGCCCTTGTGGCTGCTGAAAGGTAGCCACTAATTGTCCAATTTCTAGCGAAAAATTGTTTGCGATCAGAAATTCTGATCAGATTGGTTGTAAATATCTCCATTGATGGGCACAATTGATTATGAATGATTATAAAAATAGTCGTCCGATTGGATTTTTGTCAAACCAAAATTTGGATTTTCTTGTTGGTTGTGATAGATAGGAAGCAAAGATTGGTTCGTTGATGGTGTAGTGAACGATTTTTCTTTCGAACAGAATTTCTGATCGGTCAAACGATTTTTCGCTAGAAGTTGGACCGTTCGTGGCCACCTTAAGCTTGATGCAACGTAGTTTTAGTACCCCCCAATCCTGTGCATGGGATGCAATCGCGTATCCCCGCCGGCACAGATTTTTGCTATAGCTTCATAATTTGGTCAGGTGGCGTTTTCATTGGCTTCTGACCTCCTGATTAATGTGAGCCAATCACAGTGATCAAAGAGTGTAAAAAGAAAAAGAAAAAAAAAAAAGGCTCTGGTGCTTAACCAGTTCACCCCCAAGGGTTTTTATCCTAACGGACCAGAGCAATTTTCAGTTGTCAGTGCTCCTCCCTTTTATTCCCTAATAACTTTATTACTACTTATTACAAGAAAATGATCTATACCTCGTTTTTTTCGCCACCAATTAGGCTTTCTGTGGATAGTACATTTTGCTAAGAATTTTTTTTTTATTCTAAATGCGTTTTAAAGAGAAAAACAGAAAAAAATCATTATTTCTCAGTTTTCAACCATTATAGTTTTAAAATTAAACATTCTCCTGTGGATAAAACAAACACGTTTTATTTGCCCAGTTGTCCCGATTATTAAACAGTTTAAATGATGTCCCTATCACAATGTATGGCGACAGTATATTATTTTGAAATATAAGTGTTATTTTTCTGTTGTGTTTTTTTTTTCTGGCCATAATTACAAGCCCCTATGTAATAAATTAAAATTAATTTCCCCCCATAAAATATAAATTAACAAAGCTGAGTCCCTAAGGCAACTATTTATTTTTTTTTTTTTAGCCGATTTTTTTTTTACAAGTGTTTTTTTTTTTTTTGGGGGGGGGGGTTGGAAGTGTAATTTTATTAAGATCTGTATGTACTTGAAAATGAATGTATTTTGTAGGTGTAATATACTTTTTAGCCACAAGATGGCGATAGCGAACACTCATAGGAAATGTTCACTTTTTTTTTCTTCACTTTATTTAATTGTTACGTTTCCTGTTATTGTGAATGGACGTAGCCGCTGTTCGCGGTCACGTCCATTCACTCCAGGCACTGCGATTGGGTAGAGGACCGTTCAGTCCTCTTCCCCAATCACCCAGCACGGAAGCCCGACGGAAACAGTGGCGGTAGCGGCGCACACGGCGGTAGCAGCGGCGGGAACGCGTGACGTATTAAAACGTCATGTTGCTGTTAATAGTGGTAAGCATGACGTTTTAATACGTTAGGATGTCAGTAAATGGTTAAAGGGTAAGCCGTTGGTCCAAAAGGAGTTACTGAGTTGAAAATAAACGGATGAGATAAATGTGTATGTACAGTGCCAAGCATATAAATAACTAGGCGGTTTTCCTTTTTTCTTTCTCCGTCTGAAAGAGTTAACTTTCAGTTATGAAACTGGCTTTTTTTTTTTTTTTTTTTTTTTTTTTTTTTTTTTTTTGTGGGACTATAGCATACCCCTCACTTATTAGGAATAACAGCCATAAAACTTTCCTAGCAGAGAAGAGAAGGAAGAGATTAAAAAAAAGGTCAATAGTTCATAGATTTTAGCTCTGGTATGCTTTAAAGACTGTCCTTGAGCAGAGACAAATAAAACTTAAAAAGTAGATTTAAAGTGAACCAGAGACGAAGCACCCTCATGTATTTTACCATATATATCAGTGGCGACATTAGAGAAAACGCCTACCCTGCTCTCTGTTTTATCCTTCACTGCTCAGCCTGCTTGTTATCAGCCCAGATAAAATCCGTGACTGAGTATTCAGTCTGGCGTTGCTCAGGAACCATTATAGCGGAATCTGTCTTCTCTGATGTCTTTTCAAGCCCAAGTCTGCCCCCTTCTGGCTCTGCTAGAATGACTCAGCTATAAGGATTCCTAAGCAAAGACAGACTAAATACTCAGTCAGGGATTTTATCAGGGCTGATAACAAGTAGGCTGAGCAGTGAAGAATGAAACAGAGAGCAGGGTAGGTGTTTTCTCTAATGTTCCCACTAATATATATGGTAAAATACATGAGGGTGCTTCATCTCTGGTTCACTTTATACATACACCACGATGGTGTCCCTACACGTGGGAAGGGTACTACTTATTACTAGTGTTAGATGGCGTCAGTAAGGAATGAGGCTAGTACGATGGCGTTAGTCTGGATAGTGCGGGTGTTACTCCTCTAATGGTTAGACGGGTGATGGGGTGAGGAAAGGAGGCAGAAAGTGATGTTACCTCATCAGCAGATTCAGTCAGCTTGAGAAAGGAAAGGTGTTAAAAGACAGTCAGGGCTGGGATGATGGGCAGAGGTTAGACACACATTAGTACATGCAGCATGACACTAGAGACGTAATACATTCATATAGGAGGGGGGATGAGATAACATGCCAGAGGGGGAGCATTCCATAGGGCCAGACGACACACAAGACCTCCAGAACACAAGCCACCTGCCAGGATCTATAGTACAGTGTGAGCGTTACCCAAATGTCAGCAAATGCAGGCGAGAGAGGTTTCACAAAGCCGGATAAGACATACGCAGTGGGGAGTGATAAAGGGACCATTTCCACTGCAGCTGAGTCACAGCGGTTTCCCACTCGCTATTTCGGATGCAGAAACGCAACCTATTGAAATCAATGTCACATCTAAGAAAGAGTTGCACACCATACTGTGGTGCAAGGTGCTGGACCAATTGAAATCAGTGGGCTGCATCCGTATCGTGTTCGGGTAAAAAATGCCTGCTGCTGTATTTCACACAACACACCCCAATCCTGCATGGCACAGCTATAGCGATTCGGATGCAAATTTGCATCGGCGTGGCTGCCGCATCCCATTCAGAAATAGATGCAGCATGCCAGTGGAAGCCCACCCCAAGAAGGGTAGGGCGGCAGACCGGCCAGCGCCTGCCTGTATACTCGCACTCGTGCTGAACAGTAAAGCCAAATGTTTGCTTTAGTCTTTGGGAAAGGTTCCCATCTCTTCTGTCTTTCTACTGTCCTCTATGGGCAGGAAATGACCTCTCTTCCTGTGCCAGCAGGACAGGAACTGAGGTGATGAAATTACCTCACTTCCTGTGCCGGCCGGAGAAGAACTGAGGTGATGAAATTACCTCACTTCCAGTGTCAGCAGGATAGGAACTGAGGTATTGAAATTACCTTACTTCTTGTGCCGGCAGGACAGGAACTGAGGTGATGAAATTACCTCACTTCCTGTGTCGACAGGATAGGAACTGAGGTGATGAAATTACGTCACTTACTGTGCCGGCAGGATAGGAACTAAGGTGATATAATTACCTCACTTCCTGTGCCGGCAGGAGAGGAAGTGAAGTGATGAAATTAACTGACTTCCTGTGTCGGCAGGATAGGAACTGAGGTGATGAAATTACTTCACTTCCTGTGCCGGCAGGACAGGAACTGAGGTGACTATCTGTAGAATGGAAAGAGCGATGGGCAGCACAATAACCAAGTGGTTTGCACCCTGGCCTTGCAGCTCTGAAGCCATATACAGAAGCTAGATTCCAGTTGCCACAGACCATAATCTTGTGGGAGAATCTGTACAGATGTCCCTGAACATTCCTCAGAGATGCGCTCTGGCAGATTCCTGCACGGCCAACATAAAGGGCCCTTTTCCACAGTGAATCACGATTGCGCTATAATATGAATGCAATTTCATGCATAGCTACTGCCTGCATTCCCAAAAACATTGTCCAAAGCATTGAGTGACAATAGCTGAGCATCTGTAGCGTTCACTCCTCGACTTGATTCTTGGCAAGGACACTATCTGCCCGGGGTGTGTATGTTCTCCCCGAGCTGGGGCAGATTCCCTCCCACAACCTTAACTATTATTTAGTCTTTTTAAAGAGGCACCATAGTGAAAAATAGTAGAATGTAGTAAATTAGTCAGGATAACCACTATTCTGGTAATTTTCCTGGTTCCACCACATCCAATAAATTGCTGTATGTAGCCCCGCCCTCCCAGTGAAGTCACAGCCTAGGCTGATAGCTATGTGGAACCCCCCCCCCTTGAGCCAGTGCTTGATCAGGGTGCAACTGAAATGACACCAGCAGAAGCGGTCAGACCCCCCCCCAGGGGCTTAAATTACATACATTGAATACAAATCAGATGCAAAACTATGCACTAAACCCTAATCTAAATAAACTGAATGCAAACTGATACACATGGGTGCAGCTTGCCATAAGTAGACCTACATTTTTGTACAACAGGAGATACTGGCAGCGCTTCCAAATACAGGCTGCACCTGAGTTGACCAGCTGCATAGTATGCAAGTTGTGTAACCTGCCTGTGTATTGGGCTCTGCACATCTATGCAGCTGGTCAAATCTAGTGCAGCCTGTATTTGGAAGTGCTGTCAGTATCTCCTGTCCTGATGGACTGTGTATCATTCCTTGATGCCCTTGAAAAGCCAGGCATACATCTAGAGCCGCTGGTTTATGGAACAGCTACAGGTTATTCATGCTGCACAGCCATATGATCCAACTTGCCGACAGCCGTTGCAGGCTGTTTTGTGTTTCACCAGAGCTAGGTGGTGAAATATGCAAACGCCTTCTGTTGAAGGAGGTGCTATATTTCCAATGCTCTTTTTCTGTACTTGAGGCTGGGCACTTTTAAAGGGGTTCTGTTGACCTTCTAAAAAACAAAAACTGCCACTTACCTGGGGCTTCTATCGGCCCCCTGCAGCTGGAATGTCCCGCGCCGTCCTCTTTCAATGTGCCGATCCCTGCCGCTGGCACCGGTGTAATTATTTGTCTAACTACTAGACGAATAGAAGTGCGGCTGCGCAGCCATGGCCGCGCACGTGCTCGCTCCTGCACGCGTCAGCGGGAGCTTACTGCGCAGTACAAAGTTTTCCTGTACTGCGCCTGCGCAGTAAGCTGACGCGCGTGGGAGCGAGCACACGCGCAGCAGCACTTCCATTTGTCTAGTTAGACGAATAATTACACCGGTGCCGGCAGCGAGGAATGGCGCATTGGAAGAGGACGGCGCGGGACATTCCAGCTGCAGGGGGCCGATAGAAGCCCCAGGTAAGTGGCAGTTTTTGTTTTTTAAAAGGTCAACAGAACCCCTTTAAATTCCGTACAAAAATAACACCTGTGGTGGTTCTAGTTCTCCATGAAATAATTAGGTACCCTGGAACTTCACAATCCAAAAAATGGACTGCAAGGTTAAAGAGGCCCTGTAGTGACATATAGTAGAAAATGCAGTAAATTAGTCAGCATAACCACTTTTACAGTAATTATCCTGGTTTCAGCATCAGAAACTCCTCCTATATTTGTATATTGCTGTATGAAGCCCCCCCCTCCCAGTGATGCGTAGCCTAGGCTGTTTATTAGCCCAGACACAGAACATTTATGTTGCGCTTTTCTCCTGGCGGACTCAAAGCACCAGAGCTGCAGCCAATAGGGTCTTGCCCAAGATCTCCTCACTGAATAGGTGCAATTTTTGAAATTGACTGTTTTAGGTCATCAACTAGGAGGTAAGTCCACCGCTGCTGCCTCCTGCTCATTATTATTCGTAGTTATTTTTTGTATGTTTGCGCCTCTGATAAATTACTAGTTTTACTATGGATTAAAAAGCGTAAAAACACAGTTGTTTGACAATTAACTTGTTTCTGGTGCGATTCAGACACTACTGCAGCCAAGGAGATCAGCAGGGCTGTTAGGCAACTGGTATTGCTTAAAAGGAAATAAATATGGCAGCCTCCATATGTCTCTCACCTCGGGTTCACTTTAAAAGAATTGTATAGACAGGGGTAACACTCAGAGGGGTATAGACAGACTAATTGCTCTGACTTTGAAAACGGAAATCAAGGTCAGGCAGGAGGGATGAGGACACTCATACAGTTGTTCGGGTATCATGAAAAGAATGCTTAACAACAGAGTATTGGGATTCAGGCTCACCGCTCTGAACCTAGCTCTAGTTCAGTGACTCCAGTGGATAATTAGGTTTCCTGCGATGTGTGTTTCAGAGGAGTTCTTACAGGTGAGACCTGCTCAGCTATACCCCCCCCCCCCCCTCCAATTACCAACCTTCAGGAATCTAGAAGGGAGGAAATGGAAGCTGCATATTTATCGTGCTCCAGCGTACAGCCCCGCAGTGACAGATAGTGCGAGCGCATTAATCAAACTCTGCATGGCTTTCCTTATCTTCATTCATGTTTGCAGGAAACAAAACCCGCCTGGACATTTCAGCCAGGAGAGCGTCTCCACTTCCACTTACAAGCCGATATTCATTATTAAGCCTCATCAGTGAACTTACCCTCTGAGCGTTCACAAACATCTTGTGGATGATGGTCCCGGCCACCCCTCTGCCTGCTCCTATGATTGGCACTTCTGGTTGTTCCAGGAGACAGCTCACAAACCTGCCAATAGGACGAGACAGGGAGGTCAGTGATGCAAGAGGACTCAATGAGCTGGAGGATAATACCTGCAGCAGCCAATTATCGCACAACGGCTGCGTCTCTGATTGGGACTCCCCCCTACCCCCATCCCAGTCCACAAACCAAGGACGGCCATGATGTTGGCAGCTGAGGTGCTCTCGGGTGGTGTTAAGGCGGAGTCCCACCTCAGAGAATTCAAGGCCTCTGAGACTGTGGGGTCCCTCCAAATACAGGAATGAATATCAAACACTGCGATCCCAAATCTCCCACCCTGACAGAGAAACAGACAGTAGTTTTCAATCAAACCTCACAACAATTATCAAGACTGTACAAATCATTACACCATTCAATACTGTTTTTCACCCACAGTTGCTATAACGGTTTTAGGAAACCATGGCAACAATATAAAGCCCAGTGTTAAAGAGGAACTCCACTGAAAATAATGTAATAAAAACAGTGCTTCATTTTTACAATAATTATGTATAAATGATTTAGTCAGTGTCTGTACATTGTAAAATCTTTTAAATCCCTGATTTATAGTCTGACATTTATTACATGGTGACATTTTTACTGTTGGCAGGTGATGTAGCTGCTGCATGCTTTTTTGGCAGTTGTAAACAGCTATTTCCCACAATGCAACAAGGTTCACAGACAGGAAACTGCCAAGAGCACGTACTCAAGAGTTTGTTGTGGGAGGGGTTTCACCACAATATCAGCCATACAGCGCCCCCTGATGGTCTGTTTGTGAAAAGGAATAGATTTCTCATGTAAAAGGGGGTACCAGCTACTGATTGGGATAAAGTTCAATTCTTGGTTGGAGTTTCTCTTTCAAGTGTACCCGAGGCCACATGTGACATGATGAGATAAAGATGTATGTACAGTGCAAAATATATTAATAAATCTGTTTTACTTGCTTTATTTTGCTGCCTGAAAGAGTTCATTTTTAGGCATGGAAGTGACAGCTTCTGTCTTGGACTTGGACCCTCCCCACTGAAGACTCGAATTGTCTAATTCATGCAAATTTTATTGTATACTACACAAAACGTGCTTGTAATGAGTTACTCCAGTTAGTTCTCTGAAGAAGCTGGTGAAATACCTGCAAAACGCGTTGCACTGTTTTGTGGCCTATACAATAGAATTTACCTGAATTAGACCATTCGAGTCTTCAATGGGGAAAGCCTCTCATTTTTTACATTGGATGTGCAGTGATGCCCTTTAACACAGGGGCAGTTCTGGCTGTATGGCATTATGTGCCAGGGGATGTGCAGTGAAGCCCTCTAGCATGGGCAGATCCCACTGTACGGTATTATCTACCTGTGGTAGTGAAGCCCTGTAGCACAGGGGCAGGTGCCTGGGGATGTGCAGTGAAGCCCTTTAGCACAGGGGCAGATGCCTGGAGATGTGCAGTGAAGCCCTTTAGCACAGGTGCAGATGCCTGGCGATGTGCAGTGATGCCCTTTAGCACAGGGGCAGATGCCTGGGGATATGCAGTGATGCCCTTTAGCTCAGGGGCAGATGCCTGGGGATGTGCAGTGATGCCCTTTAGCACAGGGGCAGATGCTGGGAGCTGTGCAGTGATGCCCTTTAGCACAGGGGCAGATGCCAGGGCTGTGCAATGAAGCCCTTTAGCACAGGGGCAGATGCCTGGAGATGTGCAGTGAAGCCACTTAGCACATGGGCAGATGCCTGGGGATGTTCAGTGAAGCCCTTTAGCACAGGGGCAGATGCCTGGAGATGTGCAGTGAAGCCACTTAGCACATGGGCAGATGCCTGGAGATGTTCAGTGAAGCCCTTTAGCACAGGGGTAGATGCCTGGAGATGTGCAGTGAAGCCATTTAGCACATGGGCAGATGCCTGGGGATGTTCAGTGAAGCCCTTTAGCACAGGGGCAGATGCCTGGAGCTATGCAGTGAAGCCATTTAGCACATGGGCAGATGCCTGGGGATGTTCAGTGAAGCCCTTTAGCACAGGGGCAGATGCCTGGAGCTATGCAGTGAAGCCCTTTAGCACAGGGGCAGGTGCCTGGGCTGTGAAGTGAAGCCCTTTAGCACAGGGGCAGGTGCCTGGAGCTATGCAGTGAAGCCCTTTAGCACAGGGGCAGATGCCTGGAGCTATGCAGTGAAGCCCTTAAGCACAGGGGCAGATGCCTGGGGATGTGCAGTGATGCCCTTTAGCACGGGGCAGATGCCTGGGGATGTGCAGTGATGCCCTTTAGCACAGGGGCAGATGCCTGGAGATGTGCAGTGATGCCCTTTAGCACAGGGGCACGTCCTGGGGATGTGCAGTGATGCCCTTTAGCACCAGGGCAGATCCGGCTGTACAGCGTTATGGTCTCGTGTCTCCAGTATAACTACAACCAGCAGATGAAGCTTATCTCAGCAGCAAAGAACACTGCACAGAATGTGAAGAAGATCTGTAAGTTCAGATGCCTCCCACACACTTCCTATATAAAGGGCAGGTTCCCTGCGTCTCTGTGCTGTCGTTCAGGCAGAAGATGCAAATATAGCCTTTCCCTCCTCATAACCCATTATGCTGGAACATGGCGAGCATTAGATACGCACTTCTCCAGGTCTTCCTTCTCTTCAGGGTTTTCGCAGCGCTCCGTAGCAAACTTGGCCTTCAGTGAACGAGCTCTTGCGATGGTGGCCTCCACATTCACAATCTGGCTAATGATGTCCTGAGGAAAGAAGGAGAGGACAACAAGGCTTATTCCTGAAGAGGCAGCACAGCGCTGCAATCATGTGGAAAATATCACAATCTGCTGCAGCCAATTCCACCGTCCATCAATTCACAGCCGTGATAATGACTGCCAATTAGCTGCTATGTGCTATATCGCTTCAATGCTGCACCTTACATTTAAAGGATACCCGAAGTGACATGATGAGATAGGCATGGGTATTTACAGTGCCTAGCACACAACTAACTATGCTGTGTTCCTTTTTTTCTTTCTCTGCTTGAAAGAGTTAAATATCAGGTATGTAAGTGGCTGACTCAGTCCTGACTCAGACAGGAAGTGACTACAGTGTGACCCTCACTGATAAGAAATTCCCCTTTTATCTCTTTCTTGTTCTCAGAAGCCATTTTCAGCTAGGAAAGTGTTTTATAGTTGGAATTTCTTATCAGTGAGGGTCACACTGCAGTCACTTCCTGTCTGAGTCAGAACTGAGTCAGCCACTTACATACTTGATATTTAACTATTTCTGGCAGAGAATGAAAAAAAAGGAACAGAGCACAGTTATTTGTGTGCTAGGCACTGTACATACACATGTCTATCTCATCATGTCACTTCGGGTATCCTTTAAAGAAGGCTGCCATATTTATTTCCTATTAAGCAATACCAGTTGCCTAGCTATCCTGCTGATCTTTGCCTGTAATACTTTTAGCCATATTGGCTGCATGCTTTTTTTTCTAGTGTGATTCAGCCACCACTGCAGCCACATAGACCAGCAGGGCTGCCAGGCAACTGGTATTGTTTACCATGAAATAAATGTGGCAGCATTCATATTCTTCTCACTTCAGTTGTCCTTTTAAGTGTAAGTGTATATATACTTGATGTGTACCTGACGTGAGCTGGGAGCAAAAAGGGGCCCAGGAGCACCAATAAGGGCCAGACGTAAATATGATGTGTGCCTCGGTCTCACCCTTGTGCCAAAGGGTCACAGCAGTAGAATCCACAAAGGACCAGCACCACAGTGAGGTATTATAGCTCTAAAGGTAGCCATACACTGGTCGATCTGCCATCAGATTCGACCAACAGATAGATCCCTCTCTGATCGAATCTGATCAGAGAGGGATCGTATGGCTGCCTTTACTGCAAACAGATTGTGAACCGATTTCAGCCTGAAACCGTTCACAATCTGTGGTGGTGCTGCCGCCGCTCCCCCCGCCTGCATGCCCGCATACATTACCTGCTTTGGCCGGCACGACTCCAGTCCCCAGGTCTCCGCTGTCTTCTCCACTCTGGTCTGGTCTCCAGGTCCGGCATGCTTCACTTCTTCCTGCCCGGCAGGAAGTTTAAACAGTAGAGCGCCCTCTACTGTTTAAACTTCCTGCCGGGCTAGAAGAAGTGAAGCATGCCGGAGACCAGAGCGGAGACGGAGCAGCGGTGACCGGGGTGAGTCGCGCCGGCGGAGCAGGTAATGTATTGCCACTCTATTGCATCGGTCGTCGGGCACTCGAACGCCGCTAGCGATGCGCTCCCTACCCGCAGGCGATCGACGGTAATTTCCCCGCACGGAGCGATCGATGGGATCGATCTATTTCGGGACGAAATTTAGCATGTAGCGTGAACGATGTGACAGCAGATTCGATCCCAGTGATCGAATCTGCTGTTGATCGGCGGGGAATCGGCCTAGTGTATGGCCAGCTTAATACTTTATTAGCTCATGCCATGAAAGCAACGACAGACTTCTGTTTCGCCATACTTGGCCTTTGTCAAGTTGCACAGAAAGCATGCTTTCTGTGCAACTTGACAAAGGCCAGGTATGGCCAAAACAGCAGTCTGTCGTTGCTTTCATGGCATGAGCTAATAAAGTATTAGAGCTATAATACCTCACTTGTGTGCCGGTCCTTTGTGGATTCTACCTGAAGTGAGCTGTGATGAGATATGCATGTGTACATATAGTTCCAATTCTATTTAGAACTTGTTTGTGTTCCTTTTTTTACTGCAAGACTTACCTCAAGGGGGGGGGGGAAGGGAGCCTCAGGGTCCCAATGAGGCTTCCCCCCTCCCCTGTATCTTCGGGGAATCCAGCGCTGGCTCCCCCAAACTCTCCCACAATCCTGGCTCGTCAAGCTAGATTTATTTACCTTCCCTGGCTCCAGCGAGTGGCGCTGTTGCGGATCTCAGCACGGAAATAGCCGATCTCTGTCGGGTCCGCTCTACTACGCAGATGACTTGTGCCTGCGCTTATGGGTTTTCTTTAAGAAACCAGTGCTTTATCTGAGCATTCAGACTGCAGCGACCTGCTCTCCTGCAAAGTAATTGGAGGCCATGAAACCTCTATGTGTCTCTGCGAACATTAATGATAGCAGGATAGTGATGAAAAGTTCAACAGGTCATCATTTCTCTGTGTGGGATGTTATATCTGGGTAAAATGTCAAACCCTGAATTTTAACCCTTAAAATGAAAATACAAATCAGAGACTCCAGAAAAGTCCTATTTAGGATTAGCTCTACAGATACAATGTATTATCTTATTAGCTTATTTTCACTTTCAGTTTACTTTAAGTGTGCATTAATCCAATA
Organism: Hyperolius riggenbachi; assembly: GCF_040937935.1. Classification (NCBI taxonomy): domain Eukaryota; kingdom Metazoa; phylum Chordata; class Amphibia; order Anura; family Hyperoliidae; genus Hyperolius; species Hyperolius riggenbachi. The sequence continues at coordinate 290,965,089 of NC_090652.1, forward strand.
TACCTGCATTAGTAATTTTAACTCCTTTTTAAATGAGGTTCTGCTTGGTGATGGTGCTGATAAAAAAAAAAGTGACAGAGAAAATAAAAAACATACTACTGGTATTTGTCAAAATAATAGCAGTTTCTTTAGGTAATGCCTTTAATGACCTAAGTTCTGTCCGCAGGTAGATAAAGCTCATCTGAGGTGGCCGATAATGTCTGCCTGTGCAGTGTCACTCTAGCGTGTGTACATCTGACACTGTTGGTCGTCTGGCTAGCATTCCGCCTGGCTACTTGCTTTGGCTGAGGGACAGCTCCCGCGTGATGTCCCTTGCATGCTGCTCTGTCACTCCCCTCATAACAACAAAATACATGACAAATAGTGGGTATTGGGCAAAAAACGTCCTTCTTAAAGGGGCACATGCTATAATGGAGAACACTAGTTGACCATATCTAATAGCGTAAGCCTGCCTTAAAGGATACCCGAACTAAAATGTGACATAATGAGATAGACATGTGTATGTACAGTGCCTAGCAGACAAATAACTATGCAGTGTTCTTTTTTTTCTTTCTCTGCCTGAAAAAGTTAAATATCAGGTATGCAAGTGGCTGACTCAGTCCTGACTCAGACAGGAAGTGACTACTGTATGACCCTCACTGATAAGGAATTCCAACTATAAAATACTTTCCTAGCAGAAAATGGCTTCTGAGAGCAAGAAAGAGGTAAAAAAGAGGAATTTCTTATCAGTGAGGGTCACGCCGAAGTAACTTCCTGTCTGAGTCACTACTGAGTCAGCCACTTACATACCTGATATTTAACTCTTTCAGGCAGAGAAAGAAAAAAAGGAACACAGCATAGTTATTTGTGTACTAGGCACTGTACATACACATGTCTATCTCATTATGTCAAATTTCAGTTCGGGTATCCTTTAACTGTGGCCCTTTAAATGAACAACACATTCTTATCTGTAATATCTAACATTTTCTGAATTAAATAAAAATAAACTAAAATAAAAATGACTACACCTTCCCTTCAAGGGAAGGTCTAGGAAGTCTAAAAATAAAAAATCACTAACCTGGGGGCTTCCTCCAGCCCTGGCAGCCGTCCTGTGCCCTCGCGCAGCTCCGGTGGCTCCCGGTCCCTTCTGGTGCAGATGCCGACCTCGCCAGGTCGGCAACTACTTGCGCTTCACCATGCGGCTTATGGCGTCGCACTGACGTCATCCGGATTGGACTACGCAGGCGCTGAACTCCTGCGCCTGCGCAGTACAGTCCGGCTGACGTCAGTGCGACTTTAAGTGAGCCTCAGCCACAAGGCGTGCGCTTTGTAGCAGTATCTGTGGTTTGGTCGCATTATGATCTACATCTACTTATTAGGCATTGTTCCCACTATCTGTGCTGACGTGCGCAATTCAGCAGCACATATAGTGTGCGACACACAAGAACAGCAGAAGTGCATAGACAGCACTTCTGCCGTTCCCATCATATGCGCCATCACACTGCTGCATGCATTTTTTGGGAAAGCGCAGCGCTGACCCATTCACTGTAGTGAATGGGATCAGCAGCGCAAATAGTGTGCAGTCGTATGCGTTGAGTTCCAATCGCATGGCCATCTGCGCAAAATGATGTGAACTAGGCCTTACCGTGACGGCAAGCATTATCTGATTTTTAATTCAAGCGCTATTTCAAAAATTAAATTAAACTGTCATTGTTTTGCCCCCACTTAAACGCTGTGACACCATCCCTGCTCCACCTGCTTCAATCCTCAGTCTGACATAGACCACTCAACATCCGGGGCCACCATCTATCTACCATTCAGCAAAGATTTGGCTGAGCAGACAGATCAGGAGCGGAGAGTCTGCCATAACTTAGGAAATAAAAAAAAAAAAATGACATTTCCATTAAAAATCAGATGTCAAATTTGCGTATTATCCCGTCTGGAAAGTTTGGCAGCTTTTTTGTTAAAGTTCAGTTTGATCCCCTAGCCAGATCTAACCATTTTTGGAAAGCTGAAAGTGTCGCCGAACCCGGAAGTAGCCGCCGGCAGGGACAGGACGATCGGAGCGGGGCTGCGAGGGCACCATCCAGCTTCAGGGGGCTGAGGGATGCCCCGGGTGAGTAAATATAATTAGTATTCCTTTAACATGAGTTTTGAAGACCCAGATTTATGCTGAGAAGGAAGAAGACCTACCGGGTGAGCTGCTTATCATGTCGGGTTTGTCCCGTACTTCTGTAATTGCACTTTCTGCACCCAAGTTCAGGGGCCAAAAACCCCATAACTTGGGAACTGACCATCATACCAACTCGGTACCCAGTGCAAAGGAAAGCCGGGACTTTCAGCTTTCCAAAAACGGTCAGATCTTCCCGGGGGAGCAAACAGAGCTTTAACAAAAAGCTGCCAAACTTACCAGACGGGATAATGCGCAAGTACTGCAAATTCAATATTATTTTAAACCGTGATCTCATGCCGCAGGGCGGAGTCTAATGTCCGCAGATGGCACAGCTCCTGGCTCCTCCCTCACCTCCAGCTTCTTGTCCTCCGGTCCGGGGAATCGCAGGATCTTACTGGCATGGGTGACGATGCGTTTTATGGAGCTCTTCACAGAAGGAATATCTTCCAGTGTTTCTGGAGGAGAAGGGATGACACAGATGAATGCTGGGTAATCTCCCACGGGTGGGAGTAATGGAGACAGCAGGCAGGACATGCAGCACATACCTTCCTCTTTCACCTTCAGCAGAGCGGCGTGAATGACACATGGGAGGAGGAGGCGGGTAAGGTCTGCCGGCTTCTGGACCGCCAGGTAGTGAAGGACCTGCAATGTAAAATGCAGAGAGAGTGGGAGGGTCAGCCTCAGGGCCGGATTTACCATAAGGCACTGTAGGCATGTGCCTACAGGCGCCTGATGACCGTTGATCATCTTCAGCATTGACTGCTGCTTTATCTGCATTACCTACATGTTTTAAAGTGGATCTGAACACAGAACTTCCTCTCAGCTCTAAAAAAAAAAAAATATGCAACAGCATAACCTTTAAAGAAAAATATTTCTTTGTTACAGCTGATAAAAATACTGCAATAAATCTGCACAGTGTCTACATCCTGCTTTCATGGAAGCAGCCATAGGGTTAACAAACTGTATACAAATTAGCTGCTCTGCCAAGGCAGCCAGCTGACACAGCTGAGAGATCAAATTACAGTTGTGGTTAGTCATAGATGAGGGGGGGGGGGGTTTAGACCGGATAAACTCTATAAATACATACAGGGTGGATTTCTCGGTTTTCCTTTTTTCCTGTGCAAGAGTTCAGGTCCACTGCAAAGTGAACCTCCAGACTAAAAATCTACTCGGCAGCACTGAAAAGGCCTGGTGTTTCTTTAACAGTTTCACAGCATCAGAACTTTGTTTTTCTTATCAAAGCCTTATTATTAGCTGCACAGAATTAAAGCTCTGCCCCATCAAAGAAAACTGCCCGGGCATTTTTCCCCTGATGTTGTGCAAAGCATGATAGGATTTCTGATGTTGCTGCTCTCGTTGCCTAGCAAATGGGAGGGGTGATCAGAACACAGGACAGCTGGAACGGTGTCTCATGTTCCCTGTCGCCTCCTTTCAACCAAAAAGATGGCTGCCCCCATGAAGTCACAAACATTTGCCTGTTCTTTTAAAACAGGGTGGGTAAGAGATTATTTACCTATCTATTTTAATTAACATAACTAATGTAACTTAATGACAGTATGTTTGTTTAGGCTGAAGTTCCTCTTTAAAGACAATACACACCTTCCACTGGGGAGCTTTCACTATTAATATCTACATAATAAATGTCAGTTTGCTAGACTGGTTTGATGTTCGGAGTAAGTAGATTTCCATATACACGTAAAGGTGACCATACACTGCTGCCAATCGTTCGCGCTAAACGCACCCGCCGATCCGATTTCCTCCCGAAATCGGATCGGTCCGTCGATCGCGCCGTGCGGGAAATTACCCTCGATCGCCCACGGGTAGGGTTCGCGTCGCTAGCGGCGGCCGATCCGATATACATTACCTGACGCTGGCTCCCGGGCGCCTTCTCAGCGCTGCACCACACCGCTCTGTTCCGGCTCCATCCCGGCGCTTCCTGTGTCACTGCAGTGACCAGGAAGTTCAAATAGAGGGCGCTCTATTTGAACTTCCTGGTCACGGAGTGACACAGGAAGCGCCGGGATGGAGCAAGAACAGAGCGGTGCGGTGCAGCGCGGAGAAGACGCCCGGGAGCCAGAGTCAGGTAATGTATACGGGGTGGCGGGGGTGGGGGGGGTTTACAGGCGGCAGGAGCAGCTCAACAGATTGTGATCGGTTTCAGGCTGAAATCGATTCACAATCTGTTTGAAGTAAAGGCAGCCATACGATCCCTCTCTGATCAGATTCGATCAGATAGGGATCTGTCAGCTGGTCGATCTAATGGCAAATCGACCAGTGTATGGCTACCTTAAGAGTCTGGGTATTTCCGTTACCTCATTAGAAGTGAGAATGTTACTCATAAAAAGCGATAAGGAAATATCCTCTAAACCAGTAGTGTCAGACTCAATCAGAAAGGGGCCAAAATCCAAAACATAGTCTAAGTCGCGGGACAAATTGTCTATCAAAATTTCACATGTATTGCTTCAAACTAAGTGGCGTAATCAAAGTGATCGTGGGAGTGCTGGATCCGAACTCCTCCCCCATCAGCAGAGTAGCGCAGTGGAGCAGTTCAATATTTACCTATTCTATTTATTCATAGAGTATGGGCAGCCTCCATAGAAGTGCATTTGTGCGAAACGGCCGTAAGGCTTATACTCCCTGCACCCATGGCACCTGCTTTCAACACTCTCTGGTATGTGTGTGTATTATTACAATATTTAAGCTATGTATGCAGCAGTATGATGTATTTCCACAAGCATATTAAAAGTAATTTGGACAGCGGGAGACATGGCAGCGCTTTCAAACAGAGGTTATACCTGAATGATTTATCTGCATGGATGTGCAGAGCTCCAGGAACTGGACTATATTACACACCTAGTACTCGAAACAGGCAAAGGAGGGTGTTAGCTTCAGTAAATGTATGCACAGATTATTACCCAATAGACTTCCCCACAGCGATGACAGACCCTCTCGGGGAAGGACTAACACTAGTCTAGCAATAAAAACATAATATTCCTTGTGCTGCTAATCATATTTATTTATTTATTGTATTTATAAAGCGCCAACATGTTACGCAGCGCTGGATGGTATACACATTTCACCAAGCAAGTAGACAGACAAATGACAGCGCTCAAGGCTGCACCTGAAATGCAAACTAACAGAGGCATGCAGAGCCCCACTGGGGCTAAATACATGACTTGAATGCAAAACAGATGCATGTGTTTTGCATTCAAGGCATGTATTTAGCCCCAGTGGGGCTCTGCATGCTTCTGTTAGTTTGCATTTCAGGTGCAGCCTTGAGCGCTGTCATTTGTCTGTCTGCCATATTAAAAGTAATTGACAGCAGAGCCGGCATCTTCTCTTGCTCTCTCTTTTTTGGATGGAAGCATAGAGTGTGCGGCTGCCAGGAAGAACAGAAAAGACACTGCAGTGTTAGAGCAGGGAAATATTACACTGCGCTACACTAAAATGAGAGGAGAGGGTGTGTGCGGGGGGGGGGGGGGGAAGAATAGGTGTGTGCGTTTTACTGGCCACACAATGGGGTTTGGATTCTAGGATGGGGCCCCATGCTAATTTCGCTGGTGGGCCCCATGCTGTCATTCTTTAACTGCTTACAATGATGCACATCTGAAGCTCTGGGCCACATAATATGGCAAGGAGGGCCGCATTCAGGTCTTGAGTTTCACACCTGTGCTCTAAATTATAAAACTTATCCAAATGATACCGCCTTACTTTTTCTTTGGCTACGCAACTACAGAATAAATGCAAACAATCTGCACTCACTCACTCAGGGCCCCCCACTCAGCACTCCCACAAAGGTCCGTATAGAAACCCCATTCACAAGCGCGGATGGCGAGGTCTAGCCTTTGTAAAAGGCCGACGCAGGAGTACAAAAAGACTGTCAGCTCCTTAACAATGGGGCCCATTACAAGTACGCCGCTGTCATGGAAACTGCCGAGACCGGCTGCGTCTCCTTAAGCACTTGTTATTTATTGCTGTAGAAAAGCAAACTATAAATAGGAGATAATGGAGTAGGGGCATCGGGCACGTGCGCAGACGTGTAATCTTATTGCGGCGTTCACCGCGTTTAATTTCCACAAATCTTTTATCTACATTTTTCTACAATCTGCCCTTTACTCGCTGACTGGCCCGCTCCATCTACATGCCGCGTTCTGTCATTATGGCGTTATGGATTAAGCGCGAGTTGTTTGTTGAGATTTCGATAAGGAGAATTATCGGGCATCCAGCAGTGACTGGGGACACTGATAAGAGGAGCTGGGATGTCTGCCCCCTGCTGTTCACACTTGTGCTATTGATCTGCTTGCGGTAACGCAATGTAATCTGATCAGCGCTGTGCAGTGCAGGGGTGGGAAGACAATGGCTGGAGGGGTGACAGGAGCCGGCAGACTAATTACGTGCTTTAGTCATACTCCTACAGATATCCGTTCAACGGAAATTATCTTGCTAAAGGTTTAAATACATTGTTCCAGCTATCTTCATTTAAAGAGGGACTCTACTTAAATTAGTCAGTTCATTTCTGGATAGACTGCATGAAAGTTGCAACCTCCCTTATGTCAGTTAAAGACACGGGTGTATACCATTGCACTTGATTGGCTGACGGGCTTGTCTGTGGACCACATAGAAATGGCCGGATTGCTGGCAGGGAGTGAGCATTTGCTTCTCGTGCGTTTTGCATTCAGCATTATAAAGAGGCAGTGTGGGTGAATCCCCTGGTGGTGGCAGTACCGGGGCTCGCCTGCACTCCCCCTATTGGTGTTTCATGGGGATTTGGGGGTACCGGGCAGTGGCAGGGCTTGGGGCCCCTTCCATGTGCCCCAGGGTTTGAGTTTTAACACAGATTAGAGGAGCTGGTATGCCTGCCCCCTGCTGTTCACAGTTGTGCGATTGATCGGTTCATGGTACCTCAACCTATGTTGAGCCTGTTGGAGCAAACCTTTTGTTTAACGCTTCGGGGAGCAGCTGCCACCCTCCTTAAGGACCAGGCTATTTTACACACGGGGGGAGGGGGGGTGGAGGGGGTCAGGCAGCCGGATCCCAAGTCTAGCTTGCTGGGCATGGTGTCACTCTTGTAGCCAGCAGGCCTTTACTCACCTCCCAGGCTCCTGCGATGAGCAGCTCTAGCCCCCTCCGCTCTGGCCGGCATCCTCACTTGTACTGCCGCTAAATTCTGGGTCGTGGCTTGATGACGTCATCAAACCGGGACCTGACACTTAACGCAGAGCGAGCGGGGATGCCGGCCAGAGTGGAGTGCTGATCGCTGGGGGAACAGCTGAAAGGTGAGTGGATCCTCTTCTTTCTTCCCCCCCCCCCACAGCTCTAACAGTGATCACTACGATCTGCCGGCGTTTGTAGTGATCACGTAATCAGGAGCCAATCGCTTAATCTTCCCTCTCGGGTGCCCACAATCACATCGGGAGCAGAAACTGCAGGTGGCGTAAATCCTACGCTGCATCAGGCTTAGACAGCCACAAGTGCAGCATAGGATTTACCTACAGCGGCCCAGATAAGGTTAAAGGACAACTGAAATGAGAGGGATATGGAGGTTGCCATATTTATTTCCTTTTTAAAGAGAACCCGAGGTGGGTTTGAAGAATATTATCTGCATACAGAGGCTGGATCTGCCTATACAGCCCAGCCTCTGTTGCTATCCCAAACCCCCCTAAGGTCCCCTTGCACTCTGCAATCCCTCATAAATCACAGCCACGCTGCTGACAAACAGCTTGTCAGAGCTGGCTGTGTTTATCTCTTTAGTGTCAGTCTGCTGCTCTCCCCGCCTCCTGCAGAACTCCAGTCCCCGCCTGCATCCCTTGCCTCCCTGCTGATTGGAGGAAAGGGACGGGGCAGGGACCGGAGCTATGCAGGAGGCGGGGGAGCAGCTGAGACTGACACTACAGATGTAAACACAGCCTCACAGCATGGCTGTGATTTATGAGGGATTGCAGAGTGCAGGGGGACCTTAGGGGGGTTTGGGATAGCAACAGAGGCTGGGCTGTTTAGGCAAATCCAGCCTCTCTATGCAGATAACATTCTTTAAACACACCTCGGGTTCTCTTTAAGCAAAACCAGTTGCCTGGCTGTCCTGTTGATCCTCTGCCTCTAATACTTTAGCCATAGCCAGCAGATCAGGTGTTCCTGACATTATAGATTAGCCGCATGCTTGTTTTAGGTTATACAGACACTATTGCAGATAGGCAACTGGTATTGTTTAGAAGAAAATAAAAATAGTAAAATGTTAAATGTATATGTATAAAATGTAAGTCTCCCACAGTAAAATGCACTATAAATTACTTTTATCCTATGTTGCTGTTGCTTCTGGTACACTGAAAAAAATGCGACAGACCTGACAGGTTTTGGACTAGTCCAACACCTCATGGGGATTCTCTGCATTTCCTTTATACTTTACAAAAGCACTCTATGGAATGGATCTATACAAAGATGACAACCAGCTTCCCTACTCATTTGCACACTCTTTTGGCAGTTAGACTGAGCAACCGCCAATCCGTCAGTGCTTTTCAACGTAAAGAAAACCTGAGAATCCCCCATCAGGAGATGGACTAGTAGAAAAACCTGTCAGATTTTTACAACCCATTGTAAGTGACAGTGGCATAAGAAAAAATACATGTATAGTGCATTATACTCTGGAACAAATGTACAATTTATATAAGTGCATTCACATACATTTTACAAGGAACCCAAGGTGTGAGATCTATGGAAGCTGCCTTAAACAATATCAGTTGCCTGGCAGTGCTGCTGATGTTTCTGGTCAATAGTCTGAATCACACACCTGAAACAAGCATGCAGCTAATCTTGCCAGAAACATCTGATCTGCATGCAAGTTCAGGGTCTATGGCTTAAAGTATTAAAAGCAGAGGATCAGCAGGACAGACAGGCAATGTGTGTAATTTAAAAGGAAATAAACATGTCAGCCTATTTTTTCCCATAGTTGTTCAGGAGGCCCTTCCTGCAGCCACATGTAAGTCAGGTGCTGCTTAGTTCAGAGCACTTGCTCTTTCTCACCCAAATAAAATGTACCATCAACACTGTAGTTTGCTACCATCCTACCTATAGGTCGATTCTGGAATGAACAGTTAGTCTCTATTCCACTTTACTGGCCTTGTTTCTGTGTTTCTGTTTCTATAGGAGATCCAGCTCTATCTACAGTGGGATGCGACAGTTTGGGCAACCTTGTTAATTGTCATGATTTTCCTGTATAAATTGTTGGTAGTTACAATAAAAAAAGTCAGTTAAATATATCATATAGGAGACACACACAGTGATATTTGAGAAGTGAAGTTTATTGAATTTACAGAAAATCCCCAATAATTGTTTAAATAAAATTAGGCAGGTGCATATATTTGGACACTTTTGTCATGTTATTGATTCCAAAACCTTTAGAACCAATTACTGGAACTCAAATTGGCTTGGTAAGCTCAGTGACCCCTGACCTACATACACAGGTGAATCCAATTATGAGAAAGAGTATTTAAGGGGGTCAATTTCAGCTATTTCCACAGTTAGAAACATATTGAGGAAATTGCAGACCACAGGCTCAGTTCAAGTTAAGGCTCGACGTGCCAGATCAAAAAAAAAATCTCGGATAAACAGAAGCAACGAATGGTGATAACAGTCAGGGTCAACACACAGACCAGCACCAAAGACCTACAACATCATCTTGCTGCAGATGGAGTCACCATGCATCGTTCAACCGTTCGGCGCATTTTACACAAGGAGATGCTGTATGCGAGAGTGATGCAGAGGAAGCCTTTTCTCCGCCCACAGCACAAACAAAGCCGCTTGAGGTATGCTAAAGCACATTTGGACAAGCCAGCTTCATTTTGAAATAAGGTGCTGAGGACTGATGAAACTAAAATTGAGTTATTTGGGCATAACAAGGGGCGTTATGCAAAGAGGAAAAACAACACAGGATTCCAAGAAAAACACCTGCTACCTACAGTAAAATATGGTGGTGGTTCCATCATGCTGTGGGGCTGTGTGGCCAGTGCAGGGACTGGGAATCTTGTCAAAGTTGAGGGATGCATGGATTCCACTCAGTATCAGCAGATTCTGGAGACCAATGTCCAGGAATCGGTGACAAAGCTGAAGCTGCGCTGGGGCTGGATCTTTCGACAAGACAACGACCCTAAACACGGCTCAAAATCCACTAAGGAATTCATGAAGAGGAACAAGTACAACATTCTGGAATGGCAATCACAGTTCACAGACCGGAATATAATTGAAAATCTGTGGTGTGAGTTAAAGAGGGCTGTCCATGTTCGGAAGCCATCAAACCTGAATGAATTAGAGATGTTTTGTAAAGCGGAATGGTCCCAAATACCTTCAACCAGAATCCAGACCCACTGGAACCTACAGGAAGCGTTTAGAGGCGGTAATTTCTGCAAAAGGAGGATCCCTCCCCCCTTTCTCCCCACCAACAGAGCTTCCTGTTGGTGAAGTCTGATCCCCTCCCACAGTGTTTAATATATATATATATATATATATATATATATATATATATATATATTTTTTTTTTTTTTTTTTTTTTTTTTTTTAATAGATTTCTTTCTTTTTCTTTTTTTTTTCCTACACTGCACCCTCCCTCCCCCTGCTAGCCAATCACTGCGATCGGCTGCCATTGGCTTCAGCCTGTGACAGCGGATCACCGCCAACACTCTGGAGGGGACAGCGTTGTACAAAGTAATTAGACGGCGGTTTCGCTGTCTAACAGTCTCCTGAAGGCGGGGTGGAGCTCTGCCTCTCAAGCAGGAGATGCGCGCAGAGCCTGCGCGCGATCTCCTTCAGTAGCCGGCTCCGGGACCTGACGCCAATTGGCGTTAGGCGGTCCTAGGGCTGCCGCCCCGTTCACGCCTATTTGCGTGACGCGGTGGTTAGGTAATTAACCACTTTGTCCTCGACGTATAAAAACGTCAAGGAGGACAGGCGCGTTCCCGCGACCGATCGCGTGCACGCGCACTCCCGGCCACGGATTCGGTAGCCCAGGAATCAATGTATCGGGCTATGGTGCCCGATCACTGATTCCTCTCCCCCGCTGAAAAAGCGACAGCTTCTCTCGGAAGCTATGCTTTTTCTGAAGCTATGTCCCTCTAAGCGTACATTGTACGCTTAGAGTGACGTCATGTAAACAAACCATCTTGTGGCCAAAGAGTAAAACTACATCTAAAAGTAAAAAAAAAAATTACACTACACAAATTTTTCCCTAAATAAAACACTATTTCCTTCCCCCCCTCCCAAAAATACCCACATAAAATGTTTAATAAAAAAAAAACATTACAATTAAAAAAAAAAAAAAAAATCACATAAATATTTACCTAAGGGTCTAAACTATTTAACCACTTCACCACTGAGGGGTTTTACCCCTTGAACACCAGAGCAATTTTCACCTTTCAGCGCTCCATCCATTCATTCGTCTATAACTTTATTATTACTTATCACAATTAAATGAACTATATCTTGTTTTTTTCGCCCCAATTAGGCTTTCTTTAGGTGGGACATTATGCCAAGAATTATTTTATTCTAAATGTGTATTAATGGGAAAATAGGAAAAAATGTGGGAAAAAAATATGATCGCGCTGTTTCTAATAGAAGCAGCGGATCATTGCGGGGGCTTAGATCAACGAACGGGAATGGATTTTCCCGTTCATTGATCTCCGGGCGGCGGCACGCACGAGCGTCGGGTGCGCGCGCAAGAGCGGTGGGAGTGTGGACAGCGGCGGTAGCGCGGAAGGTACGGATTACTCCATCCCTGGGGGTGAAAGGATGGAAAAAGGGACGGAGAAATTTGTACCGCCGGGGGTAAAGTGGTTAAATATCTATGTAAAGATGAAATATTTCTATATTTTTTTTATAAGCTTGTAAATAGTGATGGATGCAAAATGGGAAAAATGCTCTTTTATTTCCAAATAAAATTTTTTCACCATACATTGTGATAGGGACATAATTTAAACGGTGAAATAACTGTGACAAATGGGCAATTACAATACGTGGGTTTTAATTATGGAGGCATGTATTATTTTAAAACTATAATGGGCGAAAACTGATAAATAATGAATTTCCGTTTTTTCTTATTCTTACTGTCAAAATGCATTTACAGTAAAGTAGCTCTTAGCAAAATGTACCCCCCAAAGAAAGCCTAATTGGTGGCAGGAAAAACAAGATATAGATCAGTTCATTGTGATAAGTAGTGATAAAGTTATAGGCGAATGAATGGGAGGTGAACATTGCTCGGATGCATAAAGTGAAAACGACTGAGAGCTTAAGTGGTTAAACAATTATTGTGCACTTTCTGTAAATCCAATAAACGTAATTTCACTTCTCAAATCTCCTATATGATATATTTAACTGACATTTTTTATCGTAACAACCAACGATTTATACAGGAAAATCATGACGATTAACAAGGTTGCCCAAACTTTTGCATCCCACTGTAATTGTTCTAACAGGCATGCTTTCCACATATCAAAAACAGCATTTGTCTGAGCAGTAAATAATAGAGCAGATGGTGCACATTGTTATTTGTAATATTCCTTATTGTAGACAACCATCCAATATAGGAACATCATATGTAACAATGTCTATTGTATTTGGTATTCATCCACTTATTTTGCTCACTCTGGCAATAAACCTTTATTTGATGGTAAAAAAAAAAAAAAAAAAAAACCAGCCGCAGTGACGGGTCTATATTTAAGAAGAGAACTAACTAGTAAGGCAAGTACATTGCATTACCAATCAGAGGTCGTTTTTTAAGTACAGGTAGTCCCCAGCTTACGAACCAGCAACCCTGGCTCGATGACATCATTACAGCTAGCCAATGGCGATTGAGACGGAGACTGCAATGAGTTTGGAATGCCGTGGGACTGTCTTGGTGAGGAGTAGAAAACAGTGGTGACAGAGTGGGGCAGAGGAGACACAAAGGGGGCAGTGGAAGGACAAAGGGACACAGAAGAGCAGTAGGCACATAAGGACAGGAGAAGGCACAAAAAAGACATGGGGACAGGAGGTGAGCAGTAGGGGGGACACTAGGGGTACAGTGGGGGCACAGAAAAGACACAGGGGGACAGTTGGTGGGCAGTAGGCAGGACAGTGGGGGTACAGAGGGGACAGTAGAGACACTGGCGTCACAGAGATGGGCAGTGTTCCGACTCACAAATGGACTAATGGTTATAGGGGACCTAAATCAGAACTTCCTCTCTGCTGTAAAATAGAAGCAACGCATAATAGACTTTAAAGAAGAACATTTCCTTGTTACAACTTATAGAACCCCAACAGATATCCTGCAATGCCTTTTTCATGGAGCAGTCCTGTGTTTACATGTTAGCAAAGAACAACACAGCACGGTTCAGACAGCTGACAGCCCTGATTTATGCTGGGAATACAGCATGAGATTTTTTTGGGCGGATAGATGGTTTGATAAATAAATTTCCGACAGGTCCGATCTTATTTTCGATCGTTTTTCTGATCGATATTTCACAGAAGTGAATGGAAATCGATCAGAAAAATGATCAGAAAAACAATCAGAAAATTGATCAGAAAAAGATTGGACAGTAAATCTGCAGAAAAATCTCATTGTGTATTTCCAGTATTACACTTGATGATTACTTGCAGATAAGGGAGAATTACACAGGCTGTTCTCTGTAAACACACACAGGGTGAATTTCTCTCGGTTTTCCCTGTCTCCTCTGCAAAGGTTAAGGTCAGCTTAAAGGAAACCTGCAGTGAGAGGTATATGGAGGCTGCCATATTTATTTCCTTTTAAGCAATACCAGTTACCTGGCAGCCCTGCTGGTCTATTTGGCTGAAGAAGTGTCTGAATCACATTAGGAACAAGCATGCGGCTAATCTTGTCATATCTGTCAAATTTGGCAGAAACACATGATCTGCTGTATGCTTGTTCAGGGTCTATGGCTGAAAGTATTAGAGGCAAAGGATTAGCAGGATAGCCAGGCAACTGGTATAGCTTAAATGGAAACAAATATGGCAGCCTCCATATACCTCTCACTACAGTTCTCCTTTAAGAACGAACCTACAGTCCCTGTCTCTTTCTTTAAATAGGGACTGCCTATTCACTTAAATATGTACCCTGGTGATTCTTGATGGAATCTAGTTAAGAAGACCAGTAAAGCCCCTCCCCATTCCACTCGTGCCGCCTCCTGCTCCAAACCGCACCCCCTCTGACAAGATTAGCTGCATGCTTGTTTCAGGTGTGTGATTTAGAACCTTCTGACCAGAAAGATCAGCAGGACTGCCAGGCAACTGGTATTGTTTAAAAGGAAATAAATATGGCAACTTCATAGGTTTCACACCTTGGGTTTCTTTTAAGAAAAAAAAAATGAACTTACTTTTTCAGCCTCTTTGGTGTCATCGAAGAGCCTCCTCTGCCGGCGGGCCGGTGTTGCCTTGGCCGTTTCCCAGGCTTCCACCCACATGTTGTTGGGGATCTTCATTCTGGCGCTCAGTTCCCCCTTCATGACTTTGTTGCCGCTCTCATCCAGCACTTCCTCTTCTATGTAATCCCGAGGAGAGTACCAGCGCACAAAATCCTCCAGGCAGCAGCCGGGGTTGGCAGCCTGATAAACACAAACGCACTGGTTTATATCAGCATAGGAGCAGGGAGGGTACATTTATCAGACAGCGACTCAAGTGAGTCATCAAACAAGTGTAGGAAGTGGTCTATGGTGCAGTAACAAGGGTGATGTTATACTATGTGGTGGTGTGAAAAGTACATACATCTCAGTTGATCTCAGGCAGTGGGGCAGAGTTTTGGCCACCATAAAACACACCCCACATCCAACCAAAACAAGTGTGGCCACCATGAGACTTTTCCTTATTCCCCCTCCCCAAGTGCAGCCACCACAAGGACCACCCCAAAAATTATGAGAAAACAACGCGTAGCCACCACGAGACTCCGAAAATAAGGGCGGTCCTTCTCCCTCCCCTCTCCAACCAAAAGAAATGCAGTTGCCTTGAGTTTTGTCCTGCCCTAAACCCCACCAAGCGTGGAAACCATGAGACACCCCACTCCCTCAATAAAAACAAATGTAGCCACCATGAGATCATTCCACCCTTAATAAACAAGTATGGCCAGCATAACTGACTCCTCCCTCTCTCCTCTGAGGTTGTCCCATTCCTACCATGCAGAGTTCCACAGAGGTGGTGGACCTCCTCCATGTCTGGTTCAATCCATCCTTATCTTCAATGCAGCAGCCTGCTGTCACTCACCTACTTCATTTGCCTCCCTCCCCAGTGTTCTTATATGTGACGTCACATTACATACAAGAAGACTCAGGACCAGCAGGAGATGCACCAAAAAGGAGGAACTAGCCCTGGAGGGGGTAAACCACCACTACTGCACTGTACTTGGGGAGTGTGTGTGTGTGGGGGGGGGGGGGGGGAGGGCAGCAGCAATGAAAGAGCAGTGGCTATGGGGAATGATGGAGAGGGGGTGTTGTGTATTGTACATCTCTCACATTACCTTGAAGGACTCCATGTCAGACAGCAGGCAGGCACTCTGCATGCGAGCTCGGAGGTGCGCCCCTTCCGCGGAGGTGCCCAGCTTGGCCAGGACTTCAGACTGCTCTTCAAGTAGGTCTTCCGTCATGGGTGCCGGCTCCTGTAACAAGCCAGATAGGAAGTCATGAGGTGAGGCGGCTCTATTGAAGCACTCTGCTGCACCAACAGGCAAAAATGAGCATAATGGTGGAAGCCCTCCACCCCGCTTCCCCAGTTTTATTCCACCTGCTACATGTGATTAGGGTTACATGAGTGTTTTTATGGGACGCCCCATCCGAGCGAGGCAAGGCAGCATTGCCCAGTTCTGGATATAAATGGTAAAGGGGGAGTAGTAAGTATTAAAATTAAGGAGAACTCCAAGGGAAACATGCGATATGTACTCGGCAAGCTTCTTCTGCCCGGACCATCTGCTTCCAACAGGGCCACGCCCAATCTTCAATATGACCTTGCTAGAGGAAAGCATATTCCTAGCAGTCCAAGCCAAACCTTCCTCCCAGAAAGCAATGCGAAGATTTGCATAGACCAGTGACCATGTCCCACCTCCAGAAAGGAAAGGGTGGAGCCTACTCTACAGAAAGCAAAACTAAACTAAAAAAAAATAAAAAAAACAGACCATCCGAGCCTGTTCCACTACACAACCAGCAACATAGCACATTGGTTTGTGACATTTAACTTTCTCTGTTGATGTGGGAGCCTCCCTACCCTCATACTACTCTCATATACCCTATAATATACTCTTCCCCTGCTGTATAGTACATGGTCCCAGCGATCAATGGGCATGACAGTGGTCACATGGGGGCAGACTACAAAGGCAAATATCAAAACCCTGAGCTTTTGAAATTGGTATAGCTTTATTAGAGCCCCTAATGTAGTAGCAAGGAGAGGGGCACCAGTCACCAGATGATGCAGGACACTTACTGGGAGAGGGTGGGGCGTTTGGCTTATCCATACTTCATGTACACTTTAAGTCAGTGACTTTAGTTTTTAAACGTTCTCTGTCATTTACAGCCATCTCTTCAGGCATATGTCGGAATTCTTGTAAAACCAAAGGAGAGACCGAGAGCCCAATATAGTGTAGTAACTTGGTGAGCCACAAAGGTATAGTGTAAGCAGTAGTAGATATACTCACAAGCGTGGGTTACCAAACAGGTAACCACTCAAACAGCAGGTGGGGAGAATTATGACCTGACCCCACTCAGGTTTAAGAAGTCGCTCTCTGCAGTCAGGAAAAAATTGGGGATACACCTCTCCACCAAGGGTGGACTAGACTAAATGTAGAAGTTTTAAACAGAGGCGCCAAAGTAGAATAAAACCATCTAAAAACAGTTTAAAAGGGGGAAGTTGTTGGACTTACCTCTCTCGATGAAAAACAGACACAAATTCATTCTTTTTATAATAAAAATAACATTTATTTATAGCTACAGTTTGCAACGTGTTTCGCGGGCAAAATCCCGCTTCATCAGGCATTTATTGGAGATAGCTAGTAGTTGTCTGGACTGCAGCCGAGCGCCTCTGTAGTCCACCAACTTCCCCCTTTTAAACTGTTTTTAGATGGTTTTATTCTACTTGGTGCCTCTGTTCAAAACTTCTACACATGTCGGAATTCAGTCAACATGAAATACTAGGTGCAAAGCATGGTGCTAACCTAGTGGGCTGCGTGCCTAGTAATACAGCTAACACTCGCACAGAGGAAGGGTTAAGTACACAAGGCAGATCATCATCTAGCTATGCTGGAATGAGGGTGTTGAGAACTAGGAACTATATTAAGCTCGGTAAAACAGCAGAAGACTAATGAGTACACGTCTCGGGAAAATCAGATTTTACCATAGAAACTGACACTTTCTCCTGTTTCCACAGCAGCAAGAGACGGGAGAAGAAGATGTAAATCAAGCCTTATTGTTACACTGAGATACCTCCTAAATTCTATTAATATTGATATTAGTTCCTCTCCATATACAGCTATTACATTATATGCTTGCGTAGCTACAGTTTATTTATATTGCACCAATGCTGCAATCCATAACGTGGGGATCACACACATGATGAGGCATCTCTGATACTTAGGAAAACTTTGTCACGTCATAAGTGCGTGTTTGGAGATCTATATTCCCCATACCAGCCACGCATTCATCTTGGCAATAAACTGAGATTACTATAGCAAGTTCAGCTAACAAAAGGACATTTCTTCAGGGGCGTTGCTAGGATCGAAAGAGATCTGGGGCACTCCAGCTGGAAAATGGGTGTGGCCACGCACCACAATGTGGGTGTGGTCATGGGTGGAGCCAAATTTACATAAACTTAACAGTGGTCCATGTAGGACTGCCCAGCAAAATGTTGGATGAAGCCCCCTCTCCATTAATACATAAAAAACAAATAGGCAGTGTCACTTAAAGGCATAGTGCTGGCTGGTCTGACTGTCTGCTGGGTGGAGTGGGGTGCAGTCACCACATAGCATTCACTGACCTTCTAGTGGACCTCTTCCCATGCTCCCATAGCCCTCCCATTGGGGCACCATGACTCCCAGCATGCCCCCATTGAGGCATCGCAGCACCCAGTATGGAACCACAGCACCCAGTATGCTCACATTGAGGCACCACAGCAACCAGCATACCCCCATTGATGCACCACAGCTCCCAGCATGTCTGTCATTGAGACAACACAGTTGACTCTGCCTGGGGGACATCTGGGGCACCCCAGAAGATTCGGAGCACATGCCACTGATCTTTGGGGCAAGCGACACCCCTGTATTTCTCTAAATTTCAAGATGAAAGTAGCGATCATGTGATCTATGCTCTCTATTCAACAGCTTCCATGCTCTTCCTATGTGGGTGACAGTTCCCTGTGACATCACATCGCACCTCACTTTATGGTGTGCACCTGAATCAATGGCTGGCTGGTTCCTAAAACTATGCGGCAATCTCTCACTGTGGGGTTATCCTTTGTTGTTTAAAGGGCAACTGTAGTGAAAAGAATATGGAGACTGTCATATTTATTTCCTTTTAAACCATACCAGTTGCCTGGCAGCCCTGCTGATCTATTTGGCTGCAGTAGCGTTTGAATCATACCAGAAACAAGCATGCAGCTAATCTTGTCAGATCTGACAATAATGTCAGAAACGCATGATCTGCTGCATGCTTGTTCAGGGTCTATGGCTAAAAGTATTAGAGGCAGAGGTTCAGCAGGATAGCCAGGCAACTGGTATTGCTTAAAAGGAAATAAATATGGCAGCCTCCATATCCCTCTCACTTCAGTTGTCCTTTGTCAGTTGCTGTGAACAGTATTGACGTGAATACATGTCAATACTTTCCTGCACTGTATACTAGACCTTTGCTAGACACCCTTTGGCAAATTACAGAAAAAAAAGGTTATGAAAATTAATTGGATCTTTTTTTGCACAAAAATCCTGGGGAAACGCCAGGGCGGTTAAGTTTTTGCTATAGGTAGAAAAAACGTTTTGTAAAAAAATAATACCTTTTAATGGCCATCTGATAAGAGTTAAATGATGCAAGCTTTCTGGGATCTAGTCCCCTTCTTCAGGCATATTTCCAGATGTTAGCTGAAGTAAAACACTGACGCAGATAAATAGGAAATACGAAGCTGACAGATGAAGTAACTTTTTGCTAATAATAAATTATTAGCGTACTGTGAAAGTTCCCAAATTTCCTCAGATCTCACCAGTGGTTCCTTCATTCAGCTGCTTGCTGGATCGGTCTGCTCCTTCTTCTCTAGGTGTGCGTAAAGTTAATAGAGCAGCTTCTCAAATTGGAGTACGGGATACAAGTTTGGGAACAACACTACAGGAAAGACTTGACGTTTTAGAGCAGGTAGGAAATTAATGGAGGGATGGGAGGTCT
Source organism: Hyperolius riggenbachi (assembly GCF_040937935.1). Classification (NCBI taxonomy): domain Eukaryota; kingdom Metazoa; phylum Chordata; class Amphibia; order Anura; family Hyperoliidae; genus Hyperolius; species Hyperolius riggenbachi. The sequence goes on from NC_090652.1 coordinate 290,984,619, forward strand.
CACTTACTAGGAAAGGTTTGACTTACTTAGCTTAGAAAACAGGTGATATACAATGAAGGCAAATATTTAGGCTTAGCAAATGTGCTTTTCATCCCTAGGTCTGTATAAGAGGGAATGAACTCTGTATGGAGGAAAGGAGATGTTGCCAATTGTTTAGAAAGGAGGGTCTTTACAGTAAGAGTATTTGGGATGTGGATAACTGTCCGCTTCTATAGGCGTTAACGGTTACATTCGGTATCTGCAGTGTATGTGGTATTCAAAATGATCATGCACCATACAACCCTACAGAACGATCATCGGAACTCTAGCAACGGATCAGTTGGCAATGGATGTGTGTGAACCAGCGTGAATTTGTTTTTAGGGATGTGATTTTTTTTACATGTGCAAGTCGATACTTGGAATATTAGTAGCATAAGGTTACCAATATTCTTATTCAGTTGCTGTCTTTTTTTTTTTCGATTTACCCAATGATAATCTTCTAACCTCACCCCACCCTAGCCTAGCCTCGACGCCTTATAGTCGCAATTAACTTTGACAACTATGGGATAGCAAAAAGCAAAATGAAGTGGCAGCACGGCAGCGTAGTGGTTAGCACTCTCGCCTTGCAGCGCTGGGTCCCTAGTTCAAATCCAGCCAAGGCACTTTCTGCATGGAGTTTGTACGTTCTCCCCATGTCTGAGTGGGTTTCCTCCAGGGTCTCCGGTTTCCTCTCACATCCCAAAAACATACAGATAAGTCGGCACTGCGTAATATGTTGATGCTTTATAAATACAATAAAGAAATAAGTTAATTGGCTTTCCCCTAAATTGGCCGTAACCCACGACACATACACTACACAATACATACATAGACATAGGCTATGGTGGGATTAGATTGTAAGCTCTTCTAAGGGACAGTTAAGTGTCAATATACTCCGTACATTGCTGATGAAGATGTCAGCGCTATATACCATATATTCCGGCGTATAAGACAACCCCCAACTTTTCCAGTTAAAATATACATTTTGGGATAAACTCACCCTATAAGACTACACCTCTTCACTCTTGGACATTTGTATACTGTACTGTATGTACTGGTGCTATACTGTATAAACAGGTATAGATACTGGTGCTGTACTGTATGCAGGTCCCAGTATACAACAACCAACCAATCACGGCAAATGACGTACCTTACCGGCGATTGGCTGGTTGCTGTATACAAAGCCTGCTTGGATTGGTCAGCTATCCCTGTCTCCAAGACTATCAGAGCGGTAGCGCAAACACGCCTATTTCACCCGTCTGGCCCGCCTTGTATATTATTACCTCCTTCTCTTCCTCTCAGATCTCGCACATGCGCGCCTGTGCCGCTTCACTGCAGTCCTCAGGAGAGAGATCTGAGAGGCAGAGAAGGCGGTACGGTAATAGGATACAAGGGCTGCCAGGCGGGTGCAAGAGGCGTGTTTTTCTGAGCACAGCGCCACTCTCTCTTTTTTCCATACCCCGGGCATTCTAGACGCCTGCAGCTTGCTCCACCCTTCACTTTCACCTTCCCAGTGAGGTGCCCCCCACTCACCTTGTCATCGGGACCGCGTTAAGTCACTTCTTTCCAGGAATCCTGGTGAGTGGATTTTCTTCTACCATACTTGTACAGCCCTTGCTGCTTTCATACGGTCGCCGCATACAGTGGGGATGCGCCCGCGGATGTTTTTGAGCTCCCCCCACCGTATGCGGCAACCGCAGATTCTCCAGTCCGGCTCTGAGGTTTCAGCACCCGCCCTATAAGACGACACCCAGCGAATAAGACGACCCCTGACCTTTGAGAAGATTGTCCTTAGTTAGAAAGTAGTCTTATACGCCAGAAAATACAGTAAATATTAAATCATAATAATAAGTGTTTTGTCTCACCAGATCCTATGATTAGTATAATGCTGGGAATGCACAGTTCGTTTTTGAGCCATTTAGATGGCTCGATAGAAAATTTCCGACATGTCCGACTGTTTCGCCGCTCAATTTCTCATAGAGATGAATAGAAAAAGATAAGAAAAACAAGTGGAAGATAAGAGAATCGACTGCAGAATCAAGCGGCAAAAATTAACCGTGTATTCCCAGCATAAGATCTGCTAACACGTCTGTTGATCAGCTGTATTCCGGTCTAATCAATGGTCTGTTTTCAGTGCTGATTTGAACATAGCCTGAAAGAGGAGGACTCAGCCTAATGTGGTTTACAAACAAATTCCCCCAAATCAGCCCTAGACTGTTGTGGGGACTTACGAGGCGAATTGCTTAAAAAAAGTTATGTACCTCATTGCTAAAGCAGACCTCAGGGAAGACGAACAGCACCTTCCTTTTCACTATCAGGTGCTTTATCAGCCTAATCCAGGTTTCATTGTAGCTCCCGACCCTCCACAGGGTCGCCTTAGCAGAAGCGCCGCTTTAAAAATCTACCTCCTGCGCAGCTCGCATAGCTGTGGCTGCGCAGGATTACAGCCCCGCTCGTGTCCGCCCTCACTCCGTGCGCTCTATTATACGTCATGTGGGCGGCTCCACATGACCACCCACATACCTAGCTACACTGCCAGCCAGCCGCACCCCCTCAGCAGAGAATACAAGCGTTGAGCAAGCAAGTCCTCACTCGCTCAGCGCTTGTATTCTCTGCTGAGGGGGCGCGGCTGGCTGGCACTGTGTAGTAAGTCATGTGGGTGGTCATGTGGAGCCGCCCACATGACGTATAATAGAGCGCACGGAGTGAGGGCGGACACGAGCGGGGCTGTAATCCTGCGCAGCCACAGCTATGCGAGCTGCGCAGGAGGTAGATTTTTAAAGCGGCGCTTCTGCTAAGGCGACCCTGTGGAGGGTCGGGAGCTACAATGAAACCTGGATTAGGCTGATAAAGCACCTGATAGTGAAAAGGAAGGTGCTGTTCGTCTGCCCTGAGGTCTGCTTTAGCAATGAGGTACATAACTTTTTTTAAGCAATTCGCCTCATAAGTCCTTTAAGATGAGGAGCCCCTCTGAGGAACAGTGAGTGATGTGAATATTTCAATGTACCCTACTTACAAACAGGTTTCCTTCCGGGAGATTGTTTGCAAGTTGAATTTGTTTTTAAGTCGAGTCCTGTGTTACACATAGGGGAACATGGATGAATGATTTCATTTTGGACAACGCTGTACTTGAACATATACAGTAGTATAAATTAGGTTTTTTCATTGTTTTCAATGGGTTTTTAAACTACCTATTTTTAGTTTATACAATGCTGTAACATTTAAGAACAAAAATATATCATAAAAATACAGTATTTTGTACATGAAGACAACTTTGTTTGCATCTCTGAACTGTTGTAATTCGAGTCATTTTTAAGTAAGGGGACTGTCTATACTCAGTAACAAGCTGCTTAAAAAGAGCCCGAGGGGAAAATAAACTGATGAGACAATTGTATTTATCCTCCTACTCCTAAAAAATACTTTTTTTTTTTAGATATCCGGTGGTTTTATTTTATGTTTAAACATGTACAAAGTACAGTAGATTTAATGTCTTATTGTCTCTGCTCAGTCAAGAGTCCCAGAGTTAAAATACATGAACTATTGACTTTTTTTCTCTATCTCTCCTCTGCCACAGACGTTTTATTCTGCCTGGGAAACTTTTATGGCTGTAATTTGCTTTTTTTCCCTTCTTTTTCTCCATCTTGGCTCTTGTATTGTATACCCAACCATTTAATACAAGCTTCACCGCTGCCCTGGCGGTAATTTGGTAATCAGTTTGGTTTACTATATTCCCAACAAAGTACCAACAAGACAGAAGCTGTCACTTGCATGCCTGAAAATTAACTCGTTCAGGCAGCAAAATAAAATAAGATAAACAGCCTGGATATTATTAATAGGTTTGGCACTGTACATACACATGTCTATCTCATCATGTCACATGTCGCTTCTGGAACACTTTAACATAACAGCAGAATACTGACAATACATACGTTTCCTTTACTTACAGCCTATTTGGTCTGGAGGAGGCAGTTAGGAATTATTATGAGCATTGAGTTATTGATAAACAAGCATTAGTCATGTTTTTGTCAGAAGAGCTTACATTCCATTAGCACACGATCGATAGCAGCAGATGAAAAGAAAAATTAATGAAGCATTGTAAAGGGAACGGCCAATGTACAGCGCACACAATGGCAAAGTCCCCGGGGTGCCATCGCAGTCAATAGAAAATATAATCCAGAACAAGAGGAAAAAATCTACTTATTGATCAATAATTGTACATTTAACCTCCCGAAGCCGGGGTCACAGCGCACCGCCCCCTCCCTGCTGCAGGAGGAAGCTGCTCTGATTAAACGCTCCATATAGCGGAATGTGGGGAAAAATCTATAGACTGTAAATAGTCACACAGAGAGCTGCCGCGTTACTGAGAGGAACCACAAAGAGCTGCCGCTACTTCATCTATTCCTCCTCAGCATAGTGCCAGATGGGAGTTATACTTCAGTATACTGCCAGATGGGAGTTATACCTCAGCACCATGACAATGCCAGATGGGAGTTATACCTCAGTATAGTGCCAGATGGGAGTTATACCTCAGTATAGTGCCAGATGGGACTTATACCTCTGTATAGTGCCAGACGGGAGTTATACCTCAGAATAGTGCCAGACGGGAATTATACCTCAGTATAGTGCCAGATGGGAGTTATACCTCAGCACAGTGACAATGTCAGATGGGAGTTATACATCAGTATAATACCAGATGGGAGTTATACCTCAGTATAGTGCCAGATGGGAGTTATATCTCAGCACAGTGACAATGTCAGATGGCAATTGTACCTCAGTATAGTGCCAGATGGGAGTTGTACCTCAGCACAGTGACAATGTCAGATGGGAGTTATATCTCAGTATAGTGCCAGACGGGAGTTGTACCTCAGTATAGTGCCAGATGGGAGTTATACCTCAGCACAGTGACAATGCCAGATGGGAGTTATACCTCAGTATAGTGCCAGATGGGAGTTATACCTCAGCACAGTGACAATGCCAGATGGGAGTTATACCTCAGTATAGTGCCAGACGGGAGTTATACCTCAGAATAGTGCCAGATGGGAGTTATACCTCAGCACAGTGACAATGCCAGATGGGAGTTATACCTCAGTATAGTGCCAGATGGGAGTTATACCTCAGCACAGCACAGTGACAATGTCAGATGGGAGTTATACCTCAGTATAGTGCCAGATGGGAGTTATACCTCAGTACAGTAACAGTGCCAGATGGAACTTATACCTCAGCACAGTAACAATGCCAGATGGGAGTTATACCTCAGTATAGTGCCAGATGGGGGTTATAACTCCCATCTGGCACTGTCACTGTGCTGAGGTATATCTCAATATAGTGTCAGATGGGAGTTATACCTCAGCACAGTAACAGTGCCAGATGAGAGTTGTACCTCAGTATAGTGCCAGACTGGAGTTATACCTCAGCACTGTAACAGTGCCAGATGGGAGTTGAACCTCAGTATAGTGCCAGATGGGAGTTGTACCTCAGTACAGTGACAATTCCAGATGGGAGTTATACCTCAGTATAGTGCCAGATGGGAGTTATACCTCAGCACAGTGACAATGTCAGATGGGAGTTATACCTCAGTATAGTGCCAGATGGGAGTTATACCTTTGTATAGTGCCAGACGGGAGTTATACCTCAGTATAGTGCCAGACGGGAGTTATACTTCAGTATAGTGCCAGATGGGAGTTATACCTCAGCACAGTGACAGTGCCAGATGGGAGTTGTACCTCAGTATAGTGCCAGATGGGAGTTATACCTCAGCACAGTGACAATGCCAGATGGGAGTTATACCTCAGTATAGTGCCAGATGGGAGTTATACTTCAGCACAGTGACAGTGTCAGATGGGAGTTATACCTCATCACAGTGACAATGCCATATGGGAGTTGTGCCTCAATATAGTGCCAGATGGGAGTTATACCTCAGCTCAGTGACCGTGCCAGATGGGAGTTGTACCTCAGTATAGCGCCAGATGGGAGTTATACCTCAGTACAGTAACAGTGCCAGATGGAAGTTATACCTCAGCACAGTAATAATGCCAGATGGGAGTTATACCTCAGTATAGTGCCAAATGGGAGTTATACCTCAGTATAGTGCTAGAAGAGCGTTACACCTCAGCACAGTGACAGTGCCAGATGGGACAGTGCCGCGGTCCCCCGGTTGTATGGGGGCATTGGGAAGCCTCCCCGTGGCGCTCCTGGATAATGCTTATGTGGCATGAACTAATTCCCGCAGGGCGACCGCTTTGCGGTATTTGTTTTTTGACCCTGCATAGTTTGGCGTGTGAAAGCAAATGCATATTTGCATGAGCATTGCCTCATGAATAGCCAATTGAGCCAGATTTGCAGAGCCAGACTTGCTAGGGTTAAAACTTGGTGTAGAGCACGCATACATTTTCCTCAGGTAAGCATTTTTTGTGGTTGTATGCTTTGGAGGCAGGTGGAAGATGGCTTGCTCTGGTGGTGTGAGCCCTAGAGTGAGTTGTTTGCACCTGTCCTCCCCCCCCCCCCCCCCCTTCTGGAGTGTTGTGTGTGAGCCAGCCCTGAGCTCTAAAGCTTGGGGTGACCCATGCTTCACTCCTTTCTCATGTGGTGCCCCCAAGTTAATGCGCATGTAGCAGAACGCAATGGACGTTAAAGAGACTCCGTAACAAAAATTACATCCTGTTTTTTATCATCCTACAAGTTCCAAAAGCTATTCTAATGTGTTCTGGCTTACTGCAGCACGTTCTACTATCACCATCTCTGTAATAAATCAACTTATCTCTCTCTTGTCAGACTTGTCAGCCTGTGTCTGGAAGGCTGCCAAGTTCTTCAGTGTTGTGGTTCTGTGATGCATCTCCCCCATCCAGGCCTCTCTCTGCACACTGCCTGTGTATTATTTAGATTAGAGCAGCTTTTCTCTTCTCTCTTATCTTTTACAAGCTGGATAAATCGTCCTCTGAGCTGGCTGGGCTTTCACATACAGAGGAATTACATACAGGCAGAGCTGTCTGCACTCTGCAGGAAGAAACAGCCTGACACTTCAGTGGAAGATAGCTGCAGGGGGAAAGAAACACACAAATGATCTCTTGAGATACAAAAGGAAGGGTGTATACAGCCTGCTTGTGTATGGATGTATTTTCTATGTGTGGACATACTGTACATCAATCTACTTCCTGTTTTGGTGGCCATTTTGTTTGTTTATAAACAAACTTTTTAAAACTGTTTTTAACCACTTTTAATGCGGCGAGGAGCGGCGAAATTGTGACAGAGGGTACCGCGAGATACGCTAGTGTGAGCGCTACTACGGTAACACACACGTTACCTTAGTAATGGTCGCGCTCCTGGAGTATCCCAGGTCAAGCTACTAGCGTATCTTGCGATATTAGGCGCGGAAGTAATGGTAATATTGCAGTGCGTTGTGCATACACGGAAATATTACCGCTATTTGATGAATCAACCCCAAGGAGGAAAGCTGTCGGAAACGCAAAGCAAAGGAAGTTTTGCCGAAAACGTCTTTAGATGCTCGCAGCGTGGGGGGATGGAAATCTAAAGATGTTGGCGGGATTCTAAGGGTTAAAAAGAGCCCGAGGTGGGTTTGATAAATCATATTAGGACACAGAGGCACATTCTGTATACAATAACCAAGGAGGAACGCTGGGAGGACACAGAGGCTGGTCATTGTATACAGAATGTGCGTCTGTGTCCTAATATGATTTATCAAACCCACCTCGGATTCTCTTTAAGATGATATTTCAAAAAGTCCCAGAGAAGCCAGCAGCAAAGCGCAGGGACTGGAGCGGTAGAAGGCTGGACAGCTCGGCCTGTCAGGCAGTTGCATGGAGTGCAGAGGGGTCAGCTTTCTAAACAGAGCCATTGATCGTCCTTCGGAGGGAGGGGAAGAGACGCAGGTCATCTATTACCGCAGATTAATAGGAAGGAAAGACAAACGCGTGGCGCACTGATTCCAGGGGATTTCTCCAGCTGGAGTCATTAGTGCCTGGAACAGCGCTGACATTTCCAGTATGGGAGGACGGGGGGAGAGGGCTGCGAGTAATACCGCGTGCCACCCCCCACCCCCACACACCTCCTCCCCAGCGATGGGAGGGAAACAGTATCGACTGACAACAATTACCTGTAGCTTATGTCTCTCCCTCTAGAAAAAGCCTGCCGGACTGTAAGGATAATGAATCTTTCTGCGGGATCCTGGGACATTTTTCTCCATCGTACAAGATGGATGTGAACAGCTAGAAGAGGATTAACTAATGCCAGAAGGATACAGGAGGCTTTAAGCGGGAATTACACAACATCCAGGAAATTCAACAACAAAAAAGATACACACAATTGAGAGAGCGGCCGCTGTGGAGAATTCAGTTCATAGCTCAGTTGGGGTACTCATACAACTCGCAGTGTACACAGACAAGAGCGGTGGAGACCAGAACGGGGCACAAATCATTAATCCTTATTCACACTCAACTTCCAATTATGACAGCATACCTCCTAACTTTTTGAGATAAGAAAAGGGACATTTTAAGACACACCCCTGCCACACCCCTTGTTACTGATACCAGAAAGATATCAGAAGCAAAAAACACTGTTTTATAATTCAGACCACACTGGTCCTTTTTACCATCATTAGTTCTCCTTCATCTTAACATTTAAAAATAAGAAATATATTCAATGTAATGGGGGAGATTGAAGTTCGTGGCTGCCCTAAGGCCTTTCCATACCTCCCGTGAGTTGTTGGACTAGTGACACCCAGCTTATCGAAGTAGGCCCTCTTTACGGCTCTAAGTTCTCAGTTCAGGGTGTTCCTGGCTTCTCTGTACTAATTTACTATCTGTAATATTTTACCTTAAAGAGAACCCGAAGTGGGTTTGATAAATCCTATTAGGACACAGAGGCACGTTCTGTATACAATGACCAGCCTCCGTGTCTTTCCAGCGGTCCTCCAGCCTCGTATGATTCCTCATCAGTGGCTGAGCAGCTGCAGTCATTAGAACAATTGTGCAGAGAGCAGAAAGCTTTTTCTCTCTGAACCTTTAGTTGTCAGTCTCTCAGGACAGGCAAAAAGCAACTTCACCCCCCCCCCCCCCTGCAGGGCCCCGTGCAGCTTCTAGGCCCCCCTGCAGCTGCATCCTTTGCAAGGTCTATTGTTACACCCCTGGGGTAGAGCTGGGGGCCAAGATAATATGACATTTCATGGAGCTGCTCTTAAAATTAGAAAGTCTTCTAGAAGCAGGGGATTTGGCTGTAGGGATCGGCAGCAGGGGCAAAACAATACGGGAGCAGCTCTTGCAATCGCAGAGGTGCCCAGAGCTGTGGTGGCCCACAAAATACTAACCTTCCCTTACTCGATACAGGGGACTATTCATATATGATCAAAGTTTTGCTGGGGAGCCCCATGAGTTGTAATTACGCAGCAGATCCGCGGACATCTAATAGACACCCATAAAAAGTATTACGAATCTAGGCAGCGAGTTGGGTGCCCAATATGCACAGAAGTAGCCCTTTGAATATTGTAGGGAAGGAACAGAGGAGCGGATCGGAAATTTTATAGGTGGTCGTCTACAATAGCGGTCCTTTCAACGCCAGTGGGGGGAGGTTAGTGTTAGGCACTTGGAAGGCTGGGAGCAGGGCCAGCGCTTCCATAGAGGCAAAGGGGGCAATTACCCTAGGGCCCCAGAGCCTGTATTAGGTAAGACCCCGCTGTGTGTAGCATAGAGTGCGGTGCTGCCTCCTGTGCCCTGCCTGGATTAGGTAAGACTCCGCTGTGTGTAGCATAGAGTGTGGTGCTGCCTCCTGTGTCCTGCCTGGATTAGGTAAGACTCCGCTGTGTGTAGCATAGAGTGCGGTGCTGCCTCCTGTGTCCTGCCTGGATTAGGTAAATCTCCGCTGTGTGTAGCATAGAGTGTGGTGCTGCCTCCTGTGCCCTGCCTGGATTAGGTAAGACTCTGCTGTGTGTAGCATAGAGTGCGGTGCTGCCTCCTGTGCCCTGCCTGGATTAGGTAAGACTCCGCTGTGTGTAGCATAGAGTGTGGTGCTGCCTCCTGTGTCCTGCCTGGATTAGGTAAGACTCCGCTGTGTGTAGCATAGAGTGCGGTGCTGCCTCCTGTGTCCTGCCTGGATTAGGTAAATCTCCGCTGTGTGTAGCATAGAGTGTGGTGCTGCCTCCTGTGCCCTGCCTGGATTAGGTAAGACTCTGCTGTGTGCAGCATAGAGTGCGGTGCTGCCTCCTGTGCCCTGCCTGGATTAGGTAAATCTCCGCTGTGTGTAGCATAGAGTGTGGTGCTGCCTCCTGTGTCCTGCCTGGATTAGGTAAGACTCTACTGTGTGTAGCATAGAGTGTGGTGCTGCCTCCTGTGCCCTGCCTGGATTAGGTAAGACTCCGCTGTGTGCAGCATAGAGTGCGGTGCTGCCTCCTGTGTCCTGCCTGGATTAGGCAAGTCTCCACTGTGTGTAGCATAGAGTGCGGTGCTGCCTCCTGCGTCCTGCCTGGATTAGGTAACACTCCGCTGTGTGTAGCAGAGTGTGGTGCTGCCTCCTGTGCCCTGCCTGGATTAGGTAAGACTCCGCTGTGTGCAGCATAGAGTGCGGTGCTGCCTCCTGTGCCCTGCCTGGATTAGGCAAGTCTCCACTGTGTGTAGCATAGAGTGCGGTGCTGCCTCCTGTGTCCTGCCTGGATTAGGTAACACTCCGCTGTGTGTAGCATAGAGTGCGGTGCTGCCTCCTGCGTCCTGCCTGGATTAGGTAACACTCCGCTGTGTGTAGCAGAGTGTGGTGCTGCCTCCTGCGTCCTGCCTGGATTAGGCGAGACTCCGCTGTGTGTAGCAGAGTGTGGTGCTGCCTCCTGCGTCCTGCCTGGATTAGGTAAAACCCCGCTGTGTGTACACTCTGCATTTTTAAGGGAAAGGATGAGGGGAATAATGGGAACCCCAACAATGCTTTTTGGGACATAGGATGGACATCAAATGATTTTATGTGGCTGGAAGTGTGGTGGGATGGGCCCTGGCAGTTAGCTTGGTGGCTGCAGGGGGCATTGCTAGAGCCCTCTCCCTGAAGTTACTTTTGCCTCAAAGCCCCATTGTAGTTTGACTGGCTGGAGGGGGGGGGGGGAGTTTTAGGCACTAGGGGAGGGTCCAAGTGAAAATTGGTACCAGGTAAGTGCATAGTAAAATATGGATAATGTAAATCATTTTTTTTTTTTTTTTACAAGTGGCACCCAACTCATGGTCCAATTAGACAGATGTAGACAATCGGCTTTACTGTTTGCTTTTTTTAAAAAAAAAACAACGTATTTTTATTCACTGAGCTTTGTATAGAATAAACCTAATTACTGCTGCACCGTAAAAATGAATAAGCATGAGCAGCCAGGTTGTATCTCCGTCTCTGAATAGGTCTTCATGTGAAATAAACCATAAAAAAACTGAAGGCTGATTATTTCTCTAACCAGAAAGAGGGGATAATTCCCATTATCGCAGCCAGCGGCGGGCGGGTGAAATCTGAGTAATTTCGCTGTTGACAATTTTCCGCCTGATTAGGAATCCGATGTTAACACTATGAACCGCTGCTCCGCGCTACGCGGCAGGCTGTACCTTTAATTACTGGCCTGTATATAAATCTAGCGCAGATTGATCGGTGTGCGTGCGAGGCGGCCGCAGCGAAACATGGAGCATGGGGACTGCGCGAGGGGTGTCACTTCTAATGGAAATCACAGACTGCTCTCTCTGGCGAGGGTCTTGCGGAAAGACGCCTGTAATCACCGGTCGTGGAGTGAGAAATTAGCCGCGGAAGAGTCACGGAGGGGCTTCTTCTGTAATCAGCAAGGAGATGCCGCTACGGCGGCCCTGGGAAAGCTTTGTGTGCTGCTCTGACCGCCGCGCACAGCGCAAACCTCTACACGTGTTTAATATTCATGACCGTGGCTCTTAGAAATAATAGAGCTCTGAGAAGTGTCTGTTATCCTGAGCGATGAGGAATCTCCGTGGCAGGACCACGGCGCTGCCTTGTCATAGAAATATTTCTGCCGGAATCACACAGAGCGCCAGGCATCTGCTGCAAGCCCGTCTGTGGTGTTAGGAATCCTAGAGCAGCTTTTTCTCACTTGGGTGGGAGGTAATAAGCTGTGCCTGGAAATATATCTCGAGGCGGTAAATTGATGCACACATCGCGCGAGGCAGTTAGCGCTCTCGTCCCTGAGAACTATCGACATGGTCTTCTTGTATGGTCTTCCCATGATCAAGGTCGTGGTGACAAACCGATGAGTTTATCGTGTAGGTCTCAGGTGTGAAACACAAGGCCCCGTGGCCCTACTTGCCATTTTATGGGGCCCTCCAAAACTTCAATTGTGCATCACTGTAAGCAGTAAAATAACGACATAACACTGCCTTCCCATCCAGAGGAGCACAGCGGTGACAGTGTATCTGGTGGAAACATTGCCAGTTTGAGCAGTGGCACAACAACAACACATGGCACAACCCCACCCCCTTCCCCACCCTGCTAAATTACCATGAATTACCTTTGGGATCAGAATCTCCCCCGGTGGAGACCTTGGGCAAGACACCCTGAAACTGCTACTGCCTATAGAGTGCACCCTAGTGGCTGCAGCACATATAATTATAAAATAGCTTGTGTTACGAGGCTATATGTGCTCTCATTTTAAAGGGACACTTAAGTAAAAAAAAAAAATGAGTTTTACTCACCTGGGGCTTCCAACAGCCCCCTGCAGCTGTTCGATGCCCTCGCTGTCTCCCTCCGATCCTCCTGGCCCCGCCGGCAGCCACTTCCTGTTTCGGTGACAGGAGCTGACAGGCTGGGGACGCGAGTGATTCTTCGAGTTCCTAGCCACAATAGCGCCATCTATGCTGCTATAGCATATATCATATACCATATAGCAGCATAGAGGGATCTAACGTGTCTGGGAACGCGTAGAATCACTCGCGTCCCCAGCCTGTCAGCTCCTGTCACCGAAACAGGAAGTGGCTGCCGGCAGGGCCAGGAGGATTGGAGGGAGACGGCGAGGGCACCGGACAGCTGCAGGGGGCTATTGGAAGCAATAGGTGAGTAAAACTCATTTTTTTGTTTGACTTAAAGGGATACTGTAGGGGGGGGGGGTCGGGGGAAAATGAGTTGAACTTACCCGGGGCTTCTAACGGTCCCCCGCAGACATCCTGTGCCCGCGCAGCCACTCACCAATGCTCCGGCCCCGCCTCTGGTTCACTTCTGGAATTTCAGACTTTAAAGTCTGAAAACCACTGCGCCTGCATTGCCATGTCCTCAATCCCGCTGATGTCACCAAGAGCATACGGCACAGACACAGACCATACTGGGCCTGCGCAGTATGCTCCTGGTGACATCAGTGGGATCGAGGACACGGCAACGCAGGCGCAGTGGTTTTCAGACTTTAAAGTCTGAAATTCCAGAAATGAACTGGAGGCGGGGCTGGAGCATCGGTGAGTGGCTGCGCGGGCACAAGATGTCTGCGGGGGACCATTAGAAGCCCCGGGTAAGTTTAACTCATTTTCCCCCGACCCCCTACAGTATCCCTTTAACCACTTTACCCCCGCGCGTACGGATTTCTCCGCCCCTTTTTCCATCCTTTCACCCCCAGGGACGGAGAAATCCGTACTCTGCGCACTCCCGCCGCTGTCCGCGCTCCTGCTCGTAAACACGCCGCCCGCCGCTAGTAAACACGCCGCCACCCGCTCGCCCAGAGTTCAACGAACGGGAAAATCCATTCCCGTTCGTTGATCTAAGCCGTTCGCAATGATCTGCTGCCGCTCGGCTGAGCAGCGCGATCATTGTGAAAAAATAACAAAGTCCCAGCCGCTTGCAGGTCGCATGAAACAAATTGGTAATGTTGCCATCTTGTGGCCAAATAGTAAAACTACACCCTAACCATTTTTTACACACAAATAAACTTGTTTTACACAAAAAATTAACTCCTTACCTCCCACACTCCCCAATTTTTTTTTTTTGTAATTAAAAAAAAATAAAAAATTTACAATTTAAAAAAAAATACATAAATAGTTACCTTAGGGACTGAACTTTTTAAATATTTATGTCAGGAGGGTATAACACTGTTACTTTATAAACTATGGGCTTGTAATTAGGGATGGACGCAAAACTGAAAAAAATGCACCTTTATTTCCAACTAAAATATTGGCGGCAAACATTGTGATAGGGACATAATTTAAACGGTTTTATAACCGGGATAAATAGGCATATACATTTAATGGGTTTTAATTACAGTAGCATGCATTATTTAAAAACTATAAAGGCCGAAAACTGAAAAATAATAATTTTTTTCCCACATTTTTTCCTATTTTCCCATTAAAACACATTTAGAATAAAATTATTCTTGCCATAATGTCCCACCTAAAGAAAGCCTAATTGGTGGCGAAAAAAACAAGATATAGTTCATTTCATTGCGATAAGTAATGATAAAATTATAGACGAATGAATGGAAGGAGCGCTGAAAGGTGAAAATTGCTCTGGTGGTCAGGGGGTAAAACCCCTCAGTTGGGAAGTGGTTAAGTGTCCCTTTAATGAACGTGACATTTTGCTTCCCTGAATGCTGTAGGTCATTAGAGGAGAAGTGTACTTATAACATCAATGCATTACATCAGAAATTGCTTTCTGATCAGTAATAATACAGCTTTAATGTATTGCTAATTGTGCTCACCTGAAGGGATATGAGAACACTCTGGCGGCCTAATATTGACAAATAGGGATGTTAGTTCCGAAACCGGAAAAAAAGGGCGCAGGAGCCCTAACAGAAAAACGGCGCCGACATAGGTGCCTATTATAAAAGCTGCGATTTGCGACAAAGGATGGAGATTTGGGCGCATGGCGGTGCCCAAAATTTACATTTTTTATTGCAAATTGCAGCTTTGATAATGGCCGCGATATGCAGTAAACAAGGTAAATTTCGGTGAAGCAGAGAGGAGATTAAAGTTTTGATGGGGTGGGGGGGGGGGGGAGGTAAGTTTAGGCGCCCCCAGGATGGGAGAGGGATAAGTCTTAGAGTTAGGCACCTCCAGGAGGGGGAGTCAGGGTTAGGCACCACCGTGAAGGTCTTAGGTTTAGGCACCACCGGGAGGGGGGGGGGGGGGGTCTTAGGGTTAGGTACCACCAGGAGGTCTTAGGGCTCCTTTCCATATACAGTAGAATCTCGTTATAGTAAACCTCTGGATATAGTAAACTCAGTCCTCAGGTCCCAGCAAATGCGTCCGTATAAATATACAATGTATGACCAATTCTGATATAGTAAACTTCTGATATAGTAAACTATTTTTCCTGGTCCCTTGGAGTTTACTATAAAGGGTTTCTACGGTAGCGCACTTTCATGCGGGCTTATGGAAACGCAATTGCAGGGACAGCAGCAGACAGTGCATAGACTGCACTGTCTGCCGTTTCCATCCATGTGCTGCGATTCGGTGCTGAATCGCCACGCATGGTTTGCTGCATTTCGGGGCGCTTTAGCCCGCAATCCCATTCAGTAATGAATGCTATCGCAAGCCCCACCGGGAGTGATGCACTGGCTCTGCGCTTAGAAACAAGCCCTTAGGGTTAGGCACCGCGGGGGCAGGGGGGCTTGGGTAGGGTGTGGGCACCACCTGGGAGTGTCGTAGAGTTAGGCACCACCGGGGGGTTAGGGTAAGGTGTCATGGGGAAGGGTTCTGTGTGAGAGTAGGGTTAGGTTTAGCTATAGTAAAATATCGATAAACATTACCTATATTTTTCTATCCAGCAGAAGAATATTGCTAATTGTAGAGATATTCTACTAGCGGCAATCCCCTGCGCCCTTTATTCATGTACGTTGCTAGTTCGCCGCAATGAGCTTCTGTCCGAAAATGTCCAGCATGACCCCTGGCCTGAAGTCAGCTGGCCAATGGGGATGGATTTTTCAACAACAGAAGCAATTGCTTGGCAAGAAATGCAATGGATCGGCAACATTGTATAACGGTACCCAGGTATCAGGACTGTTCACTCCGGTTTACGATCCATCAATCTCCACCATAAGCTTTCCATTAACAGTAACTTTTTTTCATCAGATGCGATCTCTTGACGCAATTTTATTGACTGAATTGTACAGAAAACTGTGCAGTGTGTGATGAAAATCGACGAAAAATGATTATACGGTTGATTGGGTCAAAAAATGTAATCGATACAAATGTTGGATTTTTTTTTGATGGAATTGGAAGAGAGAAAATGCCCTAATCGACTCGTTTATGGAAACAATCGATAATGACCACCCGATTACTTTCGGTTGCAAAAATTGCGTCAAAAGATCGCATTGGATGAAAAAAATTGTACCATTAATTAATTCATTACCATCACTACTTCACGCTATACTGTATTGCTATATAAGCTAGTGAGAGAGATGTGTACCCAGGTCTACGACAGGCGTACATGTTTTTAGTATAAATCATATAGTATTTATGAAAGGAATTTTTCCCGTTTGAACACGAAAAGTATATGTGTACTTTTTGTTGATATTTGTACTCTGTGCATGCATTTAAGTGTATTGATTGTTGTTTTAGGCACTGTGATTGGCCTGATGAAGCGGGCTGAGACCGAAACAAGAATTTAGTTATTGAGGTAAGCCACCTCACCTTTTTCGATTTGAAACTGGTTTTAATCCATTTTATACATACCAAGGCGCCTCTTTCCCTTTAACTGTACCATTAACGGGCACCTTTAGATAAAACAAAGTCCTGGCGTTAGTCCAGCTTTCAAAAATTACACCTCTTTATTTCATCCTTAAAGCGGATCCGAGATGAAAAACTAACTATAACAAGTAACTTGTCTATATATCTTATTTAAAGTTTAGACAGCAAATCTAGCTGCAAACAGCTTCAACAGCTCATGATTATTTCTTCCTGTGATACAGTGACAGCAGCCATGTTCTGTTTGTCACATTACACACAGGCAAGCTGATAGCATCTCCAGCCCTCAGCCTGTGACAAGTTCAGTCCCCTCTCATCCTCCCTCCTCCCCGCTGCCTCTGAAATCTCTGGCTAGTAACACCTCCCCCTCCTCCTGCCCAGACTGAGCTCCCATAAGCTCTTGCTACTAAGGCTCAAAGTGCCAAGGCACTCTGAAAAAGCTGTGGGCGAGGCTTGCTTAGTTTATAGAGAATTAGAGTATTGAAACAAAACAAAAATAGCATTTGGCTTGAGAAATGCCCTATAAACTATATGTAAGGCACACAATTATGCAATGAGTAAAAGTTTATCTCGGTTCCACTTTAAGTGGAGTATTGTACTGTCCCACATACTGATTCAGAGGCGTGTTGAGAGGGAGCTCAGCCACGCCTTCTTACTCAGAAAACCGTACAGCTCAGAGAGAAAAAAAAAATCTGTTTTTCATAGACTTTTCATAAACCTGGAAATGATCTTTGCAGAAAGCAAGATGGCAGCCCCTATGAAAACAGAGACAACGCATTCTGCAGCACCGCCTGGCAAGGACTCTGTGCTTTTATAAGGTGTGGTTATAGGGAGGTACAACATGGCGGAGACGACATTGAGAGAAAACAAGTTCAGTTTTGCATTGAGAACATTTGGTAAGAAGCAATAAACACCATAAACTGTCAATAATCGTAGTCAGAAGACCCCCACGCTTGCTGCTGAGTTACGTGTTCTGAAGTTGTGTTGCAATATTACTGGAAGTGAGAGAAAAGTTTAAATCAATCAAACTTCCGTGAGAAATACAGACAGGTAATATGAGGAGAAAACTCATGCACAATCTTTAAATTATGCTGAAAAACAAACCATTTATCACAAAAATAATAAATGTGGTGCGGACGGAGGGGGCTGCTGTCACGTAAATATGCGAGCAGATGGGGCAAGGCAGGCTGACGCGGAGAATCAGAAGAGAACGCCGTACAGAGCGGCAGGACGTGCAGTTAGGCAACAATCATCTCAAATTGTAAACTAAGAAAGAAGTCGCAGTGGCTGCAAATAAAGAATTATGCTCCACTGGGCCCCTGTAACTGCAAGAGGAAAGGTCTCGGGCCTTAGCGACTTTCAAAAAGAGGCTGATTACCTCACCTCATGGGGCCAAGTAAAGCCTCTGGCCACCTGCTCAGAATTCAGTGCATCCATTCAGGGGAAGTTATTATTATTACTGATTTATAAAGCGCCAACATACCGGTATGTACAAAGTAGGAAAACAAACAAGGGGTGTATAATGATACACACCAAATATGGACATTGGTCAAAATACAGAATTAGCGATTAGAATGACAAATGTTACATGATGAATAAAATGTATAACAGAGTACAAGCTACGAAATGAACAACAGATGCCAAGACACAAAAGGGTGAGAGAGCCCTGCCCTTGGAAACTTACAATCTAAAGGATCAGAGGGGAGGGGGAACAAAAGGTGGGGAAGTATATTCTGGCGTATAAGACTACTTTTTAACCCTTGAAAATCTTCTGAGGAGTTGGGAGTCGTCTTTGATGCCGGGTGATACACGATGCTGATACGCAATGCTGATACGCAGCATGCCGATGATTAATTACCGGGTGCTGGAGATTCGGCGATCGCCGCATATGCCGGGGGAGAGCCCATCGCTTATGCTGCAAGGTCTGGGACGCCCGGGGTATGTAAGAGATTAAGCTTTGCCCATAAAACATGCTTCTTCCACCTGTCTGCCCCGCCCTATCCTGTTCCCGCCTCTCAGATCTCACTGCTGAGGACTGTAGTGAAGCGGTGCACATGTGTGAGATCTGAGAGGCTGAGAAGGCGGTAAACAGGATACAAGGGTGGGCCAGACGGGTGAAAGAGGCGTGTTTTATGGGCACAGCGTGATCTATTCTTCCATACTGCTCTAAGGCTCCCTGCACACTGCAAATCCGCTTTCTGATTCCGATTCCGATTTTCAATTCCGATTTTCCCTGAATACATTTAGCATGCAGTAAAAATTAAAAATCGGAATCGGAGGTAAAAACCGATTGAAAAGTGGAATCGGAAATGCATGCAGTGTGCAAGAGGCCTAATGGTGGCCATTAATGAGCCAATCTTTTTTATCCAATCTTACCAAATCTATGTAGTATGGGGTAAATTGGGTAAACATACTGAATATATACGTTACCTTATATTACATAGAAATGTAAGATTGTATGAAAAGATAGATTGTATGAAAAAGATTGGATCATTAGTGGCCACCTTAATAAGACAAGTAGAGCTGACCAATCCACTTATGGAGAGGGAGAGTTGACCAATCCAACCAGGCAATCGCCTATATACTGTTATATACTGGGTACCACATACAATACAGCACCAGTATCTGTTCATACATAGCACCACTATATGATTTATTTATTTATTTTATTTGATGTGCGTTGGAAAGGGGTAGTCTTATACGGCGAGTATATCCCAAACTCTGTATTTTAACTGGAAGAGTTGGGGGGTCGTCTTATACTCCCAGTCATCTTATACGCTAGAATATACGGTATGTAGTATACATACAGGTAGTCCGTGTTTAGGTTATCTAGTAAGGAGTACAACTTGGCGAGAGGTTGAAGGGGAAATGGCATAACTTAGGGCCCATTCACACTTGTGCGTTTTCGCTAACGATTTGAAAAACGTGTGCACAATTAAATTGTATGGAAGTGTTCTCATCTAAGCGTTTAGTGATTTGCTGAAACGCAAACGCGTTGCATGCAGCGTTTTCTGAGCGATTCTGGAGCGATTAGCGTTTCAATAAAAGTATTTGAATTGAACTAGAAATCGCAAAACGCTAATCGCTGGAAAAACGCTCTCTATACAGTGAGAAATCACTAGGAAAAACGCCAGAAAAAACGCTCAGCGTTTTGCGTTAGCGTTTAGCGATTTCTAGTGTGAATGGGCCCTTAGAGTGTATGACACTGAAGCGAAAAAAATGATATAATAATTTGTATGTGTAGTACAGCTAAGAAATAAAACATTAGGAGCAGAGACATGAGTCTAATATTGGTTCAAGTACAGGAAGAAGGCAGGGAACACACGTGACTGTTCTCATGCGCGTTTTCTGCACAGAAAAACTGAGAACGCATGTTAATCAATGGGCTAGTTCACACTTGATATGTTTTTCACGTGCAGATAAAAAACGGACATTCTGCATGACAATTCTGCACATTTTGTCAGTTTTCTGCATCAATTACATTAGCTGCTGTGAAAAAACGTGCGCGTTTTCCTGCATCGAAACACACTTGGTGTGCAGAAAACCGTGCGCGGAAAACTGAAGACAAGTGTGTTCCCTAGAAAGTTCAGTTGTTATCTATGCAAAACAGCCATTGAGCCCCACCACTTTTAAAGTCACAGAGAGCTCTGTCTTCTGGAGCTTGTTATCTCAACTGCTAGTCATTGTGTTTTCTTTTCTCTGCAGAGAAGGGTTCAAAAGTTTACTGGCCTGCTCTGTAAAATCATTTAGAATGCTGAGTAATGTGTAAACTGCAAATACTAGAGAATGATGCAATATTATAAAAAGAAAAAAAAGCTACGGTATATAATTAAAAATAAGAATATTTTCTCTGCTCTTAATGTTCTAGTAATTATCCGTACTACACAACCAATTCATTATATCAGAATTTTTGCCGCTTCAGTGTCTCTTTAACCACTTCACCCCAGAACGATTTTCACCTTTCAGTGCTCATCCCTTTCATTTGCCAATTACTAATCACAATGAAATGATCTATATCTTATTTTTTTCACCTCCAATTAGGCTTTTTGGGGTTGATATTTGTTATCAGTAATTACTTTATTTTCTATGCATTTTAAAGGGAAAAACAAGGAAAAAAAATACTCTATTTCTCCAAATTCATCCCCTATAGTTTTATATAAACACTGCTACTGTACATAAACCCCACACGTTATCTGGCCATTTGTCCTGGTTATCACAAGATATTAATTATGTCCCTAGTACAAAGTATGTTGACAATATATTATTTGAAAATAAAGGTGTATTTTTTCCTATGGTGTTTTTTTCCCCACTACTATCATGTGCACGCACATGGGAATGCACGGGAGCGTGCACGTGCGCACTTGCACAGCGGCAGCAGCACTGCTTGACTTATAACAACGTCCTGGAGCCGTTAAGAGGCTCTATCAGGGCGTTTTTATAAGTCTGCTTTTCATTAAGTGGTTAAACTCCGCCCCCTCTATCAGCCAATTCGCCTGTGCAGTAGAATAGAGCCACTCCTGCACAGAGGGGTGGGCAGCCACAAGCAATCTTAGACAGTCTGTGTTACACGGTTTTTACCCCTTAAGGATACTGACAGTTTTGACACTAGCGGTGTTGTTTTGATACAGCGGTAACTTTTTAATTACTTATACCATCTTAGTGATATATAGTTTGTTTCAGTACAATCTAGGCTTTATTTGGGTAATATTTGTTCCCCAAAACTATTTTATTTTATTGTCATTTTATGGGGAAAAATTAGGCATAAATGCAGAAAATACCTATTTTTTTAATTTTTCACCCCTCCTAATTTACACACGACACGTCTCACATTTATAAAACACATAAAAATGAATTATTTGACCCTTCCCGGTTAAAATCATACCCCATTTGCCATATTTTATTTCTAGCTGAGCACGTGGAGGACCGTTATCCAGCCTGCCTGTCTATGGCGATCGGATGCGTTCGCTAGGGCGATAGTTCGGGGGCCATAGTGCTGTACAGATGCATCGCTAGGCAACAGCAGAGCAGATACATCTGTAGAGCATTGGGGCGCCAAACTGTTGCCCTAGCGATACAGACGGCAGTCATCCACTTAACCTCCTGAGCGGTATGGACGAGCTCAGCTCGTCCATCACCGCCGGAGGCTGCCGCTCAGGCCCTGCTGGGCCGATTTTCTTCAAATAAAGTGCAGCACACGCAGCCGGCACTTTGCCAGCCGCGTGTGCTGCCTGATCGCCGCCGCTCTGCGGCGATCCGCCGCGAGCAGCGGCGAAAGAGGGTCCCCCCAGCCGCCTGAGCCCAGCGTAGCCGGAACAAAAAGTTCCGGCCAGCGCTAAGGGCTAGATCGGAGGCGGCTGACGTCAGGACGTCGGCTGACGTCCATGACGTCACTCCGCTCGTCGCTATGGCGACGATCTAAGCAAAACAAGGAAGGCCGCTCATTGCGGCCTTCCTTGTTTATTCTGGGCGCCGGAGGCGATCGGAAGAACGCCTCCGGAGCGCCCTCTAGTGGGCTTTCATGCAGCCAACTTTCAGTTGGCTGCATGAAATAGTTTTTTTTTTATTAAAAAAAAACCCTCCCGCAGCCTCCCTGGCGATCTCAATAGAACGCCGGGGAGGTTAAAGAGGAGCTGTTAGGTATAAGGTCTCAGAGAAAATAAACACATATATCAGTAGCTAAAGATTGACTGTACTTACATTACATATGCATTTCACTGTCCACGTTTGGATTTCACAGAATTTTTATATAGTATATGCAGAGATAGATGCTCCTGACAGCTCATGGCAGGCTCCATGTTTTTCTGTCAAATGTGTCGTCATGTCCTGCCTGCTTCCTGATCACAGAAAAGCTCTTGCTGAATAACACAGTGTGCAGTGAATATTAATGAGCCATGTGGCTAGGAACAATAGCTGACTCCTGCAGTGTACTCTGCTGGGAGATTTATCAGTGCTACGCGCTGGACTGATTACAAGCTGCTGTAACGTCTCATTAGCAGCCGAGGGGAGGGCCCCAGAATGCTTTGCAGTATAGTATGCGGCTTGCGTCCTTATGGGTCTATAACAGCTTTGAGGATAAGCACACATCAAAGGTAACTGAGATTTTTATCTTCACTAATGCCTTTCTGGCTTCCTTCTAAACTGTTTAACACAGGAGAATAGAGGTTTAAATTAGCTTCTGCAGCCTGACAGTTACTCTTTAAGGACCAGGCTCTTTTTGCCTGATCTGTGCAGCGTGGGCTCTCCAGCCCACAGCACAGATCAGGTTTGCAGCATGGCGATCAGACTTCCCCCCTTTTTCCCCCACTAGGGGGATGTCCTGCTGGGAGTGTCTGATCGCCGCCGGCTGCCAGTGATTTGCGGGGGGGGGGGGGGGGGCTCCTCAAAGCCCTCCTCCGCAGCGATTTACACACTCTCTGCCCTTCCTTCCCTCTCCCTCTCGATATGGGCTGCGCAGGACAGATATCCGTCCTGCGCCGCCTAGGATAGGCTTCAGCCTATCAGATGCCGGCGATCCCTCGGCCAATCAGAGGACGGGGATCGCCGATCTCCTTTACGGCTCGCAGACTGTTCACGGAGACGCCCTCCGTGAACTGACATGGAACGTTTCCATGTAATTCCACTTACGACCAGCCGCCGCCTATCGGCGTTAGGCGGTCGTTAAGTGGTTTATTGACAGGTATAGGTATTGCAGGAGTTAATAATGGGTAAATGGGCGTTCTTGACTGCACTGGCGCTCCCAGGGACATAGATATTCGTCCCTTTCTGTTTACAAGCAATGAGCAACAGTGATCGTTCCATTGTGGCGAAAAGAAAATATATACCTTATATACTCGCTTATAAGCCTAATTTTTCAACACAAAAAAATGTGCTGAAAAGTTATCACCTCGGCTTCTATGCAAGTCAGTGGAGCAGAACAGATGGTGGTGCAGGATTTGTTACTGGTAGAGGAGCGTAAGGATCGTGCACTAGTGACCTTGCTCTTGCCAGCTGGCTCCCTGCTGTGCCCATGCCCCCATCCCCTGCAACATGGTGTGCAGAGTGCACTGCTCAGGACTATCTGTGTGCCCTGGCTTGTGGAGCGGAGCGTGCAAGTAACGTGTCAGTGATGCAATGATGAGGGATTCTTCGTCTGTGGCAATCGCTGTCTCATATCTATGATGCCATCTTGTGGTGTTGTGAGACATAGCTATACCATCCCTGGGGCACATCTGGCTATGGGGAGGGGGGCTGACTTGTACTGGGGGCATATATGGCTACTGTGGAGGAAGCTTTACTGGGGAGAGGGCTTATATATGAGTCAATCACTTTTTCCTGGTTTCTGAACGAAAAGTGGGTACCTCGGCTTATACACGGGTTGGCTTATATGCGAGTATATACGGTAGATCATTTAGGTGTGATAAGTAGTGAAAGTTATTGCTGAATGAATGGAAGCAGCACTGAAAGGAGAAAATAGCAGTGATAACAAACACTTAGAGGTGAAGTGGGTAATGCCCTTCCTAAAACCTACAGCAGCAATAATTAGGACGTAGAATCTACGTCCTGAAACAATAAGCAGTTAATGTTGAAGGTTGTTCAGAGAGTCCCAGTGTAGTCCAGGAGGGGTGTAGGGAGCCCGGAGAAACCTCTAGACCATACAGCAGCTTCCCCCTAGTGAATTAGCTTACTTCTTTTTTTTTAAAAGGTTGCCGGTACTCTGAAGCCAGTAAATTGGCTATAACCCATCATCCGACCAAACTATGTTAGGGTTCGTTTCCATTCAACGCAGAGCAGAGCTCTGCATTGTGCGTCACTACTGGGGGCGGAGCTTGCGATCCCATTCACTATACTGATTGGGATTGCAGGCGCAATCGCCCTGAAATACAGGCAACCAAGCGCTGCGATTCAAAAGTGATTCACAGCGCGATCAGGGAGTGCAGTCTATGCACTGTCTGCTGCTCCTGCGATCGCATTTCCATAAGCGCGCCTGAAAGCATGCTATATGGAAACGAGCCCTTAGTGATGGTTCGGAAGATACTTTCTGTATAGGAGAAGCTTGTTCTCTAGAATTATCATTTCTTTTTTTATATAAATTGCCCCCTTTCTAACATACTCCACTCACCTCTAAAATGCATCGTTTTGTTCTATTTTATTTGTGAATTTGTACATTAAACAGTTCCCGGCCAGCGCCGCAATAAAGAGAAATGGCACCGCTTTATTTCCAGCACTTAAACGAGATGCCGCTGTCAAATTAGAAGCTGGCGATCAAGGAAATGGTTTTCTGCACAATGGCTGAAACCAATTACAAGGAGCCGACTTTAAATGCCTGAGATTATTAGATGTCAGTGTACAAACACGAGTCAACACCACAGACAACAAAGGCCTTGAGAGTTCCTCATTTGCTTCTCCGCCGCTAATTCTCTGATATTATCCCAGAGGCAAATGTGCAGCATAAGAGCATATTGGAAGCTAAACACTACAAAGAGAACAGGAAAAGATTAAAAAAGTTATCCTATTCAACGCCTTAAAGAGAATCTGTATTGTTAAAATCGCACAAAAGTAAACATACCAGTGCGTTAGGGGACATCTCCTATTACCCTCTGTCACAATTTCGCCGCTCCTCGCCGCATTAAAAGTGGTTAAAAACAGTTTTTAAAAGTTTGTTTATAAACAAACAAAATGGCCACCAAAACAGGAAGTAGGTTGATGTACAGTATGTCCACACATAGAAAATACATCCATACACAAGCAGGCTGTATACACCCTTCCTTTTGAATCTCAAGAGATCATTTGTGTGTTTCTTTCCCCCTGCAGCTATCTTCCACTGAAGTGTCAGGCTGTTTCTTACTGCAGAGTGCAGACAGCTCTGCCCGTATGTAATTCCTCAGTATGTGAAAGCCCAGCCAGCTCAGAGGAGGATTTATCCAGCTTGTAAAAGATAATAGAGCAGAGAGAAGCTGCTCTAATCTAAATAACACACAGGCAGTGTGCATAGAGGGGCCTGCAGGGGGGAGATGCATCACAGAACCACAACACTAAAGAACTTGGCAGCCTTCCAGACACAGGCCGACAAGTCTGACAAGAGAGAGATAAGTTGATTTATTACAGAGATGGTGATAGTAGAACGTGCTGCAGTAAGCCAGAACACATTAGAATAGCTTTTGGAACTTGTAGGATGATAAAAAACAGGATGCAATTTTTTGTTACGGAGTCTCTTTAAAGCAAACCTGAACTGAAAATGAAAAGTAAAAATAAAACATACACGTCATACTTACCTCCCGCATAGTCTATTCATTAACTGGTTGCCGACCGCACCAGGCCAAGTGGTGTGATCACGGCGGCAGCCCCAGGACCGCGTAACGCCAATTAGCGTGCAGTCCTGGGGCGGGGTTTTGCAGGAGATTGCGTGCGCATCTACCTTGGATGACAGAGCTCTGCTCGCCGCTAGGAGACTGTTCGACGGCAAAACTTCTTTTATGGCTGTATTTACTTATCAGTAAAGGTTATGCTATAGTCTGACTCGGTCCCGACCCGGATAGAAACTACCACTTGCATACCTGATATTTAACTCTAACAGGCAGAGAAAGAAAAAAGGAACACAGGGTAGTTATTTGTGTGCTTGGCACTGCACATACACATGTCTATCTCATGTCACATGAGCAGAGGCGCTACACTTGTCTACACAAAGACACTGTTGCTCCCGCATGTATGTTTTTTGCCTGAGGAAGCGGGCTTGGGACCCGTGAAACGCATTGCAAACTGTTTTTACTGGGAGTACTAATTAAATGTAATATTATCTGTACTATACTTGAATCAGTGCTTGTGTTTCTTGTTGGGCGGGTAAGCCCACCCTTACCACCCACATTTTATTGATTTTAAATTGGTACTATTTTTACTCTATTGGCGCCTCTGTATACTATAGCACAATTTGATCCGCCTGGTGGATGAGTTGTTGACACCCCCTTTTTTCCTTTCTATGGAGAGCGACTTTTTTAACCTGAGCGAGGACAGCTCTAATCTCCTCGTCTGCGACTGAAGTGGTTGCCCTATCTCGGCAACCGAGACTTGTGAGTATAACTTGAATTGTCCTTTGACCTATGTCAATTGTACAACAGTAATACACTATTGGGGGCTCTCGATTGTCTCTCTTCTTCTGGTTTCATTATGTCGCATGTCACCTCGGTGGCCTTTAATTTCTTTCTCCTCTCCTGCGTCCCGTTTGTCCACTGTAATCAATGGAATTCTCAGTCCTCTATTTAAAAAATAGCCATTACCCCATTAGAGCTTTCTGATCAGCACACTGTTAAACTGTAATATCGCCAACTTGAGCCATAGGGAAACATGGACATTACCTTGCTCATCAGTTGTACTTTCAGTTATAACTGACAGCAACTGATATTTCATTTCTGTTCAGGTTTTCTTTAAAATGGTGAGCTTCTGAGAGGAACGGACGTACGAGGTAAGTATGTAATATTCATTCGCAAGTACATCATGTCTTTATTTTAAATAATTTTACTCGGTTCAGGTTCACTTTAAAGGGTATCTAAAATTCTTATATGTGACACCTTAGACCCCCTACAAAGTGCATTCAAAAAACTAAAATGGACCTCCCACCTAGGATTTCCAGATACAGAGTCCCTGCCACTTCCGTCTTACTGTCCCTTTACTCCACATTGGCAGTTGTAAAAAACAGACTGCAACAACTGCCATTATCTATAACCACACCCCCTAACAATGCGAAACTTGTTTTTTATATAGATATACATATGCACAGAGGGAGATACCGGTTGCTTGGCAGTTGCAAACGGCTGTTATTTCCCATAATACAACAAGGCTCCCACAGTGTGATGTCAGGACGATGGTCCACCTCTACCAGCTCTTAACACTAACCACCCTATCTCTATGCCTAACCCTAACCACCCCCTACTTACTTCTAACACTAACCACTCACTATCATCCTCGTCTAAACAGACGTCATGTGATGCAAGCCGAGCATAGTTCCTATAAGCGCCATGCAATTAACAAAAGGTTGGCAAGGCATTGTAAAGGGGGCGTGGCCTGGGCTGTTTTAACCACTTGCCGACCAGGGGATTTTACACTGATCGGTGCTGCGTGGGCTCTACAGCCCGCAGCACCGATCAGGAGTGCAGCAGGGCGATCAGACTACCCCCCTTTTTTCCCCACTAGGGGGATGTCCTGCTGGAGGGGTCTGATCGCCGCCGGCTGCAGTTGCTTAGCGGGGGGGGCTCTTCAAAGCCCCCCTCCGCAGCGCTTTCCGCCCTGTCGCCCGCTCCCTCCCTTTCCCTTCCCCTGTGAGCTGCGCAGGACGGATTTCCGTCCTGCGCATTGAAGGATAGGCTTCAGCCTATCATATGCCGGTGATCCCCGGCCAATCAGAGGCCGGGGATCGCCGATCTGCCTTACGGCGCTGCTGCGCAGCAGCGCCGTATGATGTAAACAGCGGGGATTTCTTCCCCGCCTGTTTACATTTTGCCGGCGAGCCGCGATCGGCGGCTCTCCGGCTGTTCACGGAGACACCCTCCGTGAACTGACATGGAAAGGTTTCCATGGTAACCCGCAGACAACCAGTTTACGCCGATCGGCGTTAGCTGGTCGTCAAGAGGTTAAGAGGTGAATGGTGATGTGGCTGGCCACACCCTGACGAAGCATCCAACAGAGATGCTAAACGCATAGGTGGGCAGAGCCTACACGTCTGTATGCGAAGCTCTGGCGTTGCAGCTCTGCTTACACCACGTGTCCTGGGATGCGTAAATGCAAATTTCGATGTGAAATTTCGGCCCACCACTGCTTGTGGCCCGTTTTTTCATTTATTAGTTACACCCCCTATCTATACCTAACAGTAACCAACCCCAATCCTAACACTAGACACTAGCCACCCCCTATCTATGCCTAACACTAACCCTCACCCATCTATGCCTAACCCTAACCACCCCCTACCTACTCCCAAGACTAACCACCCCTATCTATACCTAACACCCCCCTCCCCCATCCCATCTATGCCTAACCATAACCAACCCAACCTACTCATAACACTAACCACCCCCATCTGTGCCTAACACTAACCCTCCCCCTTAACCCTCCCCCATCTATGCCTAACCCTAACTATCCAATACCTACTCCTAACGCTACCCTATCTATACCGACCACTAATGGGCGTCACCACAGGCCCAAGTAAAATGCAGTTAATAGCTATAATGGTAAATGTGGGCGCCGGAGTCACCCGATAAACTAGCGGGTGTCGGGACAGCCCACTATAGAAACTGCGGATATAAACAGTGGGCGTTCTATAGCAGTTGGTCCACTGTTGAACTGTGCCGGGTGTGGGGGGGGGGCAACCGTAAAAGTCATAGTTACAGGGCGTGCATGTGTTAAAGAAGGGGTGGAATGGTGCGCTGAATAATTCTGATACGAAGGCACAAAGGGGGACACTCAGTTTCTGGGGGTACATGGCTACATGTCCCATCCCTCCAGGGTTGTTTTTGTTTTGTTTTTTGACCTACGAACATCCAGCTTGACAGTAAAGGCATTTATAAGCAGTATTACCATAGATTCGCTTTACCTCTCTGTCAGCTGCAGATAGGATGATTACAAACTGGCACACCCTCTATTTAAACATGTTTAGTCAAATTAAAGTGTAAATCCAAAGTTTCATGGTCACAGGAAGCTCTTTCCTCTGGGTTATCGTTCACACATCCCAGAGGAAACAGTCCCACTCGGCTCTGACATGCTGGATCTATGCTTTCATTTGAATAAACATGTTTGGAGAGAAGGTGTGGGAGATGATAGCCTTCTATGGGCTGCACAGAAGACTCATGTCTATAAAGCTGAAGGGACTCAATGAGGGCAAAGGCATAGCTCCCAACTGTCCCTCTTTTGGAGCCCTTTCCCTCTTTCCTCCTCATTGGTCCCTCTTTCAAGACTCATGTACAGATCTATGGAAATATATGTATTTTTCTACTGAAAAAAATAGTTTTATTTACTCTAAACTTTATTCCCATCCTTTAAATTGATATATTTCTTATTTGTAAATGTCAATATAAAGGAAAAAGAAGCAGGATAGAAAGGACCAGTGTGGTTTGAATTTTAAAACAACAGATTTTTCTTATGAAATCTCCATAGTATGTGTGATTAGGGGTGTGCCAGGGGCATGGTTAGAGGTGTGGTTTAAGTGTCCCTCTTTCTGTTCTCAAAACGTTGGGAGGTATGGGCAAAGGAGCCGGATGCTACTTTGACACTTTGCAGTCTTGCTAGAGATTCGAGCCGGAGTACCGCCCACCCCACTCCACATAAACTATAAACTAGGTCTGAGCTGCTTCCAGTTCTCATGTGTTTACTTACAAAAACACACAGCGAGGAGCTCCCTTACCAGCACTTCCTGCCAGGCAGACTTCAGAGCTGCTCTTTGCAGACATCTCTGTCCATGCCCCACCCTGTTCCCTCCCCGACACAATCTAATGCTACCATAGTCATAGTCTAATGTCCTACCATTCTATTATGTATTTACTGTAGCACTGACATCTTCAGCAGCACTTTACAGAGTACATAGTCATGTCACTGACTGTCCTCAGAGAAGCTCACAATCTAATTCCTACCATAGTCATAGTCTAATGTCCTACCGTAATATTATTATGTATCTATATAGCACTGACATATTCTGCAGCACTTTACAGAGAACATAGCCATGTCACTGACTGTCTTCAGAGGAGCTCACAGTCTAATCCTACCACAGTTGTAGTCTAATGTTCTACCATATTATTATTATGTATTTATATAGCACCGACATCTTCGCATCACTTTACAGAGTACATAGTCAAGTCACTGACTGTCCTCAGAGGAGCTCACAATCTAATCCTACCATGGTCATAGTCTAATGTCCTAGCATATTATTAATATATATTTATATAGCACTGACATCTTCTGCAGCACTTCATATAGAACAGTCATGTCACTGACTGTGCAAGCGTGCTGCAGAGGAAGCAGTTCTGTGTCTTGAGCAGTTTCTAGAACTCTCCCAAGACCACCACCTAAGCCAGTATGTTAATTTCTAGGATAGTGAACAAGCAAGATGGTACTCCGTACGTTACAGAGAGAGACAGGAGATTGTGTAGCTCCGGCCAGCAAGGTGAGATAACAACGTGTCTTAATAAAACACTTTCTTAGGTAAGTAGGACATAAAAGATATGGGAGGCAGTGCAGCGAAGTTCAGTTCAGGTTTGCGTTGACTGGGTAGCCCTAGTTGTACTCAGTCATTCAATCCTTACGCTCCGTCAGAAGACTGGAAATAGGGCTTCAATTTGAGGACAGACAGGATGTTCTTGATTCACCGCTCTCTGTAAAGAAAGGCGCTATGAAACTCAGAGACGTGTGAAGACATTTTTTCTCTGTGTCCGTCGTCGGAAATGTTTTCAAGTGGGCAACATTGCGTTTGAGAAACTTTCTCATTGTCTGATAACTGTTAGACAACTGCGTTTAATAGGCACAGCAACAATAGGCTCTGCCTTGCTTTGGCTGAGAGGAATTTCAGGCTCAGAAGAGACGTTTTATACTGCTGATCAAATACAGATGCTCATCCAGCACAAGTGCATTCATCAAAAAAGCCCCGCTTAATTAATTCTCTGGAACACGCTCTTTTGTCACTTGGAAGAATTACCGCGGTATTATATTAGAAATTCTTTTTTTTACCTGGCTGAGGAGATGCGTTACACATGTATGAGGAGAAGGAGCGGCAAAGTATTAGTCTGTGGGTGAGGAATTAATTAGGATTGCATGTACTAATTAAAATGCGGCTTAAAGGAATTTTCCTCTTTACTTGC
Organism: Hyperolius riggenbachi; assembly: GCF_040937935.1. NCBI lineage: Eukaryota > Metazoa > Chordata > Amphibia > Anura > Hyperoliidae > Hyperolius > Hyperolius riggenbachi. The sequence continues at coordinate 291,016,093 of NC_090652.1, forward strand.
ATTAAGAGAACCGGTCGCAAAAAGGCATGAAAAGTCGCATCTCTGCAATGAAATTGATCAAACTGGATTTTTTTTTCTTAATTCTGAATTGATTTGTCCTGTTATTTAGTTGTGCTGTTCTATTTTCAGCTCCTGTCAGGCAAGTAGGACCCCAATACGGCTGTCTATGGTACTGCATGAGCTCAGTGCATGTTGTCAAGATGTTTGTGTTACATATGTACGAAGAAAAGGAGCGGCCAAGTATTAGTCTGTGGGTGAGGAATGAATTAAGATTGCATGTACTAATTAAAATGCGTCTTAAAGGAATTTTCCTCTCTTTTCTTGCATTAAGAGAACCGATCACAGTAAGGCATGAAAAGTCGCATCTCTGCAATGAAATTGATCAAACTGGATTTTTTTTTTCCTAATTTTGAATTGATTTGTCCAGTTATTTAGTTGTGTTCTATTTTCAGCTCCTGTCAGGCAAGAAGGCCCCCAGCACGGCTGACTATTGTACTGCCCGAGTTCAGAGCTTGTCACCCTTTTCAAATCTGTCAAACTGTAACTGTGTGTTTTCTAAGTTACATCTGCATAGAAATATGAGCCTTGGCAGATTTTGTTACAAAATGCAGCCTAAATTTGAGCTTTAAAACTGCATTTCATGGAAGTGTAATTATCTTTTAACGATGCACATTAAAAATTATAGCGCAAAACCGTTTCGTTTGGCGATATAAAATCCCCCAAGCTGCAAGCTGTCAGCCGTGGCCAGGTTTGCAGCTTTCAACCTCGTCTACCCCCAGGAGTCACGTGGTAACACTGCCTGTGTCGTGGCAGGGCCAACTTTATCTTATCTCCCAAGTGACTGCCATCCCACCCAATTGTAAAAATTAATTAAAGAGCAATTGTACTTAAAATAAATGTAATGAATAACATTGTTTTTTGGGGGTTTTTGTTTGTTTGTTTTTTGCCTGTTGTAAAATCTTTCCTCTCCCTGATTTCCTTTTAAAATGTATAACAGATGGAGACATCCTGTCCTGTCAGGTGCATCATTGTGGAATGTTTGGTTACTGAGAGTTCTAAAGCCAGTAGAAAAGATCTCTGGCCTCTCAGAATGCTCTGGGGAAAAGAATGCCGCACAACAAACAGCCCAAGCTTAGCATCACTGGGAGGGCGGGGCTATGTACAGCAATATATATCAATGGTAAGTGTTTCTGATGCTGAAACCAGGAGATGTAATGGAAAAGTCGGTATCCTGAATAATTTACTGCAATCTACTATATGTCGTTAGGGTTCCTATTTGAATCAATAAAAGCAGTAATAAACATGTGATCAAAATGATGGTTTAAATTCTGAAATGCCACTATAAATCCATCAATTTATTAAGCAAGGTTGACACTAAGTCTGCCTGCCCTTTTATGTGCCCCGAAATGTCTCACATTTAATATTAATCATAGCGCGGCTGCATTACATGCAGTTAAATATGTTGCTGTTAAGATGAATTAAGGAACATGCAGCCTGCTGCCACTAGATGTCACTCTTCACTGTATGACCTTCTATTCTGTTTAATGAGCAGCCTACCTCTATAACCAAGCAGGGGTCTCTCTAGTGGTAGGAGGGAATATTCCCACAACACTGCTGCAGGCTAGTCTAGCTATCAATCACCTAGAAAGTTCTGCATGATACTAAGGGCTTGATTCACTAAAGGCGCATACACACACCAGACTTTTTCAAACTACGGGTCGTCAGACCCGCCCCGCAGGGCGGTCGTCCTGCCGACAGTTGCATGTGAGTACAAGCTGTCATCAGACTAATAAGACTGGTTTTGACTGATCCGCTGAGCGGATCAGTCAAAGCCAGTCTTATCAGTCTGACGACAGCTTGTACTCACATGCAACTGTCATCAGAACGTCCGCCCGCCTAGTTTGAAAAAGTCTGATGCGTGTACGCGCCTTAAGACAAATAGCATGCCTTATAAGCATTAACATGCCTTAGATTAGCACAGTGAGCGCAACAAACTTATGCCTGCTAATTGGCAATGACGAGAGCACTTTGGCCCAATAGGCTGCCTGTCAAGTTTCCTGTCAAGTGACAGGCAGCCTGTTGGGCCAATGAAAAGTGCGGGGTATAATGTCCTTTAAAGTAACTGGACCCGCAGGGGTTCAGGGCAGGACGAGTGGAGCTCTCGTCATTGCCAATTAGCAGGCATAAGTTTGTAGCGCTCGCTGTGCTACTCTGATAAGGAGTGCTAACTCTTATGAGGTGTGTTAACTCTGATAAGGCGTGCTATTTGTCTCAGTGAATCAAGCCCTTAGATTTTTATGGCAAGTGCGTGAAAAGAGATTTGTCTACCAATAAGTAACCTTATCCTGTAAATAGCTGACAGCGTGCACAGAAGTCAAGAATATTACATACAAGTAATAGGTTGCTTGTACCTGTGTTACTGGAATGTAGAGAGGCTCTTCGCTGTTTAATAGCATCATGTTTCCGAACTGATGCAAGCGTCCGTCAGGTTTCAGTGTAGCCGCCTCCTCTTTGCTTGGCGCTTTTCTTGACGATTCTTGCACACTCTCTTTTAGCTCCTCTGTGTCGCTGTGACACTCAAAGAATTCATCCTCGCTGTCACTCCAAGAGTCCCAAGACTTCCCCACGTCGTATTTGCCTCTGTCCAGATCTGTGGAGCCAGCTGGGTCGCCGGCTGTCTTGGAGGAATCTGAGGAATGGCCCCCAGAAGCCCCTTTCTTGCTCTCATCTCGTGCTTTCTTCCGTTCAATGCAGCAGTTCAACATCTGCACATCAGAAAAGCACATCAATAACATCATAATGTGATCAAAGCAAACCTGAAGTGAAAATAAACTAATGATATAACCAACTCAACAGGCCCGTATACACGCTTGAGTGATGTCGCACGACTGGGATTGGGCAACATCACTGACATCACAGGGCGGACATGCTGAGTGGGGAGAACAAAGGTACTGGCAGTCGCTTGGCTGAGTTGATCCGCGGGGCAGATCACTGGCCTGGCAGCACTCGGGCTACTGTACACACGACGATTTACAGCAGAGGCGGTCGTTATCCGCCGAATTTAACCTAGCATGTGTACGGGCCTTAACTGTAGCTCTGGTCCTAAGATCTCCTCATACTGAATAAATGCACTACACTAGTATTTTCTGTTCCCACATCTCCAAGGAATTGTAGGGACCCCACCTGGACAACCCCTCTCCTTGGGCCTTTCCAGCCCTCATTTTTATATATATGAAGGAGTTACCCAGCATAAAGAGACTGAATTAAAAATTAACAAAGACATCTGATGTGCAGAAGTACTTATGGTCATGTACCATCACTGCACAAGAGGGAGCAAGATTTGCAAATGAAGAATGACTTATTTAAAGTCTTGTGGTCAACAGGATTGACCAGGAGCTTACAACAGCAAAACCCGCCCACCTACTAGGCCACGTCTCTAGATCCCACAAACTGCCACAGGCAGTCAGAAGCCAAGGAGGAAAGTGTACCAGCAAAACCTGAAAACGTTTATCCTTTCAGACAGTCAACACATTGGCCTCAATTCACTAAGCTTATCTCCTGTCTTTAATAACTCTTCTAGAGTTGTTACCATGGTGATAAGGCATGTAATATTCAGGAAACATTTTACCTCAGGCAAACCTAAAGTTAACTCTTCTGTCTTTAAGTTAACTCTCCAATCCTTAAAATAACTCCAGAGTTAAAGACAGGCTGTTAATTAACTGCGTGTGAAAATAACTACAGAGGAGGTAACTTAACTACAGAGGGGGTAAATTAACTACAGAGGAGGTAAATTAACTACAGAGGAGGTAAATTAACTACAAAGGAGGTAAGATAACTCTCTCACTGTGTGAGGTAAGTTTTCTCTTGCCTTATTATCTCCAGCATGATCTTAGTGAATTGAGGCCATTGTTTTCCCAAGTCCATTCTGTATCACGCTAAAAACCAAAACATACCTGGAGCTTCTGATGAAGTAAACAGCATTTCAGATCTGGAGGGCCGCCACTTAACCTACACAAAAGACAACACAAAGTCAAACAAAAGCTACCCAGTCACCTGTTATTAAACATATCTAAGTAATGCTTTAAAATATGAAAAGTCTCTCTAGATTGTAGCAGACATGTTCTATGTGGTGCAGGTTTCCTTATTTTGGTCTTTAAAAAAATGAAAGCTTACATTAAAATACACTTGTTGCATGCGTACAATGAACCCATGACACAGTGCTGACCAGAGCCACTAATAGGGCATCACAGGGAGAGAGGTCTATGGAGCCCAAGGGATTCTGGGGCCCGGCCAGGGAGGGGCCCTACCATGAAGCAAACTGATGCACATGAAGGCACTTATCAGACACTTGACCAGTGCTGCAAGTTGTGTGGGGGTGCTTGCTGGTATAATATAGACCCTGAATGTCATTCAATAGTAATTTAGCACCAGCAAAGCACACAAACACTGCTGTGTCTCACACAGACCCCCTGACCCCAATATTGTGAGTGCATCTTCTCATTATTTACTTCAGGAACCTCCCCTTCCCAATGTGCAGTGCTGAGACTGTTGGCAGAGGATAAGCTTGTAACTTCTGTTCACATTTGAACATGTGATTCCACTAGTGTGTAGATATGATCTGCCTCTCCCTGCTGTGTTTACAGTTCTAAACCAAGCTGAGTTCAGAGATGAAAAGGAATTTGGCAGGACAGGGAGACCTAAACGTGAGTGAGGGATATTGGTTGTGTGTGAGGTATGCATATGTATGCAGAATGTGTGTTAGCATTTTGTGTGCTCTATACAGTATGTACAGATGGCTGTGCTGTTGTTGGATCTGAGGGCTCATGCGCACTTATAATGCATATGCCAATGCATTATCCCTCAGGCGTTTTGTGATTCATTCTCCCTGTGTCTTTGTAATCATTTTCAGTTACAAACAGCCCAGAAACACAAGAGATGAGGGTGTCACCTGTAAAAATGCCTCCTGTCATGTGGTAATGCAGAGGATAGAAATGCATGTTAATATGAAAGTTTCATATGTCCATGCACATCACAGAGTGAAGTGCATAAAAGCTGACTGAGGTCTATTGTATACAGTATATAGGGTGCCTACTCCAATGTTTGCTTCAGGCAGCAAAACGTATAGATCCTGCCCTGGGCCTGGCGAATTGGTGCCTGGCTCTGGCTGCCCTTGCTGACGTGTGCTGTAGTGTTGTCCGGATCATGAACGATTCGGATCTTTGATCCGAATCTATTTTATGAGTCGATCATCCGAATCATCAAAATGAGTGATTCGGATCGCAAAAGGGGCGGGGCCAGGAGCGACACGCCCCCTCTCAGCGGGCAGCGGGGTCCTGGAAACAGAGCTGAGGTGGATCGCTCTGTTGGATGGGAGGCAGCCTTGCAGGGAGACAAGTAGATGAGAGAGAGGGGACATGGGTGCCACTGCCAGATATGTGTAGAGCACACATACTGGCTGTAACGTGCTGCCCATTACAGGCTGGCTGTTCCGTAGTTGTGCACAGTGAACACATGGGAAGCTTTTGGCTCAGCACAGCTCGGTAACTTTGCAGACAGTGTGATTGAAAGGCAATATAATCCTGCTGCACTCGGCACTAAACAGCTGCACTTATCTTCTGGGAATGCTTTCTTTCACTGTGCGACCTTTTCTTTCAAAGTGTACAGATGAGCATGTAGGTGAAATACATGTAAAGCATATGACTTCAGCATGTGGGTATTACGTGCAAACATTTCTGCTCTCTGCTCGTCCCTCCTCCCTTCCCTGTCCACTCCCTGCCCTCTGTCCATCTTCTCCCCTTCTCTGTGTATCCACTCCCTCCCCTTCTCCTGTCCACAGACCTGTCCTGCTGTTCATTTCACCCCGAATGCTTCCGGTAGTAAAATGATCCGAGATTCGAATCAAAGATCCGGATCTCTTCAATGATCCGATTCGAATCATCCGGATCATTGAAAAGATCCGAACTTCCCATCTCTGTGCTGGGGAGGGGGTTGCTTTTCAACAAAACATCAATGCTACGGATGATGAAAAAGGACACAAAGGTGTTTGCGTGTTCAGGCCTTTAGATCACTTTTTTATGCAGTGTGATTTGGCATGAGGGGGGCCCAGTTGGTTTGCCCAGTATGGGGTCCAAAAATTTCAGATGGCAGCCTGCACTGGTACTAACTAAAGGTAAGGCTGCTTTATGTGCAGCACTGCCACCATTTCTGATATGCTACTTCTGAAAATTGAGTCTACAGAAAGTTGACTTCCTGGTCTACTATAGTGCAAGCAACAAATGTCATATGTAGCCACACCCCTGCTACCCATCAGCCTCTGCCCTGGAGGAGGGGCTAGCTTGCAGTCAGGTGATATTCTCATATGCTCCCCTGCTTCTTGGACTTTTTGTGGCTTCTTTCTTCCTCAGTGCGGCAGAAGCATTAACCCAGGAAAATAACCATAGTTACATAGTTATTTGGGTTGGAAAAAAGACACCAGACTGCTCCCTAACATATCCCTGTTGATCCAGAGGAAGGCGAAAAACCCTTACAATTAGCCCCAAAAGGGAAAAAAAATTCCTTCCCGACTCCAGATGGCAATCAGATAAAATCCCTGGATCAACACCACTGGTGACGGGCTTTCCAGGAATGCCACATGTAGTGTGGGTGAAATGCGACCTATCCAGGGGGGTGAAAGCTAGAAGAGCAACACCAGCACATACCAGCCAGTTGGGAGCCCCTGGAATACTCGGCTGTGGAGACGGGGCCAGAAGACAACTTTGGCAGGTGAGTAAGCATTTGTTAATCATGGAACTGAACATACACTGCAAAGAATGCATGTACAATTCCACGAAGGGCCCTTTTCCACTACCCTGCGTTTTGTCAACTGATTTCGATTGCTAACGGATCGCAAATGCAGGGTACAGTAAAACTAATAGAAATGTCAGTGGCCATTTCCATTAGTGCGGTCTAATTGCGTTGTGATTTTGGACCAAGCTCAATCTTCGTCCTGACGCATTTTGTATGCCATTGAGCTCTACTATACTGAGTATGGAAGCTCAATCGCAATTGCATTAGTGGAAATTGGATTGAAACGTGATTGTATTTCATATTGGAATAGAGCCCCTAAAGTGAACCTCCGGACTAAAAATCTACTCAGCAGCACTGAAAAGGCTTGGTGTTTCTTTAACAGTTTCACAGCATCAGAACTTTGTTTTTCTTACCAAAGCATCATTTTTAGCTGCATTTTAGCTAAGCTCCACCCATCAAAGAAAACTGCCTGGACTTTTTTTCCCCTGATGCTGTGCAAAACACGATGGGATTTCCTATGTTGTTGTTCACGTTGCCTAGCAACTGGGAGGGGTGATCAGCACACAGGACAGTTGGAACTGTCTCATGCTCCCTGTCACCTCCTTTCAGCCAAAAAGATGGCTGCCCTCATGAAATCAAACATTTGCCTGTTCTTTTAAAACAGGGTGGGTAAGAGATTATATTACCTATCTATTTTCATTAACATAACTAATGTAAAACTTAATGACAGTATGTTTGTTTAGGCTGAAGTTCCTCTTTAATGTACAGTAGTAGTAAACTGTTCAAATTGAGCGTACAGCTGCAGCCTTCGAATGCCTTTGTAGCAGCATTGGATCCTGGCAAGCAACATCTGTTCTCCAAATGCCCTAGGATCCAATGGGTATGCAACTGCAAGACAAAACTCACACCATGTGACCATAGTGTAGCCTATGGCCTCAATTCACCAAGCAGTTTAGACTATTAAAGGGAACCAGAGACGAAGCATAGGTAAAAAAATTGAAAAAGATGTTATACATACCTGGGGCTTCCTCCAGCTCCATAAGCCTGGATTGCTCCCATGCTGCCATCCTCCGCTGCCTCTATCACCGGTACCGGGTGCAGTCACTTCCGCCGGACACGACCAGTTGTACGCATGCGCAGGGTCTCCCTCCGGCTTTGTACGCATGCGCCTGCGCAGTATGGAGGGAGCGCACTGCGCTTGCGTCGACTGGCTGGACTGGCAGAAATTACGGGACCCAGTACCGGCGGACAGAGGCATCGGAGGATGGCGGTGTGGGAGCGATCCAGGCTTATGGAGCTGGAGGAAGCCCCGGGTATGTATAAATCTATTTATTCTACGTCTCTGGTTCTCTTTAAACAATCGTATGAACGGCTCTCCATTCATTAGAATGGACAGTGCTTAAACGACGATTGCTGCAACAATAGTTAAACGCCATTTAGACATTCGTGTGAATCAGCCCTAAGAAAAAACACCACTTGCCACATGGTGCAATTAATGAGGGTGCGGGCATATGTGAGACTGATATGCAATACCCTGTACATCTTCTTAGTATCCTCCATTAGAAAAATCTCTGCGCAAGTTGCCCATATACTGCTCTGTCCTGCTCTTCAAGCTGAAGCGGAAAAAAAACCTTACGATATAATGAATTATATGTGTAGTACAGATTATTGCTAGAAAGTTCGTAGCAAAGAAAAGAGTCTCATGTTTTTATTTTCAGGTAAATAGCTTTTTTTATAGCATTTCATCATTCTATCATATTTGCAATTTACAAACCACACAGTATTTTAAACTTCGTAAACAGAGCAGGGCTAATGAACCTTTCGACTTCCCTGCAGTAAAATCTTATCTGAAGTTGCCTCTCACTGTTTCTTTTTGTGCCTCAGAAATCAGCACTGTAACGTAGAGCTCCCCCACCCTGTCCTCAAGGCCACCTGTCGAAAACCACACACAATCACAGGTGAGTTAATAGTGTCTCAGCAGAGCTGATTAACTACCTCTGTGGATTGCTACAAAACATGCACTGTTGGTGGGCCTCGAGGACAGGTTTGGGGAACACTACCCAACGGACTAAATTAGTCAGAGAGCTCAGAGCAGCTCTTTTGCATAGATAACAAATGAATTTTCTTAACTCTTCCTGTACTAGAAACAATGAGTGATTTATGTGCTACTAATGTTCTATGTCTTAGCACACAATTCATTATCTCATAAGTTTATCTTCAGTTCAGATTCCCTTTAAAAATGTATATAGGATTTCCAGATGTGCTTCTAATTTTTGAAGAGGAAATCCACAAGGCCGGATTTAGGCCAAGGCCGACTAGGCCATGGCCTAGGGCACCACAGGAGGAAGGGCACCAAAGCAGCAGGCTAAACTGGTGCATGCTTGCAAATGCTGCAATGCAGAGATTAGGCGAGCACATGACCACAGTATCCTGCTACCAGCAGCCTGTGAAGCAGCCACCTTGCTCTCTGTGCACGTTTGCATTGTGGCCGGCGGCTATGGACTTGGGCAGCATTGGAGACGGAAAGGAAGAGGAAGCTTTTGCACTGGAGATGAGTGGAGACATGACTGACACTGATGGCTGCTGCGGTGTGAAGGCGAGCTGGCTACTTATACTGAAAGAGGGGGAGGGGGGAAGGAGGGATTAAGGGAGTCATCTGACTACATATACTGGAGGGAAAGGGGGAGGAGTCATCCGGCTACGTATACTAGAGGGAAGGGGGAGTGGTCATCTGGCTACCTATATGGGAGGGAAAGGGGGGAGGAGTCATCTGGCTACCTATACTAGAGGGAAGGGGGCAGGGGTCATCTTGCTACCTATACTGAAGGGGGGGGGGGGGGGGCTGGTGGCAGTGGCCTAGGGCGGTAAAGAGTACAAATTCGGCCCTAGAAATCCAGCAAGTGGAAGAGGGAGGAAGAGCCCTAGATGAGATTCGAGGTGAGTATCAATCCCATACACGTATGCACCTCCCCCATACAGAGATCATCAGTTATCTTCTACTGGTAGGAGATAAGACTATTAGACGTAGTTGGAGAAGAACCTACCCTGGAACCATGTAATTGTTTTCCCAGCGGTAGCGCATCTCCAGCACAAACTCCTGCCACAAGTGTGCCACCCCGCGCACCCCTCCGTGGTAGAAGTTGACCATGCAGAGGCACAGCGCCAGTTTGTACGTCAGGCTGTCCGCCGGTGCCGATTTCAGCTGGCTGTACAGGTTCTGTGAACAGAGGAACAATCACATCCAGCATGCATAATTCAGGCACTTAAACCATCATCTGAGCATTGTTGCATTACAAATGAGTTCGTCTGATCGCCAAGGACAGATGGCTGAAAATATGCAAAATTTCTGAACCAAGTAAATGAAAAAGAAAAAAACAAACCATCATCCCGTTTAAAGAAACACAGCAAACGCCTACGCATACTGATCAGGTTCCCACACTGAAAAGGGATTTAATTATTATTTAGCATTTGTATAGCGCTGACATCTTTAGCAGCGCTGTACAGAGTATATTGTCTTGTCACTTAAAGTGGACCTGAACTCTTGCACAGGACATAAGGAAATCAGAGAAATGCACCCTGTATGTATTTAGAGAGTTTAGCCTGTTTAATTTCCCCTCATTTGTGTCTAATACCTAGATGTAATTTGATCTCCCCTGTGTCACATGACTGCCGTGGCAGAGAGGGCAGATAAGCTCATTTGAAAGCACAGGCTGTTAACAATGTGTCTGCTTCCATGAATCAGGAAGTAGCAACAGTGCAGATTTATTTTAGGATTTGTATCAGCTGTAACAAAGAAATGCTTTTGTTTAAAGGTTATTATGCTGTTGTGTATATTTTAGAGCAGATAGGAGTTCTGAGTTCAGGTCCACTTTAACTGTCCATCAGAGATGGCCTTGATTCACCAACACAAATAGCGAGAGTAATCCGCTGTTACTCACGATATTTAAGCCTGCGCACCTTAATGTATGCTATGCGAGGGGCAGCATAGCGTGCATTATTACCTGTTATCAAAGTAAAGCTCACTATGCCCAGCATAGTGAGCATAGCAAGCGCTTGTAGTTAACGCTGGCTATTACCCATTAACAGACGCTGCAAAGATCCCGATCTGGACCACTGCAGGTCCAGTAATTTTAACGGAGGTGATCCTGGCACTCTGATTGGCCCAATAGACTGCCTGTCACGTGATGTCACATGACAGGCAGCCTATTGGGCCAATAAGAGTGCCAGGATCACTTCCTTTTAGGTTACTGGTCCCAAAGGGGTTCAGAGTGGGATGTTTGGAATGTCCATTAATGGGTAATAGCCAGCGTTAAAGCGTGATCGTCACCATAAAAATCTAATTTCAACAGCAACTGGTCTGAGTGTATTAATTGATAAAGATGCTAATCCTGCATTCAAAACTTTTTCTGCTGTTATGATTTGGAGTTATCACATACTTAATGAGCACTGGCCCTTTAGTAGTCAGTGCCAAACAGTTGCATGCTGGGGGTTCTTTTCATCTATAATATATTCCTCCTCTTCCATTTATTTCCCTGCTCAGTTGCTTATCTGAAGCATGATCCCCTGCTCACTTGTGTTTATAAGCAAGGCTGAGGTGACTCAGCGATTGGAGGAGAAAAGAAAAGAATGTAAAGGGCTGAAATGATATCAGGATTTAGCCTAAACTGTGGGCAAAAGACATGGAGGCCACCAGGAACAGAATCCTTTTCATTTACTATATAATATTCACTGAAATCAAAACGTGGAGCATTCTACTTATGCAAGTAGATCAAGTATTTATCTACATACATATATACATATCTACATACATATATATACATATATATACGTGCGTGCGTGCGTGCGTGTGTGTGTGTGTGTTTTCCCTGGCATAGTATGGCTAATCCAACTGCTTTAAGCAGCATAGCGAGCTTTACTTGACAACAGGTAATAATGCATGCCATGCTGCCAACAGCGTGTATTAAAGTGCGCAGGGGTAAATTATGCGAGTAACAGCAGGTTACTCGCGTCATTTGTGTTAGTGAATCAAGCCCCATGTATTTTATCTCCCGATGCTCTCAGAAGTTGTATTCTGCCAGGAAAACTTTTACTATATTCCCCAAAAGGTATCCATGCCTAGAAATTCTTTCAGGCAGCAAAATAAAACAAGTAAATCAGCCAGTTTATTAATGTTTTGCACTGTACATACACATGTTTATCTCATTATGTCACGTCACCTCGAGCACACTTTAATCATGTACCGTTACTGCAAGATCTAACTTATATTTTTGTGCCTCACAATTCCATCTCCCAAAGGAGTTCAGAAAACATTTGTGTAAGAAAGCACTCATTTCTCTCCCCCTGCCCAATTAAATGCTACCTTTTTTTCTGTATGTTTAAAGGACTTATCTCAGACACAGCAGACAAGAGTAAAGTCTCATACATACATACATACATACATACATACAGACTGTCCTCTGCTTTTTAAAAGGAAAATGTATTTTTGTTAAGAAAATATTATGCTCACCAGACCAGCTTTGTACATTAAGGTTGCTTTCACAGTGGGACGTTACAGGCGCACGTTAGTGCAGCCAGTAACGCAGCCTAACTCTCAGCAATGAAAACTAAATGGGCTGTTCACAGTGCCCACGTTGCGTTACATTGTAACGCTGCACGTTCTGAGAAAGTGCAGCATACTGTGCGTTAGACTGGTTGCCCATGCGCAGTAATTAGCCACATGGCTAATTAATATTCAATGCACTGCTGACGTGCAGTGTTTTCTTCCTGGAGCGGCCGATTTGTGCGCTGATTGGCTGGTGGGACCACGTGATGCGGACGTGGTCCCGCCAGCCAATCAGCGCCACGTAGACACACAGAGACACACGGAGCGCACAAAGAGCTGCATAACGCGGTTCACTCTGACGTCCACATCCAGCACCACCAGGCGTTGCGTTAGGGGCACGTTATGTGACCATAACGTCCGCTAAAACGCATCGTCTTGGTGTGAAAGTAGCCTAAAATAACACTTGCATGGCACGGGCCAATGTAACACTTTATTTTTTACCAAAAGTAGAATCACCCTTTAAATGTGTGTATATAAAAAAGAGAGGGGAGAGGAAATTTGGGCTCCTGTGATGGCCACTAGTAGAATATCTGTAAAATTACAGATATTCTACTATTAGGCTCTATGTAATTACGATAGTAAAATATCAATAAAAATACAACCCTAACCCATTTTTCCATTGCCTAACCTGACCGCATTCTAACTTCAACGCTCCCTCTATGGATGCCTAACCCTAATGGTACCCATACACAGTACAATGAAAACTTCGATTTTCCTGTTTTTTCGACCAAAACGATCGAATCAAATGAAAGTTGAAAACAATCCTTTTTTTCGATCAAGAAAAACGATGATCCCATTTTTTCTATAAAAATTTGATCAGACATGTTGGAAAAATCTTTATATTCGATCTAACGGAATAATAAAACTAAATTCTCTAATCGAAAAAAAAAATGAAAAATTGTACCATGTATGGACACCTTTACTCCCCCCACTAATGCTTAACCACCTCCCCCCACCGACGCCTAACCCTAGCCGACTCCCACCAACCAAATCCCAACTGATCCATCCTAACCTATACCTAAGCAACTACTCCCACAGCTAAAGCCTAACCAACCCCCTTCCTACTGATGCCTAACCCTAGCTGACTCTCACCCACTCCACTAAGGCCTGGTGCACACCAGATGAGTTTTTCTGAGCGTTTTGAGTTTTTAAATCTGCTGCTAATGTTATCCTATGTGTCTGTGCACACTGGAGCAAAGAGGTTTTGTAAAAAACTCCATAGCATTACATTGGGAAGAGCTTTTAGAGGTTTCAAAATCTCTTCCCAATGTAATGCTATGGGGTTTTTTACAAAACCTCATTGCTCCAGTGTGCACAGACACATAGGATAACATTAGCAGCAGATTTAAAAACTCAAAACGCTCAGAAAAACTCCTCTGGTGTGCCCCAGGCCTAAGCCTTTACCCTAACCGACCCGCCCCAACTGTTGCCTAAACCTAGCTGACTCACCAACCGATGCTTAACTCTAACCGGCTCAACTGATGCCTAACCCTAGCCGACTCTCACCAACCGATGCTTAATCCCAACTGCTCCGTCCTAACCGATACTTAAGCAACTACCCCCACAGCTAATGCCTAACCAACCCCCCCACCGATGCCTTACCCTAGCTGACTCTCACCCACCAATGCTTTAGCCCCTAACTGACTCGCCCCAACTTTTGCCTAACCCTAGCTGACCCTCACCAACTAATGCTTAATCCTAATCAATCCCTCAACTGATGCCTAACCCTAACTGATCCCCCAACTGATGCCTAACCCTAGCAAACGCTCACCAACCGATGCCTAGCCCTAGCTGACCCTCACCAACCGTTGCCTAGCCCTAACCGATCCCCCAACTGACGCCTAACCCTAAACGATCCCCCAACCAATGTTTAACCCTAACCCACTTACCCCAAGTGATCCCTAATCCTAGCCGACTCTCACGCACCAATGCTTTACCCTAACCAATCCCTTAACCGATGCCTAACCCAAACCGATCCCCCAACCGATGCCTAACCGACCCCTCCCCCACCAATATCCGTGCCCCTGCCTATGCTTAACCTACCTGAAGCTACAAATATTGGGCTCCCCAAGCTGTTTTGTCAGTCGCAGAAGGTGCCATGGAAGTTTGGGCATCGCCATAGGTGCCAATGTCAATAGCCTCGATTGCTATACGAACTGCGGCTACAAACAGCAGCCGCAACAAATTTCCAGATAAAGTCGCTAATCACGGCTATTAACATGGGAGCCTATAGCAGCGCCCAAACCTAACCGACACCTCCACCGCCCGAACTCCCTGCCTCCCTTTAAAGGTTACACTTACATGTATTATTAGCAATATGTAACAGCCACATTTGCTATTTACATGTGCAAGTAACTGTTTCAGAGATGTACTTCGTTCCGCCAAGACTGGGTCCAACTCAGTAAAAAGAATGGACTCTCAATTAGCCCCACCCCAAATCTCTAAAGCTGGCCATACATTTATAGATCTCCACCCATTGTTCCAAAATGAACATTGGGTGAATTCCGTTCCAAAAACAATTGATTTAAAAAGAATTGATTCCTACCATACACTGCACATCAATTTCCAATAGTTTCCAGCAGGGAATCTATTGAAAATCGATCAGACTGCAGAGTTGCACTGTCCGATGCAGTGCAAAGCTATAGGCCATCAATCTGCCAATGCTCTTGCCTTGCCCCCAATTGTTTTAAAGAAAATCTGTAAGGAAAAAAAGGGCCCCTGGGGAACTTAACTCAGGAGGGGGAATCTGGATCCTAACAAGGCTTCCCCCGTACTCCCCCGTTGCTTTGCCGGGACCACCCAAAGTGCGGCGAGGAACTACGTCCAGGAACCATGCGCGCTCCCGCGGTCGATCGCGCGCACGCATGCTCCCGGCCGCGGATGGTTAGCCCAGGCAATCAGTGAATCGGGCTATGGTGCCCGATCGCTAATTCCTCTCCCCCGCAGAAAAAGCAACAGCTTCTCTCGGAAGCTCTGCTTTTTCTGGGTGTTGCGTCCCCCATGCGTCTCTCTAAGCGTATGTTACGCTTAGTGTGACGTCATATAAACAAACTCATGGCCGCCATCTTGTGGCCAAAAAGTAAAGCTACAACTAAAAGTAAAAAAAATAAAACTCAACACACATTTACATTATAAAATTACTGTATACATCCCACCCTCCCAAAAATACCCAAAATAAAATGTTTAATATAAAAAAAAAAAAATTACAATAAAAAAAACATGTAAATATTTACCTAAGGGTCTAAACTTTTTAAATATCAATGTAAAGATGAAATATTTCTATATTTTTTTTTTATTTTAAACTTGTAAATAGTGATAGATGCAAAACGGAAAAAATGCACCTTTATTTCCAAATAAAATATTGTTGCCATACATTGTGATAGGGACATAATTTTACCGGTGTAATAACCGGGACATATGGGCAAATACAATACGTGAGTTTTAATTATGGAGGCATGTATTATTTTAAAACTATAATGGCTGAAAACTGAGAAATAATGAATTTTTTCCTTTTTTTTTTTCTTATTCTTCCTGTTAACATGCATTTACAGTAAAGTGGCTCTTAGCAAAATGTACCCCCCAAAGAAAGCCTAATTGGTGGCGGAAAAAACAAGATATAAATTAGTTCATTGTGATAAGTAGTGATAAAGTTATAGGCTAATGAATGGGAGGTGAACATTGCTCAAGTGAAAACGACGGAGCGCGAATGGGTTAAGAGGGCAGCGGCTGCTGGTAGTTAAGTGGTTAAAATGTATCAACATTTGATTGATCTGACATGTTGGGGAATCGATTCCCAGCAGATCAGTCGAATCTGCAAAGAATCGATTAAGAAAATCGATGAGTGTATGGCCACATTAATATTGTCAGATGTTCATGATACTCCTGACCCTCTCTAAGATTTCTTACGTGACTTGTTTTTTTTTTTTGTCCTCAAAGTCAAAGCTCAGGAGAAAGATTCTTGTTCACAGCAATAAAGTTATTTTCTTTTTGACTGAAATAGTACTGCAGTAAAGTGATGGGACATATGCCCTGCTGAAGTGCAGCAGTAGATTTGATTGAAATGGACAGATTGAGAGCTCTGAATAGTGGATTAAACACTCCTTATCTTACTGCTGCTGAGCCAGCTGAATACTATTACTAAACTTTATTGATAACCTGCAATTACATTAATCACATATTGCAATGTGGAAGACAGCCAGGGCTACTGATTGCTCTCATTTGCATAGGGAAATTTGCATGTGTAATTGTATATTCATAGATATTAGATGTGGTTATAGATAAAAATAGGTAGAGACGGAAGCGTTCATATCTGAACCCCTATTAAAGGGACTCAGAGCACCTCTTATGGGCATGCCTTTAACCTCTTGACAACCAGCTAACGCCGATTGGCGTAAACTGGTCGTCTGCAGGTTACCATGGAAACGGCCGCTCGATCGAGCGGCCTTTCCATGTCAGTTCACGGAGGGTGTCTCCGTGAACAGCCGGAAAGCCGCCGATGGCGGCTCGCCGGCAAAATGTAAACAGGCGGGGAAGAAATCCCCGCTGTTTACATCATACGGCGCTGCTGCGCAGCAGCGCCGTAAGGCAGATCGGCGATCCCCGGCCTCTGATTGGCCGGGGATCGCCGGCATATGATAGGCTGAAGCCTATCCTTCAATGCGCAGGACGGAAATCCGTCCTGCGCAGCACACAGGGGAAGGGAGAGGGAGGGAGCTGGCGAGAGGGCTGAAAGCGCTGCGGAGGGGGGCTTTGAAGAGCCCCCCCCCCCGCTAAGCAACTGCAGCCGGCGGCGATCAGACCCCCCCAGCAGGACATCCCCCTAGTGGGGAAAAAAGGGGGGTAGTCTGATCGCCCTGCTGCACTGCTGATCGGTGCTGCGGGCTGTAGAGCCCACGCAGCACCGATCAGTGTAACATCCCCTGGTCGGCAAGTGGTTAAGACTCCGACCAGTACTGCAAAGTACTTAAAGTTGCATGCTTTTCTGTAGCTTGTGCTCTCCTCTTTCATTTGATGCCTGAATCGCCGTTCTACTCCAAATAGTTTTCGTTCGATTTCAATTTAAATATCGCGGCTGCCATCTTGGCTATGTTATAACTTCCGGGTCACCCTTGTCTTCTCTGTTAGAGAAGAGCATCACCGAATGAAGCAGGAAGAGGAAGTGACACGCATGGCCATTGCAAGAGGCTCCTCCAGAGGGGTCATAGCACGACTTTGTTGGAAGTCGTCTGGCTTAAAGGCATGCCCATGAGAGGTGCTCGGAGTCCCTTTAACTCTCAGGTCTTATTCGCACTATGCGAAGCATTGGCGCCCCTGTTTCAGATTGTACTTTTCAGATCACCCCGTGCGCGTTCAGATGCGAGCATGAATAACCACATACAATTCAATGGGTAAAACAAGTGCATTCATGACGCATGACATCGCTACACAACCCAATTTGTAAATGAATGCCATTAAAGTGTACCTGTCAAGTTAATAAACAGTGAGGATGCATCTGAGCAGTCTTATGGTATCCGTCTGCAGGACCGCACTTAAAGAGAACCTGAACTGAAAATAAAAAGTCAAAATAACCATACACAGGTCATACTTACCTCCCGTGTAGTCTACTCATCAATCCCTTTCTCCTCTCCTGCGTCCTGTTTGTCCACTGTGATCGATGGAATTCTCCGTCCTCCATTTTAAAAATGGCCATTACCCCATAACAGCTTCCTGGTCAGCACACTGTTAAACTGTAATATCGCCCACTTGAGCCATAGGGAAACATGGACATTACCTTGCACATTCAGTTGTAACTGACAGCTGCTGATATATAACTGACAGCAACTGGTATATTTCAGTTCTGACAAAATCTTGTCAGAACTGGAAGGGATCACTGTAAGAAGAAAATGGTGAGCTTCTGAGAGGAACTGACGGTGAGGTTAGTATGTAATATTCATTTGCAGCTACGTCATGTGTTTATTTTAAATAATTTTACTCGCTTCAGGTTCCCTTTAAGCTGGTCATACACTTAAAGCAGATCTGAACTTAGACCTTACTCTCAGCTCTAAAAAATAAGCAACAGCACAACAACCTTTAAAGAAAAAAAACACTCATTTGTTACAGCTGATTGAAATCCTGCAATAAATCTGCAGTATGTCTACTTCCTGCTTTCATGGAAGGAGGCATAGGGTTAACATCCTGTGTTTACAAATTAGCTGCTTTGAGGAGGCTGCCGAGATTCCTGTGCTGACACAGCTGAGAGATCAAGTTACACTTGTGATTAATCACATATGAGGGGAAATTAGACAAGATAAACTCTCTAAATATAAACACGGTGGATTTTTCTATGTTTTCTTTCTGGCCTGTGCAAGAGTTCAGGTCCACTTTAAAGGACACCCAAAGCGAAAATAAACGAATGAAAAAGATGATTGTATCTATCTTCCTTCTCCCAAAAATGACTTTATTAAGACATTGCACAGTTTTATTTTATGTTTAAAACTACTTTTTAAGTTTTAACTGTTTTATTGTTTTTGCTTAATGACACATTCATTGAAGTATGCCGGAGCTAAAATGTATGAACTATTGACCCTTTTTCTCGCTTTCCTGCTCTCAGAATCCATTTTCTGCTAGGAAAGTGTTTTATAGTTGGAATTTCTTATCAGAGAGGGTCACACTGTAGTCACTTGCTGTCTGAGTCAGGACCTAGTCAGCCACTTACATACCTGATATTTAACTCTTTCAGGCAGAGAAAGAAAAAAAGAAACACAGCATAGGTATTTGTGTGCTAGGCACTGTACATACCCATGTCTATCTCATGTCACATGTCACCTCGGGTATCCTTTAATACAGGATCTTCTCAAAAAAGTAGCATATTGTGATTAAGTTCATTATTTTCTGTAATGTACTGATAAACATTAGACTTTCATATATTTTAGATTCAAATACACACAACTGAAGTAGTTCAAGCCTTTTATTGTTTTAATATTGATGATTTTGGCATACAGCTCATGAAAATCCAAATTTCCTATCTCAAAAAATTAGCATATTTCATCCGACCAATAAAAGAAAAGTGTTTTTAAAACAAAAAAAGTCAACATTCAAATAATTATGTTCAGTTATGCACTCAATACTTGGTCGGGAATCCTTTTGCAGAAATTACTGCTTCAATGTGGCGTGGCATGGAGGCAATCAGCCTGTGGCACTGCTCAGGTGTTATGGAGGCCCAGGATGCTTCGATAGCGGCCTTAAGCTCATCCAGAGTGTTGGGCCTTGCGTCTCTCAATGTTCTCTTCACAATATCCCACAGATTCTCTATGGGGTTCATGTCAGGAGAGTTGGCAGGCCAATTGAGCACAGTAATACCATGGTCAGTAAACCATTTACCAGTGGTTTTGGCACTGTGAGCAGGTGCCAGGTCGTGCTGAAAAATGAAATCTTCATCTCCATAAAGCTTTTCAGCAGGTGGAAGCATGAACCCACTTTTGAACCAGAAACAGCGGCAGAAGTGCCTGACCTGGGCTACAGAGAAGCAGCACTGGACAGTTGCTCAGTGATCCAAAGTACTTTTTTTTCCGGATGAAAGAAACTTTTACAAGTCATTCGGAAATCAAATTGCCAGAGTCTGGAGGAAGACTTGGGAGAGGGAAGTGCCAAAATGCCTGAAGTCCAGTGTCAAGTACCCACAGTCAGTGATGGTCTGGGGTGCCATGTCAGCTGCTGGTGTTGGTCCACTGTGTTTTATCAAGGGCAGGGTCAATGCAGCTAGCTATCAGGAGATTTTGGAGCACTTCATGCTTCCATCTGCTGAAAAGCTTTATGGAGATGAAGATTTCATTTTACAGCACGACCTGGCACCTGCTCACAGCGCCAAAACCACTGGTAAATGGTTTACTGACCATGGTATTACTGTGCTCAATTGGCCTGCCAACTCTCCTGACCTGAACCCCATAGAGAATATGTGGGATATTGTGAAGAGAAAGTTAAGAGACACAAGACCCAACACTCTGGATGAGCTTAAGGCCGCTATCGAAGCATCCTGGGCCTCCATAACACCTGAGCAGTGCCACAGGCTGTTTGCCTCCATGCCACGCCGCATTGAAGCAGTCATTTCTGCAAAAGGATTCACGACCAAGTATTGAGTGCATAACTGAACATCATTATGTGAAGGTTGACTTTTTTTGTTTTAAAAACACTTTTCTTTTATTGGTCGGATGAAATATGCTAATTTTTTGAGATAGGAAATTTGGGTTTTCATGAGCTGTATGCCAAAATCATCAATATTAAAACACTAAAAGGCTTGAACTACTTCAGTTGTGTGTATTTGAATCTAAAATATATGAAAGTCTAATGTTTATCAGTACATTACAGAAAATAATGAACTTTATCACAATATGCTAATTTTTTGAGAAGATCCTGTAAATCTAACACAGGACTGGAGGATATTTCTGGTTCTTGTGCTTTCTCCAGCTTTGGTGAATATAGGTAAATAAAGACCCCCAATCTCTAGGATGAGACGGTAAATCCTCATCAATATTTTTTATTCTGAAAACAAAGTTTTTAAAAGTAAACCTACTGGCGAGCTTGTTAAAGGGGCTGATTACAGCGCCTGATAACCGCCGATTATAACAGCACATCCGGGACTGACGTCAGTTTCACAGATATTTGAAGAGCAAAAAAAGTCAAGTTCTCCCCGCAACGTGTGAGGATCGGTTCTATAAAAAGCTGGCTTCGTCAATCCTTCAGGGTCAACGGCAGAATAATAATAAAGGCACGCAAGATTCTATGTTTCTGACAGTTACGGGTGGGGGCGGGTGATGTTTTTTTCACCCTTACGCCTCAGCTTGACAAAAACACCTACAATAATAGCTGCATTATGTAAGGCAATAAGCTGGATTATCAGTGTGTCTGAAGGGAGAACTGCCAGACCTTCCAACACGATCTACGTAAATGTTCCTGGAACTGCAGAAGCTGAACTGATCACAAAGCCGGAGAGAGGTGTATAAACACACACAGCTAAAACTGCTTAAAGGACCACTGTGGCAAAAAAAAAAAAATGTAAAATACATGTAAACACATACAAATAAAAAGTAAAATGTGCCATAAATTACTTTTCTCCTATGTTGCTGTCACTTAAAGAGACGCTGAAGAGAGAAAAAAATATGATAATGAATTGGTTGTGTAGTACATATAATTACTATAACTTTAGTAGCAAAGAAAATATTCTCATATTATTTTCAGTTACCGTATATAGTGTTTTTATAACATTGCATCATTCTCTAATATTTGCAGTTTACATACTACTCAGCATTCTAAATGATTTTAGAGAGCAGGCCAGTGGACTTTTGAACCCTTCTCTGCAGAGAAAAAGAAAATACAATGACCGACAGTTGAGATAATAAGCTTCAGAAGACAGAGCTATCTGCGACTTTGAAAGTCGTGGAGCTCAGTGGCTCTTTTGCATAGATAACAACTGGAGTTTCTTAACTCTTCCTGTACTGGAACCAATATTAGACTTATGTCTCTGCTCCTAATGTTTTATTTCTTAGCTGTACTACACATACAAATCATTATACCCTGAAAGATGGATCCAGCAACGTCTCCCTCACAACGAGCGTCCAGCGATTCATCATCTTTCCGGCAGGTGCCAGCGGGAAGTCAAGCAATCGCGGTACTTTGCCCGGTGTCGCTGGGGATCCGCTCTGACGGTTGTTTATCGCCACGCAATGCCAAGCGGTGTTCGCATGATCTTGCGCATGTACCCACATTGTGATGTCGCGTACATGACCGCTCATCGCTCAAAAAATCGTCGGTCTTCAGTAAAATCACGACATGGGTACATAGCTTTACAGTAGGTAGTAGAAATCTGACAGAACCAACAGGTTTTGGGCTAGTTCATCTCTTCATGGGGGATTCTCAGCTTGGCCTTTATCCTTTATAGATATTCCCTGAAAAGGATTTATCCAAAGATACCAGCCAGCCTCCCTGCTCAGTTCCCACTCTTACGGCAGTTAGACTGAGCAACTGCCATTCACTCTGCTTTTCGAAAATAAAGAAAACCCTGAGAAATCCCCATGAGCAGATAGGCTACGCCAAAACCTGTAGGATCTGTCAGATTTCAACTACTTACTGCAAGTGACAGCAACATAGGAGAAAAGTAATTTATGGCTCATTTTGCTCTGGCAGAAATGTACCTCTTATTTGAATGTTTTTACATGTATTTTCAGTTTAAAGATTTTCGCGATAGTGGTCCTTTAAGACGGAGCAAAGTTTTTCTTTTCTAATTTCAAGTTTACCAGAGACGAAATTAAAAAAAAAAAAAAAAAAAAAAAGTTTTATACATAACTGGGGCTTCCTCCAGCACCATGCGCACGGATCGCTCCTACGCCGCCATCCTCCGCTGCCTGCAGCTCCGGTATCGGGTCACGTTAGTTCTGCCAGTTGCGACCAGTCTGCACAAGAGGAAGTGTGCTCTCTACGTATCTCGGGTACGGGCACCAGATTCACCAGAAAGCGGGATGTGGGTCGGGTGCGGGTAGCAGGGCTGAAAAATTAGACCCGCACAGGACATCAGGTCGGGTACCCGCGGGTTACCAGAAATGCGGGTCGTGTTCGGGTACCAGTTTTGATTTAATCGGGTTGCGAGTCGGGTGCAAGTCTGGGGGTACCAGATTCACCAGAAAGCGGGTCGGGTGCGGGTATCGGTGCTGCGGGTGAGGGTCTGAAAAATTAGTCCCGCGCAGGCCTCTAACAGGCTGCATTTCTCTCTGTTTTCCTTCTGTCCTGTGTAAGAGTTCAGGTCCACTTTAACATGACATTAATACTACGGTATTCTCCCCTGACCTTCCTGGGCACAACTAATTATGGGCATACAGCTGAAGCACAGGGCAGGAAACTGGCCGTGCACTGTAAAAGATTCCCCCCACCTCAGGATCTAATCTTCATCAAGAATATGCGCGGCCCTCACAGGCTCCTGAAACTTTGAACAGTTTGCAAAACTTAATAATAGCTCTTTTATATAAGCCAAACTGTAATTTAGGTTTATTGTCCCTTGTAAGTTGTTAGGAACTAATTATCCTTTAAGGAATACAGCAGGTTTCTGATTATACAGCAGCAATTACTAGAGCTGGTGTCAGCAGTCACCACGGTGCAGAATACTCCGGGCACATAACACAAGCAGACGAGGATTCTTCATAATCAAGGTTACTACGGTCCTTCCAGGAGATTTATTAAGTCAACGGGAACAGAAAAAAACGCGACAACGCTGTTAAAGGAAACCTGTGTCACAAATGTGCTTAAAGCAGACCAGAACTCTGCTCTAAAAAATACACAATGGCATAATAACCTTTAAAAAAAAAACCATTTCTTTGTAAGGGCTTTTTTCCACTGCATGGCTGACTCGCAAAAACGCAAATCGCTAGTGATTTTTAAGTCACTAGGGTTGCTACTTTATCATGGAAATCATGAGAAGTATTTTCCACTATGGTGATTCGATTTGCAAATCGCAATCGCTTTCTGGAGCGATTTTAAAGGACAAGCGAGGTGACATGTGACATGATGAGACAGACATGTGAATGTACAGTGCCTAGCACACAAATAACTAGGCTGTGTTCCTTTTTTGTTGTTGTTTTGTTTCTCTGCCCGAAAAAGTTAAACATCAGGTATGCAAGTGACAGTTTCTGTCCGGGTCAGGACCGGGTCGGATTGGCTCAGACTATAGCATAACCCTCACTGATAAGTAATTACAGCTAAAAACACTTTCCTGTCAGTAAATGGCTTCTGAGAGCAGGAAAGAGATACAAAGGATCAATAATTTATAGATTTTAGCTCTAGCATACTTCAATGCATGTGTCATTGAGCAGAGAAAATGAAACAGTAAAACTTAAAAACTAGATTTAAATATAAAATAAAACTGTGGGATATCTAAAAAAGTCATTTTTAGGAGATGGAGTATAGATACAATTGTTCATCTCACCCGTTTATTTTCACCTCGAATGTCCTTTAAGAAGTATAAAGCAATGCAAATGAAAAATCGCAATCGCATAACAAAAATTGCAGTTGCAGTCGCAATTGCTGGCGTGTGTGATTTGCGATTGCGAGTGGAAAAGGGCCCTTACAGCTGATGCAAATCCTGCAATAAATCTGCAGTGTGTCTACTTCCTGCTTTCATGGAAGCAGACATAGGGAGAACATCCTCTGTTTAGCTGCTAGCTGCTCTTCTGAGGCAGCCAGCTGACTCAGATGAGAGATCAAATTACAGTTGTGATGAGGTGGAATTAGACAGGCTAAACGCTGTAAATACATACAGGGTGCATTTTCCTCTGTTTTCTTCTGTCCTGTGCAAGAGTTCAGGTCCACTTTAATTAAACACGACCCCCTCTTAAACCACCTTAAAGTGCCCATACATTACTTGATTTTCCATTGTCTGAGGGACAATTGAACACAGTCTGGTTGATCGAAAGTAAATCGACTAATGGCCCGCACACTGCAAGCGAGATCCTGGCGACTCTCTTTCACTATCGATCTGATCGACGTTTTGCCTCCATGCTTTGGAATGCAAAGATCGATCCATCAAAATCGTGAACAGTAGCCGATTCCTTTACGATCTACCGATATTTTTAATCCTGCTTCTGCACATAGTAGGAGCCCGTACCACTCATTTTCCACTTCTGGAGTAATTTGTTTCTCATGTCACAGTAAAGCCTGAGGAGTGTGTTTACATGTGCTACATTTAAAGGAGAACTGTAGAGAGAGGTGTGTGGAGGCTGCCATATTTATTTCCATTTAAGAATACCAGTTCCCTGGCTATCCTGTTGATCCTCTGCCGCTAATACTTTCAGCTGTAGACCCTGAACAAGCATGCAGCAGATCAGGTTTTTCTGACAATTTTGACAGATATGACAATATTAGCTGCATGCTTGTTTTGGTGTGAATCAGCCACTACTTCAGCTAAATAGACCAGCAGGGCTGCCAGGCAACTGGTATTGCTTAAAGAAAAATAAATCTGGCAGCCTCCATATACCTCTCACTACAGTTCTCCTTTAAGCAAGCCCTTTAAAATGTTTTGCATTATGGATATACTGGAAAAGGGTTACAATTCATTTGGTTTTTTTTGGTCCTGCCAGATCCTCCAGTGGGGAGAAGTTGATTCACTTCTTGCCCAAGTAAGTAAATGTCATCAACACAGACAGAATTTTGTGACGGCAGTGTGACACACCGGCCCTTATTCACCTGCAGTCAGTGAAAAAGTACTGTCAAAATTACAGTATTTTCTTACTTGCTGGTGTATCACCTAGGAGAAAACTGAGGACAAAAGGTGAACCAAATAAGGACCATGAGGCTGGTTTCACAGTGGGACATAACAGGCGCACGTTAGAGCAGCCTGTAACGCACCCCACCGCACAGCAATGAAAAATCAATGGGCTGTTCACAGTGCCCACGTTGCGTTACATAGTAACGCTGCGCCACCAGACAACGTACTGCATGCAGTACTTTATAAGCGGCAGACCAGCGTTAGACTGCTTGCACATGCTCAGTAACGTTGGGGAGGAGCGGAGAGCGGCCAGGCACATGGCTAATTAATATTCACTGCACTCAGTGACGTGCAGTGTTTACTTCCAGGAGCGGCCGCTCTGTGCAGCGATTGGCCGGCGGGACCACGTGATGCCGCATGCATCCAAGAGTACGCATCACAGCATGCCAGAGTGAGCTGCACAACGCGGCTCACTCTGACGTCCACAGCAGGGAGCACCAGGCGTTGCGTTAGGGGCACGTTATGCGACCATAACGTCCCCTAAAACGCAACGTCCTGGTGTGAAACCAGCCTTAGGGCCCAATCAAATACACTTTTTTTCTCTTCTAAGTTTTCTCCTAGGTGATATTTTTACATTATAAATAAAATAACTTTTTGATATACCAGCAAACAAGAAAATTCTTAGAATACAGTAATTGTAAATGTACTTTTTCACTGACTTTGTTTTTTAATTTTTTGGGGGGGGGTTTAGTTGCAGAAGCTGAAAAGTTATTTTAAACGGAAGATGAAAAATGATCTCCTAGGAGGAAACTTAGAAGAAAAAGGGAATTGAATTTGGACCCTAGGGTCACATGGACAGGAAGAGAGTGCACCGTATATATCACCCCAGTGAGAATGCCAACAGCAGTAACTAACTAGGCTCAAGCCCACCTCCTCCTTATTCAAAATGGAAAAGAACTAGATTTTTACACTTTAGATTTGAATTTTCAAAGCATTCAGTTCTCATACATTTAAAGGGACCCCGAGCAGAGAAATAAAAAGCAAACTGTACATACCTGGGGCTTGCTTCAGCCCCTTGTAGCCCGTCAAGTCCCTCAGCATCCTCTGGGTCCCCTCTGTGGTCCTGCGGACGGGTTCAGTTAGGTGTGCAACTTCAGCCAAAGTCGTGCCCAACTGAGCGTGCACAGCCCATCCGCGCACCCGTTGCAGTAAGCATCCTGCGCATGCACAGTTCTCAAAAGAATGAACCCCACAGGATGCTTACAGCGACAGGAGCATGCACAGTTGCGTACAACATTGGCCAAGTCGCGCACCTAACAGAGCCGCCAGCGAGACCACGGAGGGGAGCCAGAGGACACCGAGGGACCTCACGGGCTACGGGGGGGGGAGGGGCAGAAGGAAGCCCCAGGTAAGTTCAGATTTGCGATCTATGTCTCTGCTCAGGGTCCCTTTAGTTACATAGTTATTTGGGTTGAAAAAAGACATACGTCCATCGAGTTCAGCCGGAGAACAAAGTACAACACCAGCCTTCTCCCTCACATATCCCTGTTGATCCAGAGGAAGGCGAAAAAACCCTTACAAGGCATGGTCCAATTACCCCCAAAAGGGAAAAAAAATCCTTCCCGACTCCAGATGGCAATCAGATAAAATCCCTGGATCAACATCACTGGGCATTACCTAGTAATTGTAGCCATGGATGTCTTTCAATGCAAGGAAAGCATCTAAGCCCCCTTTAAATGCAGATAAAGAATTTGCCATAACTACTTCCTGTGGCAATGCATTCCACATCTTAATCACTCTTACTGTAAAGAACCCTTTTCTAAATATAAAACCTTAGATGTGTGTTATAAGTGATTTATAACTTACTATCACATTAAATTGCTCTGCTGCAGAAGCAGGACCGTTCTCCAGCAAGAAGCACCCTCACTTGCATTTCGGCTGAGAAAGCCATTGACAACAAAACAGTATACTGTACTTACATAATCCTCATTGTCCGTCTGGGCCGCGAGGTCTCCCTGAGATGTGCTGGTCTTTGGTTCGCCGCCGTCGTGAGCCTTCGCATCTGGAAACAGGAACTGAATGGGGGGGGGGAGGGGGGGAGGAAAAAGGAAGCATAAGAGGTGCATCAAGACATGTCACCTGACATTCAGTAGTTGCAGTGGGACTACATTTCCCAGCATGCTTTATTAGCTTTTGCATCTTTGGAAAGTAATATAAAGGTGGCAGAAGAGGAAACAGAAATACAGAGTTCAGTACAGCAATGGTTCCCAATGGGGGCCTCACAAGACAGTGACAGTGCATCACTATAGGGAAACATTTAACAGAAACGTAAAAATATGAATACATTTTATTTAAAAGAAAAAAAATGTAGCTGCCTCTGTTCTTAACCCCTTCAGTACCACCTCCCAGTTCTTAGTTCATCAAATATAACCAAAAGTTCATATCTTCATCAACCAAGCTCCCTCTGCTCCCCCGTGTCAACTCCTAGCTCCTCCCCCAAGTTCCCTTTTGCCTTACTAGCAGCCTCTACATTCCCAGCGCCTTCATCCAGTCCTGTCATGTCCTCTCCATTCCCAGCTTCCTCACCCTACCAATGTCCTCTCCTCTCCCAGCTCCTTCACCCTACTGATGTCCTCTACTCTCCCAGCTCCTTACCCTACC
This sequence comes from Hyperolius riggenbachi, assembly GCF_040937935.1. Classification (NCBI taxonomy): domain Eukaryota; kingdom Metazoa; phylum Chordata; class Amphibia; order Anura; family Hyperoliidae; genus Hyperolius; species Hyperolius riggenbachi. Next base: position 291,044,367 of record NC_090652.1, read on the forward strand.
AATGTCCTCTCCTCTCCCAGCTCCTCCACCCTACCAATGTCCTCTCCTCTCCAAGCTCCTTCACCCTACTGATGTCCTCTACTCTCCCAGCTCCTTCACCCTACTGATGTCCTCTCCTCTCCCAGCTTCCTCACCCTACCAATGTCCTCTCCTCTCCAAGCTCCTTCACCCTACTGATGTCCTCTACTCTCCCAGCTCCTTCACCCTACTGATGTCCTCTCCTCTCCCAGCTTCCTCACCCTACTGATGTCCTCTCCTCTCCCAGCTCCTTCACCCTACTGATGTCCTCTCCTCTCCCAGCTTCCTCACCCTACCAATAAATCCAGGAAGGCAGAAACGCTCAGACCCCCTGCCAGTTCAACCAAAGGGTGCAGGATCTGGGAAGCCAGGCCAATCCATAAGTATGTACAGAAGGATCCGCAACCAAGCAGAGGTGGAAACGCTGGTTTTTTATTCAAAAATTCCACATGACAGATGCAATAAAATCACAAGGTTCAACTGTTGAACCTTGTGATTTTATTGCATCTGTCATGTGGAATTTTTGAATAAAAAAACAGCGTTTCCACCTCTGCTTGGTTGCGGATCCTTCTGTACATACTCACCCTACCAATGTCCTCTCCTCTCCCAGCTCCTTCACCCTACTGATGTCCTCTCCTCTCCCAGCTTCCTCACCCTACCAATGTCCTCTCCTCTCTCAGCTCCTTCACCCCACTGATGTCCTCTCCTCTCCCAGCTCCTTCACCCTACTGATGTCCTCTCCTCTCCCACCATTTTCACCCTACTGATGTCCTCTCCTCTCCCAGATTCTTCACCCTACCAATGTCCTCTCCTCTCCCAGCTCCTTCACCCTACTGATGTCCTCTCCTCTCCCAGCTTCTTCACCCTACTGATGTCCTCTCCATTCCCAGCTCCTTCACCCTACTGATGTCCTCTCCTCTCCCAGCGTCTTCACCCTACTGATGTCCTCTCCTCTCCCAGCTCCTTCACCCTACTGATGTCCTCTCCTCTCCCAGCTTCTTCACCCTACTGATGTCCTCTGCTCTCCCAGCTTTTTCACCCTACTGATGTCCTCTGCTCTCCCAGCTCCTCCACCCGACTGATGTCCTCTCCTCTGCCAGCTCCTCCACCCTACTGATGTCCTCTCCTCTCCCAGCTTCTTCACCCTACTGATGTGCTCTCCTCTTCCAGCTTTTTCACCCTACTGATGTCCTCTCCTCTCCCAGCTTCCTCACCCTACTGATGTCCTCTCCTCTCCCAGCTTTTTCACCCTACTGATGTGCTCTCCTCTTCCAGCTTTTTCACCCTACTGATGTCCTCTCCATTCCCAGCTTCCTCACCCTACTGATGTCCTCTCCTCTCCCAGCTTCCACACCCTATTGATGACCTCTCCATTCCCAGCTCCTCCACCCTACTGATGTCCTCTCCTCTCCCGGCGTCTTCACCCTACTGATGTCCTCTCCTCTACCAGCTCCTTCACCCTACTAATGTCCTCTCCTCTCCCAGCTCCTTCACCCTACTGATGTCCTCTCATCTCCCAGCTCCTCCACCCTACTGATGTCCTCTCCTCTCCCAGCTCCTCCACCCTACTAATGGCCTCTCCTCTCCCAGCTCCTTCACCCTACTGATGTCCTCTCCTCTCCTAGCTTCCTCACCCTACTGATGTCCTCTCCATTCCCAGCTCCTCCACCCTACTGATGTCTTCTCCTCTCCCAGCTTCTCCACCCCACTGATGTCCTCTCCTCTTCCAGCTTCTTCACCCTACTTATGTCCTCTCCTCTCCCAGCTTCTTCACCCTACTGATGTCCTCTCCTCTCCCAGTTCCCTAACCCCACTGATGTCCTCTCCTCTCCCAGCTCCTTCACTCTACTGATGTCCTCTCCTCTCCCAGCTCCTCCACCCTACTGATGTCCTCTCCTCTCCCAGCTTCTTCACCCTACTGATGTCCTCTACTCTCCCAGCTCCTTCACCCTACTGATTTCCTCTAGATTCCCAGCTTCTCCACCCTACTGATGTCCTCTCCTCTCCCAGCTTCTTCAACCTACTGATGTCCTCTGCTCTCCCAGCTCCTTCACCCTACTGATGTCCTCTCCTCTCCCAGCTTCTTCACCCTACTGATGTCCTCTCCTCTCCCAGCTCCTCCACCCTACTGATGTCCTCTCCTCTCCCAGCTTCTCCACCCTACTAATGTCCTCTCCTCTCCCAGCTCCTTCACCCTACTGATGTCCTCTCCTCTCCTAGCTTCCTCACCCTACTGATGTCCTCTCCATTCCCAGCTCCTCCACCCTAATGATGTCCTCTCCTCTCCCAGCTTCTTCACCCTACTGATGTCCTCTCCTCTCCCAGCTCCTCCACCCTACTGATGTCCTTTCCATTACCAGCTCCTCCACCCTACTGATGTCTTCTCCTCTCCCAGCTTCTCCACCCCACTGATGTCCTCTCCTCTTCCAGCTTCTTCACCCTACTTATGTCCTCTCCTCTCCCAGCTTCTTCACCCTACTGATGTCCTCTCCTCTCCCAGATCCTTCACCCCACTGATGTCCTCTCCTCTCCCAGCTCCTTCACTCTACTGATGTCCTCTCCTCTCCCAGCTCCTCCACCCTACTGATGTCCTCTCCTCTCCCAGCTTCTTCACCCTACTGATGTCCTCTACTCTCCCAGCTCCTTCACCCTACTGATTTCCTCTAGATTCCCAGCTTCTCCACCCTACTGATGTCCTCTCCTCTCCCAGCTTCTTCAACCTACTGATGTCCTCTGCTCTCCCAGCTCCTTCACACTACTGATGTCTTTTCTCCATCCCCATCTCCTCCACCCTACTGATGTCCTCTGCTCGCCCAGCTCCTTCACCATACTGATGTCTTCTCCTCTCCCATCTTCTCCACCCCACTGATGTCCTCTCCTCTTCCAGCTCCTTCACCCTACTTATGTCCTCTCCATTCCCGGCTTCTTCACCCTACTGATGTCCTCTCCTCTTCCAGCTTCTTCACCCTACTTATGTCCTCTCCTCTTCCAGCTTCTTCACCATACTGATGTCCTCTCCTCTCCCAGCTTTTTCACCCTACTGATGTCCTCTCCTCTCCCAGCTTCTTCAACCTACTGATGTCCTCTCCTCTCCCAGCTTCTTCACCCTACTGATGTCCTCTCCATTCCCAGCTTCTCCACTCTACTGATGTCCTCTCCTCTCCCAGATCCTTCACCCCACTGATGTCCTCTCCATTCCCAGCTTCTCCACTCTACTGATGTCTTCTCCTCTCCCAGCTTCTTCACCCTACTGATGTCCTCTCCTCTATCAGCTTCTTCACCCTACTTATGTCCTCTCCTCTTCCAGCTCCTTCACCCTACTGATGTCCTCTCCTCTCCCAGCTTCTTCACCCTACTGATGTCCTCTCCTCTCCCAGCTTCTTCACCCTACTGATGTCCTCTCCTCTCCCAGCTTCTTCACCCTACTGATGTCCTCTCCTCTCCCAGCTTCTTCACCCTACTGATGTCCTCTCATCTCCCAGCTTCTTCACCCTACTGATGTCCTCTCCTCTCCCAGCTCCTCCACCCTACTGATGTCCTCTCCTTTCCCAGCTTCTTCACCCTACTTATGTTCTCTCCTCTTCCAGCTTCTTCACCCTACTGATGTCCTCTCCTCTCCCAGCTTCTTCACCTTACTGATGTCCTCTCCTCTCCCAGCTTCTTCACCCTACTTATGTCCTCTCCTCTTCCAGCTTCTTCACCCTACTGATGTCCTCTCCTCTCCCAGCTTCTTCACCCTACTGATGTCCTCTCCTCTCCCAGCTTTTTCAACCTACTGATGTCCTCTCCTCTCCCAGCTTCTTCACCCTACTGATGTCCTCTCCCAGCTCCTCCACCCTACTGATGTCCTCTCCATTCCTAGCTTCTTCGTCCTACTGATGTCCTCTCCATTTCCTGCTCCTTCCCTGCTACTGATGTCCTCTACATTCCCTGCTACTGATGTCCTCTCCCTTTCCAGCTCCTCCACCAAGTGCCATTCTTCTCTACTTGCCTCACCTTATGTGAGAGCCAAAAGGAGATAGATGTAGATGCAAGAGGGGCATTTAGAGAAGGCCAGATGGCTGGAAGGAAAAGGACTGTTACCCATGACGTCAGGTAACTTTGCCCCCTTCACAATATGCTTACCTTAACATGTATGCCTGGGGAAGACTTTATTTAAAACTTCACTTTTATTAAGACTGTGGATAGCCAAGTACAAGTTAATCACCCTATTATCTTAATTAGGAATAGTCAACAAGATGCAAAGGGTTATAAGTTGATACAGGATTATGCACATTTTGCATGTTAATTCATGGAACTTGAAATGGACCAACCTTGCCTGGGTTTCATTGGTTAGTTTTCAGGCTACATACATTTTCATAATCCTGCATCAACTCGAATGACTTGTATCAAATAGACCACCCTTAAAGTGACCCCGAACTCTTGCAAAGCACTCATTGAAAAGTCTTTATTCCGCATAGAGTTGCTGAAAAGAATCCACTGCTCTGTGTTTGTTATCAGTAGCTATGAATAGACAGCAGAGAAGCTCTGCTGGAGAGCCAAAGCTCTCTCTCCATACATAAACACTGAGGCTTAACCCTTTCTGTGCTCCTTGGGAAGTTAATCCAAGTTAAGTTTTTAAGTAATGATTTTCTCCCATAATAGTAATGATTTGCTTCCCATAAATGTTTTCATATTGTGACTAATCTATAAGAGCAGAGAGGAAGTTCAGGGTTTAGATCCACTTTAATCTTAAAAAGACAACTAAAGTGAGAAGAATAGTGAGGCTGCCATATTTATTTCCTTTGAAACAATACCAGTTGCCTGGCAGCCCTGCTGATCCATTTGGCAGCAGTAGTGTCTGAATAACACCAGAAACAAGCATGCAGCTAATCTTGTCAGATCTGACAATAATGTCAGAAACTTCTGATCTGCATTGTTCAGAGTTTATTGCTAATGGCATTAGAAGCATAGTAACAGCAAGACGACAGGCAACTGGTATTTATTAAAATAAATTTGGCAGCCTCCATATCTCTCTTACTTCAGTTGTCCTTTAACCATTTCAGGTTCCTGAAAATGTTGACATGTCAGCTGTTTCGCAACTGATACTTTTTATTTACTTATGCCATCTATGACAATTTAGGCTTTCTCTGGGTAATATTTTTTAATATTCCCTAAATCTAGCACAGTGGCGTAGCAAGCAGTACAGTGGCGTAGTGGTTAGCGCTCTCGCCTTGCAGCGCTGGGTCCCTGGTTTGAATCCCACCCAGGGCACTATCTGCAAGGAGTTTGTATGTTATTCCCATTTGTGTGTGGGTTTCCTCCGGGCACTTCGGTTTCCTCCCACACCCCAAAAACATACAGATAAGTGAATTAGCTTTTCCCTAATTGGCACTAGACTCTGATACATACACTACACGATACATATATAGACATATGACTATGGTAGGGACTAGATTATTGTCTTGTTAAGTGACAAGACAATATACTCTGTACAGCGCTGTGGAAGATGTCGGCGCTATATAAATACTTAATATTAATACCCATTTAACAGGGAAAAATAGAAATAAATGCAGAAAATACTTTTCCTTGTTTCGCCCTTCCCAATTTTCATGTAACGTGCCACTGCTATAAAACATCCAAATATACTCCTTGGCTCATCCCAGTTAAAATGACACCACATATGCCTTATTTGAATACTAGTGGGGCACGTAGCGGATCATTATCCCCAGACTTGACGGCTTTCATTCCTGGACATGAGATTTACGTCCAGTAACTTAAAGGGGAACTGTAACCCAGGATTAAACTTCATCCCAATCAGTAGCGGATACCACCTTTCCCACGAGAAATCTTTAATTCTCGAATAGATCATCAGTGTCGTCTGTACGGCTGATACTGTGGTGAAACCCCTCCCACAGTGTGATGTCAGGACCTAGGTCCTGGCAGTTTCCTGTCAGAGAACCTTGTTGCATTGTGGGAAATAACAGCTGTTTCCAACTGCCAATCAACCAGTATCTCCCTCTGTGCATGTGTATATCTATAAGGAAACAACCTTTTAGCCACACATTGTTAGTGGGTGTCGTTATAGATAATGGCAGTTGCAGTCTAGTTTTTTTTCTTGTCTGCCAGTAGCAACGATGATGACCTGCAGGCTGATTGTGGATCAAACAACATGAACAAATTACATGGCAAGTATCAATCATTTCTTGATCTCGCTTCTATTTTTGTAACTTCTCACTTTGCAATGTATTCATTTATTTTTTTCCCCCTTTTCGTTAAAGTTCCTGTTTAAACTGGTTAAATATGGGCCTTCATTATTTGTATTTATTTTGAGTATTTGTGGTAAGCTAATCAGTCAGGTTGCCAACACCTCTAACGTTAGGTACCAGGGATGATCTCCGAGCTTAATCACGAGTGATTACTTGCGATTCAAATGAGGATTAATTGCAGCAGCTGAGCGGCGGGGATTGGAAGGGTTATTTACCCATAAATCCGCGTCATCCCTGCACTCCATATAGGTCCATGCGTCCTATTATTAGCGCTCCAAGCCTCGCTGCCATCACTTCCTCCTTTGGCTTGAAATAGGAAGTGACGGCAGAGAGGCTTGGAACGCTAATAACAGGACGCATGGACCTATATGGAGCATGGGGAGGACTCGGATTTATGGGTAAATAACCCTTCCAATCCCCACCGCACAGCTGCTGTAATTATTCCTCATTTGCTCACTTCTAATGGAAGTCGATTGGAAATCAGATCGGACATGTTGGAAATAATCGATCTGACAGTAAATCTGGCTCTAAGAAAGTTCCTGCTGCTATCTAGGATGGACGGACTGCGTTTCACATCGATCCGTCCCAGTAGGACTACATTTTGGCACACAGGTTTGCTTGATAAGCCTGGGACTAGAGGCTCCAGGGGTTTGTGAAAAAAAGAAAGAAAAAAAATCTGCTCCAACTGCAGAAATAGAATCATTTTCTGTCACCGGCAGCAGAATGATTAGCATGGCAGATAAGTGCGGGTAAAAATAGCCCTATTACGCACTTGGCAGGTTTCAGGAGCGGATAGAAGATGTTTCTAACGCCATAACATATCCAATATATTCAGGGGGCTGAACCGTTAACAAGGTAAACAACAGATATGATTAATTCACACTCAACCAACACTGCAGCAACTCCTAATTAACACTTGTATTAACTGCTAAGATGAATTTGTTAAATTAGGGTCATGTTGAGAATATACAACAGGGGAGGAAAAGGAGGCGGGGAAGGAAAGAAAAAACCCTAGGGAAAAAAAACAGCTGAAAAAAGCAGAAAAAAAAGTTCCAAGCAAAACCTACAAATAAAATGGCGTTCAAGACGTCGTGGCTTAAGGGGGATTCGTCGGCGCGGCGATGCTTGCGGATCTTCTTGCGGGCGCTGCTGACCATACCGGTGACGGAGAGCTTGTGTATGGGTACCGGGGCCGGCTCGGTGAGCTTCGAGAGCGCCTGGCTGATATCCGCCGCGTCTATAAAGGAAAGGAAAAAAACACAAAGGACATTGAATGTGGAACCTCACTGCATAGAAGTATTCATAGATCTGCGAGGTGCTGCTTAGCAACCAGGTTCATTCTGCCTGGCTGAAAATCTCTACTAATAAAATCTGTTCATTTCTATTTTTTCTTCGCAAAATTAGAGAGAACTGCGTCGAGGATCGTAGTTAAAAATATGCAAATGATACTCGTTAGCTGTGCTTGAATTCGGTTGACCTTTAACACAGAATGTCTACTTTGGTGTTTGATGGAAGGTCCCCTCCGAGATTCTCTATTGTTCAGGTCTGAAATTTTAAAGCAAAACTTGAAATTTATGAATAAAGCACTGCAGAAATGCATCAAACGGGAGGTTTGACGGTCCGCTCTGTGCAATTACCCTGACAATTCTGCCACCAATAGCTACTGGCTGGATAGTGTACTGGATAAGGGCTCTGCCTCTGACACAGGAGACCTGGGTTCAAATCTCGGCTCTGCCTGTTCAGTAAGCCAGCACCTATTTCAGTAAGGAGTTTCTTGGGCAAGTCTCCTTAACACTGCTACTGCCTACTGAGTGCGCTCTATTGGTTGCCTCGCAGGCGCTTTGAGTCCGACAGGAGAAAGACGCTATGCAAATACTGCTATTATTATTATTATTATTATTATTACTGTTCTTCAGATGATGCCAAGCCAGGCTAAACGATGTCACCTCCACCAGGCCAAGTTACTTAGAACTCATCACAGCTATGTAGAAAGGAAACCAATCATTGACAAGCATAAAGGTGCCCGTTAATGGTACAATTCCACGGACGATCAATTGTTTCTGATCACTGCGGTGATCAGTCAAAAGCGTAAAATGTATTATAAATTACCGCATTTTCCGGCGTATAAGACGACTGGGGGTATAAGACAATCCCCCAACTTTTCCAGTTAAAATAGAGTTTGAGATATACTCGCCATACAAGACTACGCCTCTTCCAATGTACAGCAAAAAAAAAAAAAAAAAAAAAAACAATAATCATGTACTGGTACTATGGATGAACAGACACTGGTGCTGTACTGTATGTGTTACCCAGTATATAACAGTGTACAGGCAATTGCCTGCTTGGATTGGTCAACTCTCCCTCTCCCTAAGTGGATTGGTCAGCTCTCCCTTTCTCCCTGTTTATCAGAGCGGTATGGAAGAATAGATTGCGCTGTGCCCATAAAACACGCCTCTTTCACCCTTCTGGCCCGCCCTTGTATCCTATTTACCTCCTTCTCTGCCTCTCAGATCTCGCACATGTGCGCCTGCGCCGCTTCACTACAGTCCTCAGCAGCGAGATCTGAGAGGCGGGAACAGGATAGGGTGTATCACCCGGCATCAATGACACCCGGTGTATAAGACGACCCCTGACTTTTCAGAAGATTTTCTAGGGTTAAAAAGTAGTCTTATACGTAGGAATATACAGTACTTTTCTCCTATGTTGCTGTCGCTTTCAGTAAGCAGTAAAAATAAAAGGTTTGGGCTAGTCCATTTCCTCAAGGGGGATTCTCATCATTTCCTTTATTCTTTACAAAAGCACTTCATGGAAGGGATCTATATGAAAAGGTCAGCTAGCCTCCCTACTCACTTGCACGCTATTTTGGCAGTTGAAAGTAAATGCTTTTGAAAATAAAGAAAACCCTGAAAATCCCCCATGTGGAGGTGGACTGGTCACCTGTCAGATGTGTCAGATTTTTACTGCCTACTGTAGGAGACAGCAACATAGGAAAAAAGTAATTTACAGTGCAATTTACTCAGGAACAAACGTACATTTTATACATATGCACTTTAAATTTTTTGCAATAGTGGTCCTTTAACAGCCGAATTCCCACTAGCCAATTAGATCGGATTAACCTCCTCGGCGGTAATCCCGAGCTAGGGTCAGGGCGGAAAACCACAGCTCAGAACGGTAATCCCGACCTGTGCTCGCGGTAGCCACCGGAGGCTGTAGGCAGAGCAATGCGCGCAGCAGGTGTTTCAACATATCTCCCAGGGGATCCCAACGTCGGCCGCCATTCTTCCTACTCTCCTCCGGGGCTCTGCTTCCCCCTGGTGAGATCGCAGGCTGTCTCCGGCAATCTCACTTTAGGGTTGCATCGCCGCCCAGAGGATGGAGGGAAAACTGCAGCGCTGGAGCCAGGAAGGTGAGTGATTGCTGGAACTGCAGCTCTCCCTGGCAGCATGTTTTTTTCAGGTTTTAGGGTGTTAAAGGGTGCAAAAAAATTGCACCGCTTTTAGACCTTAAAATACAGGAAGAATCATAACGCCAAGAGGGTTAACGGAATCGTTCAGTTTTTAGGATCAATCCCATTGGATTGGTTATCGGAAATGACCGATCTTTCGCTAGATAAAATGAAGCCCCAGTGACTGCTGAACCAGGCTGGTGCTTAACCTATTTTGGTTTCTGGACGTCCAGAAACCATGTGCGCTACCGCGCGTGCACGCGCACTCCCGGCCGCGTATTCGGTAGCCAGGGAATCAATGTATCGGGCTATGGATCCCGATCACTGATTCCTCTCCCCCGCTGAAAAAGCGACAGCTTCTCTCGGAAGCTGCGCCTTTTCTGGCCGTTCCCTTCCCGATGCGCCACTCTAAGCGTGTGTTACGCTTAGAGTGACATCATGTAAACAAACTCATGGCCGCCATCTTGTGGCCAAAAAGTAATACTACAACTGAAAATAAAAATAAATTAAAATCAACACACATTTACATTATAAATCTATTGTTTACCCCCCACCCTCCCAAAACTACCCAAATAAAATGTTTACTATAAATAAAAAAAACCATTACAATAAAAAAAAAAACATGTAAATATTTACCTAAGGGTCTAAACTTTTTAAATATCAATGTAAAGATGAAATATTTCAATATTTTTTTTATTTTAAACTTGTTAATAGTGATAGATGCAAAATGGAAAAAATGCACCTTTATTTCCAAATAAAATATTGTCGCCATACATTGTGATAGGGACATAATTTTAACGGTGTAATAACCGGGACATATGGGCATATACAATACGTGAGTTTTAATTATGGAGGCATGTATTATTTTACAACTATAATGGCTGAAAACTGAGAAATAATGAATTTTTCCATTTTTTTCTTATTCTTCCTGTTAAAATGCGTTTACAGCAAAGTGGCTCTTAGCAAAATGTACCCCCCAAAGAAAGCCTAATTGGTGGCGGAAAAAACAAGATATAGATCAGTTCATTGTGATAAGTAGTGATAAAGTTATAGGCTAATGAATGGGAGGTGAACATTTCTCTCGTGAAAACCACGGAACCTGAATGGGTTAATGTGAACCTTAGCTAGTAGTGACAGAGTCTGACGTCCCACAATGCAAAGCGTGCTTCTCTGCACATGCTGCACTGACAGTCTGGAAGAAGCACTTTGCAGTGCTGTATGCGGAGGAGTGTTACAGCTCTCACATTAAATGGACGATTGTCTTTTAAGAGGCCTCTGCCCGTTCTAACCTTAGCTTGTGCAACAGTCATCTCGAAGCAAAATGCCAGCTGATAATGGAAATCAGAAGCAGCAATCATTACCTTTCCCATTCTCCTCAAAGGTGGACTTCCCAAGCAGCTCATCAGTGGATTCTTTACGGCGGCAGAGTCTGAAAAACTCAATTACAAAATCACCTAAAAAAAACAAGACAATAAATGTCAATGAAAAACAATCAAACTTGCGGTACCTGGAGACATTCAATCACACTGGTCTGAGGCGCATGTTTATGGTCATACGGGGTTGACACATCTCTGGCCTTCCTGTGCAAACATGTGATGAACCAGGCTGGGTTTTGTCGGGGCCAAGCAGTATTGTTTCCTGCAACATTACCCGCTAGAGGCCCTTGCATGACCTATGAATTTCTTCTTATGGCACAGCCCTGAGAAAGTGGCCTGGATCTTCAAAACACTTTGACAACTGCTTAAAGTGGACCTGTGCTCTTGCACAGGACAGAAGGAAAACAGAGAAAGGCACCCTGTATGTATTTAGAGAGTTTAGCCTGTCTAATTCCCCCTCATCCGTGACTAAGCACAAGTTGTAATTTGATCTCTCAGCTAGGTCAGCTGACTGCCTCGGCAGAGCAGCTAATTTGTATACATAGTTTGTTAACTCTAGTCTGCTTCCATGAACACAGGACTAGAAGGGTGTTTCGGTGTCTTTTAGTCCCCTAATACTTTTCTTGTGGTTTTGGGTCACCCCGAGCTGCTTGGTTACTGTGTTGAACTAGTCCAAGCCCTATCCCATAGAGCCATATCAATCTCTGCCATGCACTGATGAGGACTGACAGTCAGAAACAGGCCATCTGCATGTGAAGTTGATGTGGCTCTGTAAAATGTATTAGCTATAGGCTTGCTATACACCAGCGGTTCTGGATGCTAGCCTGGCTTCAGGGGCATAAAGAGAATTTGCATATTCAGTAACCGTGCATTGTGGGTAACCACAGATGTTCACTTAAAGCTGGATTATTGTAAATGCCTTCTGTTTTTAGAAGGCAAACCACACTTGGCATTACTTTTTAGTAGGAGGGCTGTTCAGTCTCTTTTAGTCCCCTATACATTCCTTGTGGTTTTGGGTAACCCTGAGCTGCTTGGCTACTATGAAAGCAGGAAGTAGACAAACTGCAAATTTATTACAGGATTTGTATCAGTTGTAACAAATGTTTTTCTCGAAAGGAAACTATGCTGTTGTGTATCTTTTAGAGCAATTTTTTAGATATCCCATGGTTCTATTTTTTAAACATCCAAAGTAGAATGAATGTTTTGTTGTCTCTGCTCAGTGGCAGCTAGTGATGCTTCGATACCCCCGATCACGGATTTCACCGAATTTGGCCGCGGCCGAATCAAAATCCGGATAAGTCGTGATTCTGATCCGGATTTGAAATGGACTTACGTGATTGCCTCTAAAAACCGAGATCACGACTGTGATCCGGATTTTTATTTTTACAATCACCAAAATTGCACGGATTATAAAAGTGATCAGTGGCTACAACTTAAAAAAAAATTCAAAGACTTATTAGTTTTTGAGAAAATCGAATTTAAAGTTTCCAATGAAAAAGTATTGGTGATTAAATCCACCAAAACCCGCCGACTTAAGCGGTTAATAGCAAAGCCCCCTTACATGCTATAAACACCACATTTGCAGGATATGGTAAGTGGAACAGTGGGAACAAGAGGAAACATTTTTTTCCAAAAAGACCTTATAGTTTTTGAGATAATCAATTTTAAAGGTTCAAAGGAAAATAGTACACATGTAAATGCGGTGATGACAGCTAATGTATTTACCGCAATTACATGCATTACTTTTTTCCTTTTAAATTTCCTTTGAACATTTAAAATCGATTTTCTCAAAAAGTCTAGGGTCTTATTGAAAAAAAAAAAAAAATTCCCTTATTCTCACTGTTCTACTTAACATATCCTGCAAATGTGGTGTTTATATCATGTAAGGGGGCTTTGCTATTGACCTTTAAAGTCATCTGGTATAATCACAGATGTTGTTCTGAATACTAGTAACCACGGCCAAATCCGTGATTGAATGCCGTGATGGATTCTCGATCACGGAATCGGATCACGGCAGCGAATAGTGAAAAATGCTCGTGAATCGCGGCTATTCCGTGATCACGAGGTCGTGATGAGCATCACTGGTGGCAGCCTATAAGTCTCTAAATGAAACTACATGAACTATTAGCCTATTTTTATAATCTTCTGAAGTTGTACTCTGCCAGGAAAATTGTTATGGCTGTAATTTGCTTATCTGTGAGGTTTACTATATTCCCGACAAGGTACAGAAGTTGACACTTCCATGCCTAAAAATTAACTCTTTCAGGCAGCGAGAGAGAGAGAGAGAGAGATGCCTCAGGTACGAAGGTGTGTGCTGCATGTAGGCGTGTCAAATCAAGCTGTTCCTGTACTACCACTTTGCCCTCTGCACCCATCAGAGGGCGGGAAAGATATAGGGACAGGGACAGACAGCCACTTCCGCTGTACCAGCAGGGGAAAGGAGTGAGCATAGCATAGATGAAAAGTAGATTTTAGATGGCTAGCATTCATTTTATAATATACGGTACACATTGCTGGTGCTAGTCTAGTTCAGAGGACCCAGCAGAAGACTTCATGGGGAACTGTTATCCAATCATAGCACCCCCAATGGCATGAAGTGTTGTGATTGGCCAAATAATGTGGGCGTCGTTTACTACCACCTATCTGAAACCTTGCAGCTCAAGAGGGTGTTCTGCAACCAATCACATTAGCTAAATTTCCCTATGAGGTTTCCTGCTGGGTCCCCTAAACTAGACTAGCGCCCACATTGCCTCTGTCCATTAGCAGCACCACATTCTGGAATTAGATATGCACTATAACAATTCCTCTTCAGTCTCACTTTACAAGTTAACACTTACATGTAAAGGGTTACTTAAAGAGGAACTCCAGTGAAAATAATGTAATAAAAAAGTGCTTCATTTTTACAATAATTATGTATAAATTATTTAGCCAGTGTTTGCTCATTGTAAAATATTTCCTCCCCCTGATTTACATTCTGACATTTATCCCATGGTGACATTTTTACTGCTGGCAGGTGATGTCAGTGGAAGTAGCTGTTGCTTGCTTTTTTAGCAGTTGAAAACTGCTGTAAACAGCTGTTATTTCCCACAATGCAACAAGGTTCACAGACAGGAAACTGCCAGCACCATGGTCCTCTCAGTTTCCTATGGGAGGGGTTTCATCACAATATCAGCCACACAGAGCCCCCTGATGGTCTGTTTGTGAAAGGCAATAGATTTCTCATGTAAAAGAGGGTATCAGCTACTGATTGGGATGAAGTTCAATCCTTGGTCACGGTTTCTCTTTAAGTCTAAAAAAAAAGCAGTTTGAATTGGGGCTTCTTGCAGCGCCCGGCAGTCATTCTGTGCCTGCACCATCCTTCCACAGCCCTCCAGCCGGTGACTCCCTCAAAGCTAGCCAGTCGTGGCCAGTGGTAGGCTACTGCGCATGCTGACCACACCCAGATCATGCTTCCATGGTCAGGAACTTTATTTGCATGCACAGTAGCGATTTTCCCGCACTGTGCATGTGCAGAACGCTACAGTGCACGGGGACGCAATGAAGGGACACGTGACTAGCTTTGAGAGGGTCGCCGCTGCCTGCTGGAGGGTCGTCCGAAGAACGTCACCTGCACAGGATGACTGCAGGGGGCTGCAAAAAGCCCCAGGTAAGTTATGGTGCCCATACATAGTACAATTTTTTTCATCCAATCTTACCATTTTTATGTAGTATAAGGGTAAATTAAGTGAATATACCGAAAGTATAATTTAGGCAGTTCCCTTATATTACATAGAAATGGTAAGATTGGATGAAAAAAAAAATTGTACCATGTATGAGCACCATTAAACTGATATTTCTTTTAGACTTAAGAATTCCTATAAGTTGAATATGTCATTGCTTATTACATGAATAGCATGAAAAAAAAACACAGACTACGGTAAGCCGCTAGCAATCCATGGCATTGCCAGCATGAGAAAATGAAGGCTGGTTTTTGATTGGTTGCTATGGAGAGCACTTTCCTGAGAGCCAGGCTTATAAAATCAATCTATAGTCAGTAGTGAACACTACTGAACCAACAGAGGCCGTAACAAGTCATTCTGTCAGTCTATCACTACTCACCCAACATGCACTGGGGATTATCTGCTTTCCTGACTCGCACGGACCATTGTGGAGCTTGAAGAGGATCCAAATCCCTATTAATGGAAGCAAATACAAAACTGCTAAAGCACAAAACCTCTCATAAACATGGCTTACATCCCACAGGCTTCAACTGCTCAACACCATGTGACCTCAACACCATGTGACCTGTGTCTGCAAACATAGCTAAATTATGCTGAATGTATTAGAAAACATTTCAAATAGATTGGATGATAGTTTTGATAAAAACAATGAATCTGATGAAAATAAAACCAAAGATGCCCATTACTGATCTAAATTCCTAAACCATCGACCGTCAAATTCGGTTGTTGCAATCAATCAGAAACCATTGTTCGGGCCGGACAAACCAAGAAAAGAATTTCCCTTTAGTAACCGCACCACTCAGACCATAATGAATACAATTCAACTTTATTCAAACATGAATAAAAACACTTAAAAACAAGTAGGCTGAACTGCCATGACAAAGTTCATGTAAACAATGAATTCCCATGCATCCAATGAGTATATTAAGGGTGCAACAATGTCAATTAGCATAAATATATATATAAACACATATACACATGCAGGGAATCCTAATGCAATAATGGGTCCCTTCAGGTCCGTTTGCCTGGTAAACTACAGTACTCAGAAAATAAACCATAATTGAGTGAATAAAAAATAGTGCAACACGATTAGTGCAAGGAGTAATCTATAGGGGAAACGAATCCAGAGCGGATCTAAAGTGTCAAGTGCAAGATTCACCAAAGTGAAATAAGGTGCAAGTAGTGCCAAAGGAGTGAAAATAAGGAGAGCACCGAGAACTTACCAAGGCAGACACCTAGATTAGTGGGTCATGGCTAGCAACCGTGAGGCCCCACGGTTGCTAGCCATGACCCACTAATCTAGGTGTCTGCCTTGGTAAGTTCTCGGTGCTCTCCTTATTTTCACTCCTTTGGCACTACTTGCACCTTATTTCACTTTGGTGAATCTTGCACTTGACACTTTAGATCCGCTCTGGATTCGTTTCCCCTATAGATTACTCCTTGCACTAATCGTGTTGCACTATTTTTTATTCACTCAATTATGGTTTATTTTCTGAGTACTGTAGTTTACCAGGCAAACGGACCTGAAGGGACCCATTATTGCATTAGGATTCCCTGCATGTGTATATGTGTTTATATATATATTTATGCTAATTGACATTGTTGCACCCTTAATATACTCATTGGATGCATGGGAATTCATTGTTTACATGAACTTTGTCATGGCAGTTCAGCCTACTTGTTTTTAAGTGTTTTTATTCATGTTTGAATAAAGTTGAATTGTATTCATTATGGTCTGAGTGGTGCGGTTACTAAAGGGAAATTCTTTTCTTGGTTTGTCCAGCTTTCAGTTCAAGTTCCCCTTCTGCACACTTAAGGATTGCCTATTTTAGGTGTTTGGTGGATGGTGCTTGCCCCATTGGTTGTTGAGTATACCATTGTTCGGGCCCTCCAATGGAGGGGAAAATGATAAGTGCTCCAATCAGACTAAAAGAACCGCTCTGAAATGTTTTCCGAGTACTTCCAAAGACTAGCGGTTCTGTACTGTGCATGTGCGAGTCCACGATCGCGTGAGCGCAATACGGAGCCGCTTGTCTTTGGAAGTGCTTGGAGACCTGAGTACTTCTGAAGCATTCAGAGGAGACCCGAAGGCATCTTCAACATCAAAAGTTAGATCACTGCAACGGGGGGCGCAGCGGGAGGCCTGGGAAGGCTCTAAAGTACAAGGTGAGTATGTAAATGTTTTTTTTCCTTTTAAGGTGGCTACAGGTATGTGGGCACATTAAGACTGCCTCAATCAGTGATCGATCGTTTGAACATTGATTGGGACAGGCTGTTATTTATGAGACCATGCAGGAAGGAGCGCTGGGGAGAGGGTCATGCGCAGGAGGTGCATGAAAGTAATGCAGTGAGCAGTATACATTCTGTAGCTGCTTTGAGGAGAAGGGTATTAGATTGCCCGAGAGGATCTCACAATCTAATCCCATCATAGTCATAGTGTAATATCCTACCATATTACTATTATGTATTTATATAGCTCTGACACCTTCTGCAGAATTTACAGAGTACATAGTCATGTCACTGACTGTCCTCAGAAGAGCTCACAATATAGTCTCCCTAGTCCCTACCATAGTCATAGTCTAGTGCCATCCTATGTTATTATTATGTATTTATATAGCACTGACACCTTCTGCAGCACATTACAGAGTACATAGTCCTGTCACTGACTGTCCTCAGAGGAGCTCACAATATGGTCTCCCTAGTCCCTACCATAGTCATAGTCTAGTGTAGCCTTTCTCAACCTTTCTACCCTGGAGGAACCCTGCAAATAACTTTTGGATCTCAAGGAACCCCTGCAAACAATGTTTTGATCTCGAGGAACCCCTGCATTTATTTTGCAGGAGGCATGGTCTTTAAAAGCATGTGTGGCTGTTTATTTCACTACCCCCATTACACTGCCACTCATTATACTGTCTCCTGAGCCCCCAATTTAGTGCTTCTTGTTACACTACCACCTATTATAGTGTGCTCTATATACTTCCACCACGATGGGGGAAAATGCCAAGGAACCCCTGCAGAGTGCTCAAGGAACCCTGGGCTTCCAGGGAACCCTGGTTGAAAAAGCCTGGTCTAGTGTCATCCCATGTTATTATTATGTATTTATATAGCCTTGACGTCTTCTGCAGCACTTTACAGAGTACATAGTCATGTCACTGACTGACCTCAGAGGAGCTTGCAATCTAATCTTACCATAGTCCTAGTCTAATGTCCTACCATATTATGATTATGTATTTATATAGCATGGACATTTTTAAGGCACTTTACAGCGTACCTTGTCATGTCACTGACTGCCCTCAGAGGAGCTCACAATCTAATCCCTGTCATAGTCATAATGTCCTACCATATTATTATTATGTATTTATATAGCACTGACATCTTCTGCAGCACGTTACAGAGTACATAGTCATGTCACTGACTGTCCTCAGAGGAGCTCACAATCTAATCCCTGCCATCGTCATAGTCTAATGTCCTACCATATTATTATTATGTATTTATATAGCACTGACATCTTCTGCAGCACTTTACAGAGTACATAGTCGTGTCACTGACTGTCCTCAAAAGAGCTCGCAATCTAATATCTACCATAGTCTAGTGTCCTACCATATTATTATTATTATTATGTATTCATATAACACTAACATGTTATGCAGTATTTACAGAATACATGGTCATGTCACTGGCTGTCCTCGAAGAGGGTGACAATCTAATCCCTACTATTGTCATACTCTAATTTCTTACCAAATTACATAGTAATACATACAAGTGCCGTGCATTTATATAAGGCTCACATATTCTGCAGCACTTAAAGTCTTTATAGTCGCACATAGTCACTATGCTCTTTTTCTAAACAAGTAATTGTTCATTCCTATGGAAGTTAAAGCTGCTGCAAGCAGCTGGCAAACTGCAGCAAACTAAATTTTTGATTAAAAACTAGACTCAAAAAGGTCCCCGAAAGAACATTACAATTCTACTGATAATACCTTGTACAATATGGCAACTATTCAAGGCAAAAATCACGGATAGGTTTCTCAAACTTTGTAAAAGTGGTATGTTCCTAGTTATTTAAAAAAATTAGGGTTTTTCTGTTTACTGCTGTACTTACCGTATTTGTTTTCAGAGTTGCCCATAGCAACAATCCACTTGGATAGGATTCATAGAAATAACGCTACACATTTTAACTACACACTTGTTTTCTTCCTACTCCTCTAGATCACACGTGCCAAACTCAAGGCCTGCGGGCTGAATGCATTTATACATTAACGGTATACCTCCCTGATACCTCCCTTAGCGAGGGATATTTTATTTCCTTTGTGATCACAGTGATACCAGCGGATCAGTCAAAAACAGTCTTATCAGTCTGCCGCCAGCTTGTACTCACGTGCAACTGTCAGCAGAACGTGCGCCCCGCGGGGAGTCTGATGGACCCGTCATTTGAACAAAGTACGCCGTGTGTACACGCCTTAACAGTAATCACAGGGTCAGCAGCACACTAAGCTCAGTTGTCATTAGACAGAGGAGTTTAGTGGCGTCAGAAGTGGGCGGAGCCTGGCTATTGAAATCTACACTATCAGAGATAAACGGTTGCAAATAGAGCCCGATTCAACCCACTTTTTCTCCTTAAGCCCCATCTACACCATACAATTTTTTGTCCGATTCCATTCAATTCGATTCGATTCATTGATTCGATTCGATACAATCCAACATGTCCGATCAAGAATCGATTCGATTAAATTTGCCATTGCAAAACAATGGCAAATTGAATCTAATCGAATCCCGATCGGACATGTTGGATTAAATCGAATTGAATCAATGAATCGAATCAGACAAAAAAATGGTATGGTGTAGATGGGGCTTAAAAGTAGCCATTTATCTAGCAACATTACCCGATACCTCCCTTAGCGATATCGGGCCGAGCGACGAATGCAACGAAACCCCCGGAGCTGTTCCCTCAATGAGTGTGTATGTATGTATGTATGTATGTATGTATGTATGTATGTAATGTGGAAATGTGCTGTATGTGTGCATTTATACATTACCTGGCCTGCGTCGCGGTGACCGTCTGTCTTCCGCTGCTCCTCTATTAGCCGCATACATGCCGTCGGCGCATAGCACACCGGCGTGTGACATCACACTCACTATGCTGGCACTGTGCATGCGGCTGATAGAAGAGAGGCAGCAGACAGACGGTCACCGCGACACAGGACAGGTAATGTATAAATGCACGCATACAGCACATTTACATATTACATACATACACACAGACAAACACACACACAGAGGCGAGGCAGGGGACGCGGCAGGCTCGGCCCATTCCCAAAAGATTTCATGCTTATTCGGGAATCAGCCTGTGGTGTATGTGCAGCCGACAGATCTTTCTCCGATCAGATTCAATTAGAGAGAGATTTGTCTCTTGGGACTAGTCTGCCCTTCCTCGCTAGATGTATGGTTACTTTTAGGATAAAAATGGAATTGAATCGGGCTCTATTTGCAACCATTTATCTCTGATAGTGTAGATTTCAATAGCCAGGCTCCGCCCACTTCTGACGCCGCTAAACTCTGTCTAATAACAACTTAGCTCAGTGCGCTACTGACACTGATTACTGTTAGCCAATCACTGTGATTACAAAGGAAAATAAAATATCAAGGTTCTGGTCCTCAAGGGGCAAGAGCCTACAGGTCCAGAAGGAATTCATCTATATACCCTATATAATTTAAAGTGGACCTGAACTCTTGCACAGGACAGAAGTAAAACAAGTTTAGCCTGTCTAATTTCCCCTCGTCTATGACTAATCACAACTGTAATTTGATCTCTCAGCTGTGTCAGGTGGCTGCCTCAGCAGACCAGCTAACATGTGTAAACAAATGATGTTAACCCTATGTCTGTTTCCCTGAAAGCAGGAAGCAGATACATTGCAGATTTATTGCAGGATATGCATCAGTTGTAACAAAGAAATTGATTTTATGTAAATCCTCTGGACAGGCTCGGTTCACACTACACGGATCAAAAAACTGATCTGGTAAAACATGATCCATTTTCAGTTTCAAACGGGTCAGTTTTTAACAATGGACATCACTGGCTCTAGCCGCTGCATCTCCTCCATAATCGATATTGGTCAAATCCTGTAATGTCCATCAATTTCTGCTAGTTATTGATGTTGGAGCAACAATCTTCGGCAGATTCAATCACAGTGATCAAATCTGCTGGGAAATGTCTAGGTGTATGAGCACCTCAAGGCACACTTTTGGATTGTCTACTAACAATAGTGACACCACTATGTACTCTGTAAAGTGCTGCAGGAGATGTCAGGGCTATATAAATACATAATAATATGGCAGGACATTAGACTATGACTATGGTAGGATTAGACTGTGAGTTCCTCTGAGGACAGTCAGTGACATGATTATGTACTCTGTACAGTGCTGCAGGAGATGTCAGGGCTATATAAATACATAATAATAATATGGTAGGACATTAGACTGACTATGGTAGGATTAGAGTGTGAGCTCCTCTGAGGACAGTCAGTGACATGGCTATGTACTCTGTAATGTGCTGCAGGAGATGTCAGGGCTATATAAATACATAATAATATGGCAGGACATTAGACTATGACTATGGTAGGATTAGACTGTGAGTTCCTCTGAGGACAGTCAGTGACATGATTATGTACTCTGTACAGTGCTGCAGGAGATGTCAGGGCTATATAAATACATAATAATAATATGGTAGGACATTAGACTGACTATGGTAGGATTAGAGTGTGAGCTCCTCTGAGGACAGTCAGTGACATGGCTATGTACTCTGTAATGTGCTGCAGGAGATGTCAGGGCTATATAAATACATAATAATATGGCAGGACATTAGACTATGACTATGGTAGGATTAGACTGTGAGTTCCTCTGAGGACAGTCAGTGACATGATTATGTACTCTGTACAGTGCTGCAGGAGATGTCAGGGCTATATAAATACATAATAATAATATGGCAGGACATTAGACTATGACTATGGTAGGATTAGACTGTGAGCTCCTCTGAGGACAGTCAGTGACATGATTATGTACTCTGTACAGTGCTGCAGGAGATGTCTGGGCTGTAAAAATATGGTAGGATCTTAGAGTACAACTGCAGTAAATATTATATTGTGAGCTCCTCTGACGACAGTTAGTGACATGACTATGTACTCTGTAAAGTGCTGCAGAAGAGGTCAGTGCTATACAAGTACATAATAATAATAATAATAATAATAATGTAGGACATTAGACTATGACTATGGTAAGATTAGACTGTAAGCTCCTCTGAGGACAGTCAGTGGCATGACTATGAACTCTGTAAAGTGCTGCAGAAAATGTCAGATGTACCGTATATAAATAACTAACAATAAATAAATATTACTGAGCAAAGCAGACACAGTACTGCTCATTCCCAGTGTGGCACCATTGAAGAGCTAATGCAGCGGGTGAAG
The DNA here is from genome assembly GCF_040937935.1 of Hyperolius riggenbachi. Taxonomy (NCBI): domain Eukaryota; kingdom Metazoa; phylum Chordata; class Amphibia; order Anura; family Hyperoliidae; genus Hyperolius; species Hyperolius riggenbachi. The sequence goes on from NC_090652.1 coordinate 291,066,633, forward strand.
TAAAGACCCAGATGGGCCCTCTGGAGCTGGATGCCCTGCTTCAGCCACTGCTTGTGCCCCCTTAGTGCCTACACCACCGCCAGTATGAACCTTTATGTCTGCAGATGGGAGGCAGCGATATGGAGGGCCTGTCATGTACTCACTCTCTAGCTAGTACAGTACACTAATCCTAAAAAACCTTTTGCCTTTTGTGTGAGACAATTTACATAAATGGAGTTGTACTTACGAATATACATCGTTATCCACTATAATTCCTTCAGTCAAGCAGGGCCAGGTTGTGGCCAAGTGTAGCTCACTAGGAGAAAAAAAACAGAAATATTTATCAGAGATTTTGCTAGCAGTGCCATCTGCAGGTGAGAATTAGTACTGCACCCTACCCACTCCCAAGGAAAAAGTACTAGGCATAAGCGAAGTGAACACAGACTTTTGTGACCCAAAATGAACACTTGTGATCGTCTCGGATGACTGTATAGCCTAAGTACAGGTTCACCCTGACACTGTTGATGACATCATTAGTGATCCACTGTGTTGCACCCCTAACAAATGAAACAACTGTTTTTTGATTAAAGGAAACAAGGTAAAAAATTACCTGATGAGAAAACAATTGTATCTATCCTCCTCCTAAAAATGACCTTTTTTTTTTTTTTAGATATCCCACGATTTTATTTCAGATTTAAACTTACTTTTTAAGTTTTCCTGTTTCATTGTCTCTGATCAATGACACATTCGTTGACGTATGCCAGAGCTAAAATCTACGAACTGTTGACCCCTTTTATCTATTTTCTGCTTTTAGAAGCCATTTTCTGCCAGAAAAGTGTTTTATGGCTTTAATTCTTTAGCAGTGAGGGTTACACTACAGCTTGACCCAGTCCCAGCCCAGTCAGTGACTGTCACATGCATACCTGATGTATAACTCTTTCAGGCAGAGAAGGAAAAATAAGGAACACAGCATAGTTATTTGTGTGCTTGGCACTGTACTTATACAGGTCTATCTCATGTCACTGTAGCAGGGTGCATCCTGTTTGTCCTCCTGCTCCCTTCTTCATTTAGAGGGAACCTAAACTGACAGGGATATGGATGTTTCCTAAACAATACCAGTTACTTGTCAGTCCTGCTGATCTCTTTGCTGCAGTAGTATCTAGCTCTCACACCTGAAACAAGCATGCAGCTAAACCACTCTGACTTCAGTCAGAGCACCTGATCTGCATGCTTGTTGAGGGGCTGTGGCTAAAAGTATTATGCTACGTACACACATGCGACAACGATCGTTCGTTGAGAACGACGAACGAACTTTTAATTGATGAAAGAACGACCTAAGTAAAGTAAGTTTTAAAAGGTGTGTAACGATCTGATCGTTAGAACGAACGTTACATCACGTAAAGCAACTATTGCGCCTGCGCATAAAAATGAGAAGTTTCACGGAGAAATTGTGAAATGCGCATGTCAAGCCTAGTACGAACGATCGTTTCCAACGATGTACTACTTTTGCAAACGATCGTCGTTGGGTAAAATCCGCCGAGACAGAACTTTCTTTTGTAGCGATTTGGCTCGTTCGTCGTTTGCCTTAATAGTCGGTGGTTCGTTTTTTGTAACGATCGTCGTTGGTAAAGATCGGGGAACGATCGTTACAAACGACGGTACTTATCCGTTAGCCGGGCGCATCCTCTAGGTGGCGACAAAAGTCCACCAGAGTTACATCTTTCCCTACTATCCATGTCGGCCTGGAGGGGGAATAGTAATTAGCGCCACCTGCCGGATGCGCCCGGCTAACGGATAAGTACCCAAACGACTATAGTCGCATGTGTGTACGCACCTTAAGAGACACAGGATCAGCAAGAGAGTCAGGCAACTGGTATTATTTTAAAAGGAAAAATCCATATCCTTCTCTGTTTAGGTTCCCTTTAAAACACGTGTCAAATTCTGGCCCACGGGCCAAATTTGGCCCGCAGTGCCAGAAAACTTGGCCTTTTTTAATTCATTTAGCTGTGGCCCGCGGCGTTTTGAAAGCTGGCCCGCAGCCACGCTAGAGAGTCCGCCCCGTCCATCATCCTCGCAAGAGTGATAGAGCATTGGTATGCTCCATCACTCACCTGCTCCGCCTCCCAACTTGCTCCGCCTTCCGTCACCTTCCGATGACGGCCGGGTATCTCCCTCCCTCCTCTCTTCGCAGCAGGCCGTTGCACTCTACGGTGCGGCGGGTGGTGGTAGTTCTGCATTCTGCACACCAGCATGAACCCTGTACTGATCACTGGAGAGCTGTGTGTCCCTGGCTGCTGGCGCGTGTATACAGGAAGTTCCTGTACACGTGCACCATCAGTCAGGGACATACCGCTCTCCTGTGTCATTCTCCAGGGCGGGGCTCACGCTGGTGTGCAGAACGCAGAACTGCCACCACCCGCCGCACCAGTGAGTGCAACAGCCAGCGGGCTATTACTGGGACACCTACTTACCTATACATGGGCACCTACTTCTTGCCTGGCTACCTACAGTGAGTGACCTACCATTTGCCTGGCCACCTATACTGAGGCACCTACCTATTGCTTGGCTATCTATACCGAGGCACCTACCTATTGCCTGGCTACCTATACTGAGGCACCTACCTATAGCCTGGCTACCTATATTGGCACACCTACCTATTGCCTGGCTACCAATGCTGAAGCACCTACCTATGCCTAGCTACCTATACTGAGGCACCTACCTATATAGTCTGGCTACCTACACTGAGGCACCTACCTATTGCCTGGCCACCTATACTGAGGCACCTACCTATTGCCTGGCTACCTATACTGAGGCACCTACCTATAGCCTGGCTATCTATACTGAGGCACCTACCTAATGCCTGGCTACCTATACTGAGGCACCTACCTATTGCCTGGCTACCTATACTGAGGCACCTACCTATAGCCTGGCTACCTATAAAAAATTCTGTCAGGTTCATAAAACCATCCAGCTGTGCGGACCGCGAGCCCCCATTATTCAAGCAGTTAGGGCTGAGATCTAGAGGGGCGGTTTCAGGCCCCCTCTGCAAATCTTCCTTTCTGTTGTGATGCAACTATTGTTCAATCACACCGCAACGGTCTCGAAAGGTCGCAACATAACAGTGCAATCATACAGTACAATGAAAGTATGCCTTACTTACGTGGTATACGCACATACCATTAGTGCACTAGATGCAGTGCATTCCTGCATTAGGACCCGCCTCTCCCCGCATTCAATCGCCGGCGTTTCCAAAAGTGCTAGGCCAATGATAATTCATGGAGGCGATTCCACGGAAGCAATTACAATTCCCCCAAATCGCAACCGCGTTTACGCTCCAGTACAAAGTATAGGATCACTGCAAAATCGCTTTGCAATCGCTGAACAAAAGCAATTTCTCAGCAATTTTACTATACGAACCAGAAAAAAAAACTGCTGTACAATCGCCAACAATACTTTAAAAAAGCACTTTGAAATCATTACAAAAAATGCCACAAAAAAATTACGCAAAGTGCAATTGCTCGAAGCCTGCTGGCCTCTGCGTCTGTGCAAAGGCAGGAGAAAGACATGAATGAGAACGCAATTCCACTCCACACATGAGTAGGATTACCCAGGAGTCGAAAACAGCTATAAGGGGGGGGGGGGGGGGGGAGTTTGCTGTAGGAACAACATCCTCATTGCCAATTTGCTACGTTCACTCATCACAGATGCATAGCTCCCAACTGCCCCTCTTTTGGAGGGACAGTCCCTCTTTGAGTACCTTGTCCCTCTTTCAGGACTGTTGTCCCTCTTTCAGGACTCTATGTAAATATATGTATTTTATCTACTAACAAATGTGTTTAATTGACTCTAAACTTTACTTTGATGATTTAAATTGATATAGTTCTTATTTTAAAATGTTAATATGAAGGATAATGGATCAGAAAAGAAAGGAACAATGTGGTTTGAATTACAAAACAACACCATTTTTTTAATTAAACGTTTATGGCATGTGTGACTAGGGGTGTGCCATGGGTGTGGTTAGGGGTGTGGCAGAGGCAGGGCTTAAGTGACCCTCTTTTTTATCTCAAAAAGTTGGGAGGAATGCAGATGCAGAATAACTGGAACTAGGTTTATGTAGCTGCTCTCTGCATGTAGCAGTGACTCTACTCCATATCTCCAGCCAGGCAGAAACGAGAACCAACAATCCACATCAGTCTAGATAATCTTATGCCTTATAGAAGTAGATCAGTGCCATCTACAGGCCATAAATATGAATGGGATGGGGGTGGGGTGGTTGTTTTAACTTCTTTTTGTGATTTCTTGAAATTTCAATTCACCTCTCTCCATTGTTTTTGTCTGATCAATATGTACACTTTGTCTGTTTGTCACGGACTACTGAGCTTACCCTGACCTCTCTCTGTTTGATAATATGCAAGGACGGATTTATACTTTTTGTGCTCCAGGGCCACGTATGTTGTGGCTCCCCGTTCTTGTGCAGCAGATCCCCTCCCATTCCATGTGCAGCCTCCTCTTATACGTGTAACATCCATGTACTGCAGCCTTTTTGTCTCACGAACATCACCCTTGAGCATCAGCTTCCCTTTTCACAAGTTGCTCCCCATTTACAGCCTTCTCTTTCATGTGTAGTAACTGCTCTTTTATGTCCTGGTGCACCTTTGGGCTGCAGCCGCCCAAGGCCTAGGCCTCTGCGGCCTCTCCAGAAATCCGTCCCTGCTTATTTGGCAGGACAAAAAAAAAAAAAAGAGGGCTAATCATTGGGTGTTCTGTTTGGCCAAGCTTTCTATAATTGTCTGCTTAGCAGGGTCGGCTAGACAGAATGATAAATCTTTGGCCAGGTTGGGCATTTCGCTCATCAGGTATTTCATGTGTGTATTTGACCTCTTTCCCCGGAGTTCAGCTTTAGTGAAGCATGTGGCAGCTCAGACTCCAGACAGGTTAGGGCTGGCTGCAGTGTGTCTCTGCCTCCCCCAGCTGGCTGCGTATTATCTCAGGCGAGCTCAACGTGGTGGACTGACACTGAGGGAGGCAGGGAGAAGGATTGTGCTGGAAGCTCGGTCATTCAGGCTTCTGGGACTAAAGCCTGTAGATATTTATTCACTGCTTATACCCTGTCATCGCAAGATGGAATCCCACCTGTAGATTGCGCCAATTACCCTGCCTAACGTATCATTTAATCCGGTGACTTCAATGTGCAATTTAGCCTGAGAAAAGGTCACTCTGCTATGGAAATGGCTAAATTGTGCACTTACATTGCATGATTACCCAGAATGAAGGTAAATGAGCCATTTCTTCAGCTAACATTTAATAGTTACGGAAGGAGAAGCTATTAAGAGGGCTCATTTCAGGTTTCTGGCCAGGTAAAATCTACACCAAAGCCAGCCTGACAGTCTTCAGTAGAGGGAGTATTTCTGCACAGCCTTACAAAACTGAGGTACTCTGGTCAATTACCATTTATGAAAGTAATACTTTAGTTAGAGTTATACAGAATGCCCCCCTCAACCCCTTAAAGTGGAACTGAACTCAGAATCTGAAAAAAGAGCATTGAAATGCATGTTAGAAATTTCAGGCAAAAAAAGTACAATAAATGTACCAAAATATGTAAATAAAGCTATAATATGTAATAAATCCCTAAACTCCGCCCCCTTGTGACATCAGCTGCAACGACAAGTCTCTTGGTATCTTCCCGGTGTAATGTCAGATATTGCAGCCCGGAAGCAGCCTTCCTCACTGAGTATCGCGCATGCTCAGTGGGAAGTTAGACATTATTTAGCTGAAATATCTCCGCTTCCGCACCACGTACACTCCCGAAATTTTCAGGGGAGGGAGGGAACCCACAGATCCAGCTCTGTGTCGAATTGCAGCCCCCTAGCCCCGGTAGTTCCCGAGATAGGTTTGCTGCAATCAGTCTCGGGAACCAGCGGGGCTCGGCGGCTGCAATTCGGCACAGAGCTAGATGTGGGGGTCCCCTCCCTCCCCTGCAAATTTCGGGGGTGTACGTGGTGCGGAAGTGGAGATATTTAGGATGTTTCACACGTGGCTGCACAATGTAATGGGGCGCAGGCTCCTACTGCGCATGCGGGGCTGCAAAATCTGAGAGGCTGCAATAGCTGACATGACACCGGCAAGTTTGCAAAGATACCTGGGAAGAATCCTCAGTGAGTCATCAGGAGGCGCCTTGTGACAGCAAGCAGAGCATGGACAGAGACGCTAGATAAGACAGGATAGAAGTGCAGTGGAGAGGAGGGAGAGAGCCTTGTAAGAAGTTGGAGGGACTTAAAGGGAGAAAGGCACAGCATTGAACTGACAGCTGGGGAGGCTAGATAAGCAAGATGTCCAGACCAGTGGAGTGGAGAGGAGGGACATAGACACTGGAGGAAGCAGGGGGGAGAGAGAGAGAGAGAGAGAGAGAGAGAGAGAGAGAGAGAGAGAGAGAGAGAGAGAGAGGGAGGAGAGAGAGAGAGAGAGCAGGCACAAGAGCAGAGCAGAGCAGATTTTTGCAGAGACAAGGGAGAAGAGTAGTGGAGGGACAGTGGAAAACAGAAAGTCCAGCAGATGCTGGTGAGAGACCTGCATATGCCTGGGAGCTAAAGATTTCCCTCCGCCTGCAGAGTACAGAGACCAGCAGAGATAGAAAGTCTGTGGGGTTTGTGGGCAAAAATCTGTCTGGTCTCTCCTTTGTGTTATAATGACTGCATGTGTAGATAAGGTGTTATACAAGTTGAAAATTTTTTGACAGTCCCTAGACTCCAGGAGGGCTGCTTTCTGACTTATGTGACAGACTGGCAGGGACAGGAGTCAAATTACAGCCAAGTAGCCCCTGTGTGATGTGGGACTGCAATTCTGATAAGCTCTCTGCTCCTTCTCAGTCTCTCACCACTCCTACTCTCTCTGGGCTAGTGTACGCCCTAATCACAATAGCAAACGCTAGCAATTTGTGAGTGTGATTTTGTAAAGCGATTTTCAGAGTGAATTTTGAATGAATTGCTCCAAAAAATGCTTCATGCAGTGTGTTTGTGATATTGAAAAAAATCACAATGCTGCTGTGAGAACACCCTCATAGGGTAACATTAGCCAATCGCTTTTCAAATCACTGTCGATGCACTTTTCAAATCACTGTTGAGCAGGTGTGCAGAGCTGGGAACTCAGGCGCACAGATATCTCACCACCAAAGCCCCTGAGAGATAGAAGAATCCAGCAGGGGAGGGGAGCCACTGGTAATGGCTGCAGCAGGTGTGCAGAGCTGGGAACTCAGGCGCACAGATATCTCACCACCAAAGCCCCTGAGAGATAGAAGAATCCAGCAGGGGAGGGGAGCCACTGGTAATGGCTGCAGCAGGTGTGCAGAGCTGGGAACTCAGGCGCACAGATATCTCACCACCAAAGCCCCTGAGAGATAGAAGAATCCAGCAGGGGAGGGGAGCCACTGGTAATGGGTGCAGCAGGTGTGCAGAGCTGGGAACTCAGGAGCACAGATATCTCACCACCAGTCCCTGAGAGATAGAAAAATCCAGCAGGGGAAGGGGAGCCACTGGTAATGGCTGCAGCAGGTGTGCAGAGCTGGGAACTCGGGTGCACAGAGATCTCACCACTAGAGCCCCTGAGAGATAGCAGAATCCAGCAGGGGGAGGGGAGCCACCGGTAATGGCTGCAGCAGGGGTGCAGAGCTGGGAACTCAGGAGCACAGAGATCTCACCACTAAAGCCCCTGAGAGATAGAAGAGTCCAGGAGGGGGGCCACCGGCAATAGCTGCAGCAGGTGTGCAGAGCTGGGAACTCAGGAGCACAGAGATCTCACCACCAGAGCCACTGAGAGATAGAAGAATCCAGCAGGGGAGGGGAGCCACTGGTAATGGGTGCAGCAGGTGGCTGGGGATTGAACCCAGGTATCAGTGTATGGTAGGTAACTAACATATCCATTATACCACCAACACTTCTAGCTGAAGCTAGCCTAGCATGTACAATTTATGCTCAATCCAAAAGAAAAATAACATTTCTATCATGCTTTTCTCCTGGCATATTCAAAGCACCAGAGCTGCAGCCACTAGGGCACACTCTATAGGCAGTAGCAGTGTTGGGAAGACTTGCCTAAGGTCTCCTACTGAATAGGTGCTGGCTTACTGAGCAGACAGAGCTGAGATTTGAACGCTGGTCTCCTGTGTCAGAGGCAGAGCCCTTAATCATTACACCATAGAGCCACTGCTTAAGGATATGTAGGCAGGCATGGCCTTGCCTTTCGTGTTCAACAGTTGTCAAGAGAAAAATTAGACAAGACAAATAACATTTATATCACGCTTTTCTCCTGGCGGACTCAAAGCGTCAGAGCTGCAGCCACTAAGGCGCGCTCTATAGGCAGTAGCAGTGTTAGGAAGACTTGCCTAAGGTCTCCTACTGAATAGGTGCTGGCTTACTGAGCAGACAGAGCCGAGATTCGAACCCTGGTCAGAGGCAGAGCCCTTAACCATTACACCATCCAGCAGGATTACCCCTCTTGCCCCCCAAAAAAGGGCCTGTGTGGACCCTGGCAGCCATGCTGATCTGTTTAGCTGCAGTATTTTTTCAGAGGAAAATTAGGGATAAAACGTAACTTTTAATTCATATTGCTAAAATAGATCGAATACAGATACTACTAATAGTGAACAACGTGAAATCAATTGGGTTGATAGGTATATAGTTGTTAGTCATACGACAAACCTATCAATCTCCCATTGTAAATTTATTATAAATCCCACACCAAGAACCCTACATGTTTCGCTTCATTAAATTAGAAACTTCATCAGGAGTAAATAATAATAAAGTGCCAGAGTGCAAAAAGTGCTAAAATAATAAAGAATTATCAATATCACATAGTACACATATTAAAGTAGTAGCTAGTATGGCCCCAAAATGGCAGCCAAAATTTTTTGGTAGATTGATAGGTTTGTCGTATGACTAACAACTATATACCTACCAACCCAATTGTTTTCACGTTGTTCACCATTAGTAGTATCTGTATTCGATCTATTTTAGCAATATGAATTAAAAGTTACGTTTTATCCCTAATTTTCCTCTGAAAAAATACTGCAGCTAAACAGATCAGCATGGCTGCCAGGGTCCACACAGGCCCTTTTTTGGGGGGCAAGAGGGGTCGCAACATGAGGGTAAAGCGTGGCCGCACATCGGTGGGGAGGGGGAACGGCTCTGTAAGTGCTTCCGATCTCTAAGTGCTTCATGTTACTTCCTGTGTGAACAGGAAGTAGCATGAAGCTCTTAGAGATCAGAGATCTCCGGCGCGATGGAGGTATGTGTTCAGCCTGCCGCCACCCACCCGATGCCAGTGATAATTTCAGGAGGGGAGCGCAGAGGGGAGAGCCCAAGGTGAGGGAGGTGTCCCGAGTGCCTCCGTTTGCCTGGTATAGGTCCCGGTAACTGGCTCAGCACCCCAGTCAGGCTCTTCTGCATATGCGTGGTAGGGCCGCGCATGCACAGAAAAGCCAACTGGTGCGACTGAGTCAATTACCGGGACCAATACCAGGCGAATGGAGGCACTCGGGAGGACAACAAGGGACGCATCAGTGCTCATGGCCCTGGGTAAGTATAAAATCATGTAGTGTGCTCATCTTTGAGACTCCATCTGCCCTTGGTGGCTTCATCCAGTTTTCACAACCAGACTCAGGGTGGCCAAACATGGCAGAAGACATTCCTGTGAAGCAACAGGCTTACCTTATAGGGTCTTCACAGGCACCGAAAGGAAGCTTTCCAAATTCCAGACCCCCGACTTCTCCACCAACCACAGCATCAATGTCTGCAAGCCACAAACCAGAGGCAATAGCAAAAAACACAGTAAGTTCATATTTTAAAAGAAAGTATGCAAAATCTGCAATACAATAATGCAGCTAAGTGATAAACCTGATGAAAAGAAATTAAGTTCAGTCTTCCCGGACGTCCCTCTGACGGGTACAACTGGAAATGTGCTGAATGTGCAGATTTCTGCTCAACAGTAAACAGAAATGGCTGCGGGCAAATCAAAGTTGTAAACAGCTGATCAATTAACTGGCAGCTGAAAAGATGGCACAAGGGTCACTTAAAGAAAACCTGAAATGAAAAATTAAAATAAATATAAACATACACAGGTCATACTTACCTCCTGTGTAGTCTACTCCTCAATCTCTTTCTCCTCTTTGTCCACTGTGATCAATTGAATTCTCCGTCCTCCATTTTAAATATGGCCATTACCCCATCAGAGCTTCCAGGGCAGCACACTGTTAAACTGTAATATCACCTACTTGAGCCATAGGGAAACATGGACATTACCTTGCTCAGCAGTTGTCCTTTCAGTTATAACTAACAGCAACTGATATAGTGGAAAAGGGCCGTAAAGGTGGTCACACGTACTGGCCAAGCCAGTACGAAAGGGGATGGGACACTGCAGAGTCTATGACTGATGACTTCGACCAGCAGGATTTTCGAGAGGCCCGCGCTCCCATTACAGGGGGCGCGTCAGAAGATGCAGGGCAAAGAGGAGCCAGTTCAGCCCCCAACAGATCGAACGCATGCCAGCAGAGGGACTATTACCAGCTGAGGAAAAGAACCTAGGCCAGGTGAGCAACATCATAAACATTTCCTCTTATAATCTTGACCCAATGGAACTATCTGTTTTGGAGAAAGGATTGGGGTTTGTGCCCACCCATCTTGACAACATGTTTGAGTGGGAAGTGGACTGGTTCAGATTTATACGGAGGCTAAAATTGAAGGCCTTTTTCAAAGACAGTTTGCCTGAGAGTGGGACTGACAATAGATTGTCTAGATACACGCAGCGGTCTGATTGGTCCCCTGATGAGGAATTTCCAGCCATTCAAAACTTTGAAAAAGCGGTCAGACAGGAAATCATTGGGAACTGGGACAGTAGCAGATACATCCATCCCAATTTAACTGCAACCCAGAATGCAGCTTTAAAGCGGCTAGCTGATAATGCTGACATTATAATCACTAAGGCAGATAAAGGGGGGGCAACTGTGATACAGGATGTTAGTAGCTATCTTAGAGAGGGCTTCAAACAGGTGCAGAATGAATTACATTACATTAAATGTGATGAGGACCCTACTGTGATTGTAAAAGGAAGGGTGGATCGGTTATTGTCTGCAGCAGTGGAGGATGAGGTGATTGATACAAAGATGGCCAAGAGCCTGACAGTCGAACATCCCAGTATACCTTTGTTATATCTATTACCGAAGGTCCACAAGCAGCTTACTGACCCCCCTGGGCGCCCAATTGTGTCCAGTAGGGGGTCAGTATTGTACCCGTTGGCAGGTTTTTTGGATATGCATTTACAAAGGGTTGTTAATTCATTTCCTCATTGCCTGAAAGACACCACGGATTTATTGGTGAGGCTGGAGGCATTGAATGAGGTACCAAGTGATATCATATTTTGCAGTCTTGACATCCAAAGCCTCTTCACAGCAATACCTCAGGATGAGGCTATTGCTGTCATTGAAGATAAGCTACTAGAAACCAGTCTCCCTAATGGGATGGTATATTTCTTGTTAGATTGTTTGGAACTCATTCTCAAGTCTAACTATTTCAGGTTCCACAATGATTTTTACATACAGCGTCAAGGGGCAAGCATGGGATCTCCGGCTGCTCCCTCTATTGCTAATATATTCGTTGAATCATTGGAGCGCACTATGTTTTTGTGTAATCCGAGGTTCAATGGATATATTTATCAGTATTTCCGGTTTGTCGATGATGTATTACTTTTGTGGAGGGGTCCAGAGGAGTTGCTCCATGAGATGGTTAATGAAGCCAACGCAATGCACTCGACGATTAAGTTTTCCCTGGAAGTTTCCAGGGATGCTATAAATTTTTTGGATGTGTCCCTTGGTGTTGCTGACGGTCGGTTTGCCACCAAGTTGTTTCGGAAACCTACAGACCGCAACAATTTATTGCGGTCTGACAGCCACCACCCAAGACATGTGGTTAAAGCCATACCAAGGGGGCAATTCCTCAGGGCCAGACGCATATGCACCAGAGAGGAGGATTACGTGAAGGCTGGTCAAGAATTGACCGCCAAGTTCACACGGAAGGGCTACAACGCACACCATCTCGCAGCAGTCAATGAGGAAGTAAAGGCAATTAGTAGGTCTACCCTGTTAACCAGCAAAACCCATAGGGGGCAACAGAAAGGGGTCCCTTTTGTTATGAACTTGGGCAAAAACACAGAGCTGATTAAAAAAACAGTACGGAGATTTTGGCCTATGTTAAGAAATGACAGGGAGTTAGGGTCATTATTTTGTGAGGAGCCTCTCTTTTCTATAAGAAGAGGTAGGACTGTTTATGACAGGGTGAGACGCACAGACACTTCCCCCAGTATTGTAAACACAACCACAGGGAGGGCGGGGACTTACCCTTGCCTCAATTGCAATGTATGCAGTGGCATCATCAGGGGGGAGAAGATTGGTCACCCACACACGGGTCAAGAGGTTCCCATTAAAGGCAGGCACTATTGCTCCACTGCATGGGTGGTATACGGGCTGAAGTGCCCGTGTGGCCTCATGTATGTGGGAGAGACCACTAGAGCTGTCAGGACCCGCATACAAGAACACAAAAGGGCCATCACTAGGTATGCTGAGGGTGAACGAAAAGGTTACGATACCTCAGTGGCCAGACACTTTTTTTCTGCGGGTCATAATGCTGCGCAACTGAGGTGGTGTGTGTTGGAGGCTATTGCTACCTCCAAAAGAGGAGGAAATCAAGAGAAATTATTAAAACAACGTGAATCAAGGTGGATCCATAATTTGGATGTAGTGACTCCTAGAGGCATGAATGAAAGGCTGCCTCTAAAATGTTTTCTGTAACTTACTTATACCATTTTGGTCACAAAGTGCCATATAGGATGCGTTTCGTAGATAATAGGCTTGTTATTTATAACCCCATGTTTTTTCACAGGTGGTTCTGTGGCAGTCCTCGAGGGGAAGTGCCAGAAAGTACGGTCAGTCTTGATGGACATTTTTTTGGTAGCCAATATGGAGTGCCATATGACCAGGTTGTTTTAATGGGACTCAATTATTATGAAACTATGTACTTGGGATCAGGGGTTAAATGTTTTGGTGGGTGGAGCTGATAAGGGTGTGGTGGCTCAAACCTGATTGTGTATTTATATGAGGTTGTACTCATTTCACTGTTGTTATACACCTGATGAAGGATCGATGATCCGTAACATGTAGTGTTTGTTCGCCAATACACAGCAAAGTTTGCAGAGCCAGTGGTGTGCCGTCTCTTTTCTACTATTGAGGTCACACACTATCTGACTGCACAATTTTTATACAATCTTACCAACATCCATGTAGTATACCAGCAATAGATTCACTATGACTTGGATACGTTTTTCAGTTAGTCTCTTATACTACACTAGTAGACCCAAGCCCATTTAAAAACGCACTCTAGGTCTTTTTCCTGCCTCCGCCAGAACTGAAAAGAATAGTTATGAGAAGAAGATGGTGAGCTTCTGAGAGGAACTGTCGGCAAGGTAAGTATGTAATATTCATTTGCCTAAACATCACGTGTCTATTTTAAATAATTTTACTTAGTTAAGGTTCACTTTAATTGATCAGCTTGTGGCTTTGATTTGCTCGTGAGCGTTTCCATTTACTTTTGAGCAAAAATTTGCATGTTCCAAAGCAGACGCCAATTTAAAAATAAACTGGGGAGGCTCCAGCCGCTGAAGCGGGGTTCCCAGCCAGTGCAGAGGCCGAGCTTGCGAGTCGTCCTCTACTGCGCCTGCGCAAGCGCCGCTGTCTATTACGTGGTGTCGAGTGTACTGCACAGGCACAGTAGATGACGACCTCGCAGCGGGGACCTCAGGCCGGCGACTGGAAGTGGAGCTGCCATAGCTACTTGCTGTAGTAATACATTCCACATTTTAATCACCTTTACAGAAAAAAAAAAAAAATCTATAAATGAATGAAACAACATATTAATATTTTGACTAGCAGCTTTCGGTAATCTCTGATTAAACTTTGCAATCAAAATGCTCAGTCTCCTGTGCTCAGGCTTGTGACAGATTTGCTTTAATTCAACTTTATGGGCTTGATTCACTAAGACAAATAGCATGCCTTATCAGAGATAACACACCTTATCAGAGTAGCATAGCGAGCGCTACGAACTTATGTCGGCTAATTGGAAACTCCACTCATCCTGCCCTGAGCTCCTGCAGGTTCGTAGCGCTCGATATGCTACTCTGATAAGGCGTGTTAACTTTGATAAGGCATGCTATTTATCTTAGTGAATCAAGCCCTATTTGTGTACATTTTGAGATACAGATTATAGAGAGACACAGAGAGAGAAAGAGAGAGAGAACAAACCCACTAAAGATGGCCACACACTTAGTTTTTTCCCACCGATATCCGGCAGATTCAATCACACTGATTGTATGTCCTAGAAATTGTTGAATCAGTTGAATGCACCAGGTGGGAGATGTTGATCCGCTGCAGGTCAGGAGGGGTTGACAGCCCATAGCGCTGCACTTCATCAAACAGTGCAGCGGTGTGGTTAGAAATAGATTTGCAACTGGCCTTGTGACGTCGCATCCGCCGCCTTGCAGGCCCGATGCTGCCCCCCAAATGTAAAATGTTCTCCCCCAACCCCCATGCGCAGTATACTTTACCTGTCCGTGTCCGCAGCTGGCTCCGGGCTTTGTCTGCAATCCACATACACGCCCCATGTAGTTGTTGGCGTATACATGTGACATCACACACGTGCACTGCCCACATTAATTTGGTTACCACGTTGGGCACGTGTATGCGGGTAACGGAATGGGCCTGGACACAGACAGGTAAAGTATACTGCATACTGGGGGGGGGGGGGGAGGTAGGCACATCTTGCATGGGGGGGGGGGGGGGGAACAGCTCCGCAGCTTCGTCACGATATAGCATGCAGTTATCACTGTGCACCCGATCGATCACAACAGCCCAACATTTTTCAACATGTTGGATGGATACATGCGACCAGTTACGGTCAAGCATGCTTTTGGAGGCCATCATGTCAATAGACGTATTGCCACCTTAACCCTGACTATTCACAGCTATGATAAGCAGAAATCCGTTTCAACGCGTTAAAAATCCTGATCGTTGTATATGTTACGGCCAGAACCCGAAGTCTGGCCACTTCGGGTTCTGGCCGGTCAGTATGCGAAGTGGCCGGCTCATGCGGCCAATGTGTGAAACGGGCTTCAGTTTCGGACTTTGGCCGGCCAGAACGCGTTGTGACTTCACGTGGCCGGCCAAGTCCCGAAGTCCCGCTCACCGCCGCCAAGAAGCCCCGCTCACCTCATCCCCTGCTGCGGCTGCCGCTAACGTATTCAGACCTCTGATCAGGGCGACCGTAGCAGGGAGGCAGAGAGAGGCATAGCAGCTGCCAGCTCACGCGAGACCCGCTGGACCCGAACACTTCAATGCAGAAGTGACGTCATTAAACACTTCTTCTGCATTGGAAGTGTATGGGTCCGGGCGGGTAGCGTGCGCGCTGCTCTGCCTTTCTCCGCCTGGTGGTCGCCCTGATCGGAGGTCTGAGTACTTAGCGGCAGCAGGGGATGAGGTGAGCGGGGCTTCCTGGCGGCGCCTCCAGCAAAGCTCCCCCCAGCCCAGTAAAGCTCCCCCCAGCCCAGTAAAGTTCCCCCAGCCCAGTAAAGCTCCCCCAGCCCAGCAAAGCACCCCCAGCTATGCAAAGCCGCCCCCCCCCCCCCCCCCCGACCATGCAAAGCATTTCCAGCCACGACCAGCCCAGCAAAGACCCCCCCCCCCCCAGCCATGCACAGTCCCCCAGCAAAGCACCCACCACAGCCATGCACAGCCCCCCCCCCCCCCCAGCCATGCACAGAACACCCACAGCCATGCACAGCCCCCTAGCAAAGACCCCCCCCCCAGCCATGCGCAGAACACCCACAGCCATGCACAGCCCCCTAGCAGAGCACCCACAGCCATGCACAGCCCCCCAGCAAAGCACCCACCACAGCCATGCACAGCCCCCCAGCAAAAAACCCCCCAGCCATGCGCAGCGCAGAACACCCACAGCCATACACAGCCCCCCAGCAGAGCACGCACAGCCCCCCAGCAAAGACCCCCCAGCTATGCACAGCCCCCAGCAGAGCACCCACAGCCCTGCACAGCCCCCAGCAGAGCACCCACAGCCCCCAGCAGAGCACCCCCAGCCATGCACAGCCCCCCAGCAAAGCACCCCCAGCCATGCACAGCCCCCCAGCAAAGCACCCACAGCCATGCATTCCACCTCATCTGTGACTAATCACCACTGTAATTTGATCTCTCCCCTGTGTCACCTGACTTCCACAGCAGAGCAGGTAATTTAAAAGCACAGGATGTTAACAATGTCTTCTCCCAAGAAAGCAGGATGTAGACACACCGCAGATTTATTGCAGGATTTGTATCAGCTGTAATTAAATGCTTTTCTTAGTATGCTGTATCTTTCAGAGCAGAGTGGAAGTGCCATTCATGGTGCTGGACAGGACCCGGGATGTTCTGGAATTTGTGCGTTTTGGACTTTGGCCGACTGACTTTGGCCGTGTCTAGAATTGGCCGGCCAATGTCAGAAATTCCCAGCATTTTGGACTTTGGCCGACGTCAAATCGGCCAGTTCTAGAAACGGCCGGCCAATTCTAGAATTGGCCGATTTCTGGTTTTGGCCGTAACATATACACTAACCGGCCAGCACAAGTTGCTGCTCCAGTTTTAAGCCACATAGGATTGCTAACCTTTCGGGCCCGTGGAGGGCTGATATCTCCAGGCATAAACAATGTGACAAGGTATGTCAGAGTTGGTGCACTTGCAGAGCGTGATGGGCACAGCCTCAGTGGCGGTTACATAACGTCCCAAAACGTTGACAATTTCGTTTCCCATCACATGGATTTAAAAGTTACTTCAACAGAGTGACAACTTCTGTTAACCTTACTGCGACTGACTGTTGTTGGTGCCACTCTCCTGCAGCCACTCTCTCTCTATGCTGAAATCTAATGGAAATCGCTCTCGCCCCACCACCGCCTGCCGGGCCGCTAAGTGTAAATTTCCCTCCCATGTCCATATTCTGTGTTGTAAGGTCTCACCTCTCCGCCGGCACAACTCCTGCTCTCCACCGTCACCGAGAGCGAACTCGGCACATGTTGTCACATCACAAATGCACCAGTGCCACGTGGTACCAGCGCTCGCAGTGACGGCGGGCACCTGAGGAGGCCAAAAGTCGTTCCGGCGGAGAGATTAGAGTTTAAAGCACAGGGCACAGAGAGACACTTTACACTTGAGGGGACACCTGCCAGGGGTCTGCCTGTCATCACGATATCAGATGCCGTTACTGATAAGAACCCAACCGAGGTTTTGTGATCAACATTTTTCCAACATTATAGATTGAACCATTTGACCAATTTCAGCCAGAAATCTTTCGGAAGCTCAATCAGGCGGCCATGTTGACGACACAAATTTTTTTCGTTCGATAAAATTATCTATAAAATTATCTAATCAGAAGGTCGATCGGGCCTCAATATCGAGTGATGTATGTGCACCCTAACAACTGTGTTTAGGCACGCACAATCTGAACCCACCGTTGCTTGACAAAATTGATATACGTAACAACATGTAGCCTTGGGGTAATCACACACGTTTATCCTTAGGACGTGAGGGTGATGCAGCACACATTCTACTGTAGCTGAATGCAATAGCATTCACTCAGTCAAAATAAAAACTCAGCAGATACCCCTTTAATCGCCCTTTAGCCGTTTCAGCTCTTGGGTTGTTTTCACCTTATAGACGAGAGGAGTCTTAACATTTCAGCACTTCACCCATTCACTCCCCAATAACTTTATCATGACTTCTCACATCTAAACGAATTTTGTTTTTTTTTTCAGGACAAATTATGCTTTTGGGTGTAATTTTTTTTTTCTAGTAATAATTTTATTCTCTATGTATTTTACAGGGAAAAAGTAGAAAAATAAAATAAAAAAATACACTATTGCTCTATTTCCATCCACTATAGTTTTAAAATAAGCAATGTTACCGTACATAAAACCCACATATTTTATTTGCCCATTTATCTTGGTTATTCAAACATTTAAACTATGTCTCTAGTACAATTTGTGGTGATAATATATTAACTTGAAGTAAAGGTCTATTTTTTCTGTGTTGTGATTCTTGTTTTCACATTGTACCCTATAATTACAAGCCCTCATTTGCAAAAATACCAGTAATATACCCTCATGGCATTCATATAAAAAAAAAAAAAAAAAAAAAGCTAAGTCCCTAAGGTAACAATCTATGTAGTCTGTTTTAAATTCTGTCATTGTTTTATTTTTACAAGCTTTTTACTTTGGTACTGAATATATGAAAATAAAAAATATATTGCTTTTGATTCAGTTTGGCAGTAAAAGTAATTCACAAGACATAGACCTTAACCCAAAACAAATCCAAGGGCCCGTTTCCACTAGAGAGAATCTGCATGCGTTTCCTGCATGCAGATTCGCATAGCCAATACAAGTGGATGGGCCTGTTTCCACTTCAAAAATCTGCACGGTAGACCCCGCAGAATTCGCATACCACATACCGCTAGGCAATTCGCATACAATGTATTTAATAGGAAATTTGCATGCGTTTTTGTATGCAAATTTTACCGTGAATTCGCAGGCATTTTTGCATAAAATCAATGTAAAAGCACACAGGCACTGACATGGTTAAATTCGCATACTTACTAACATATGCGAAAACGCCCACGAATTCGGGGTAAAATTTGCATACGCGTGCAAATTTGTTTTGCGCTTTTCGCGACTAATTCACACAGCACAAGTGGAAACGGGCCCTAAAATCTATTTTACAACTTGTCACGGTTAAAAGGATACCCCATGCATGTCATCTGATAACTATCTGGGCATCTAGCATGCCATTAACGATGAAGTGTCCATGAGGCTTTGGACAGGCCAATTTTTTCCACAAAGTATTTTAGCGCCATACTTTGTTTGCATAGCCCCAGAACAGCCTGGACAGCAGAAAAATGCCACAAACGGACGACCAGCGATCGTGCCCCGATCCATCTCCACAGCTGCGGTGATGACTGTGTGAACAATAGTTTAAATGATTGTTTAAGCGATCGCAGTAAAATTATCACACAGTGGGCAATGAGGATTTGAGCAAATGGTCACTCAGTGATTCGTCATGATGGTCGCGATCGCCGCACGTCGCTAAACATTGCTTCACTAATTTTCATTAAACAATGTTACACAATATAGTTAATGCGATAATTCGCCACAAAGAGACATCGCAAAAAAAATCACCGCAAAGAACGCGTTGTAGCAAAGAACCTGTAGAACCCATTCTTACTGGGGCGCTTAGCAGGTGATTCCCGCGAATCGCCGGCAAGCGCTAGCATAACTATATGGCAGTGATCTCACTGCCACGATTGCCGACGATTGCGGGTGGTTCACAATTAGCAGAAATCGCAAAACGCGCTACATGCAGCATTTTACCGCGATTCTAGAGCAATCGTGATTAGAATGCTAAAAAGTGCTAATCACAATCGCTCAAAAATCACAAGAGTGTAAAGTGTATGCATTTTACTGAATTAATCGCAGTAAAATCACCCGCGCAAAACGCTTGCGGTTTGCGTTTGCCAGTGTGAATGGTCCCTTAGGAACTCTGATTGGTTCAGGGACCCCATGATCCCTTACGCCAATCATTGCTGCCTGGGGGAAGGAATTTGGGAAAAAAATATACATTTATTTTTATTTTTTGATTTACTTTTTTATATATTTATTTAATGATAACTATTACTAGCAGTAATAATGATCATTGATGGACTGGTAGAAACTGATTGGGCAAGGGATCAGATGATCCCTTGGCCAATCACTGTAGACACAGGGGGTTAAGGGATCACATGATCCCTTTGACCAATGCTGCTTGCCCCCCCCAGGTCACTGCAGGAAGTAATGTACTTCCTGCACTGTGTTACTGAGAATAATCACCGTTATTTACTGTAACAGTAATCATTCTCACTAGCAGGCATGGATTGGCTCCTTCGGCCAATCCCCCCTTTAGGGGTCCGACGGGAGCGTGCCTGCCTGTGCAGTCGCACAGTCGCGCGCAGCAACCGGCTCAGTGCAGGGACACGAATCTTATATTCCTGCAGCTACAACAGCCGCGGATGTCAGACTCACATCCCTGCGGCAGAAATGGTTAAGGGTCATGTAACACTTGAACAAAAATAAAGTAATTGCACGATGCAACCTTATATGTCAACACTAGGTTTAATGAATAGCGGAGAGAGAGGAGAGAGAAGAGAGAGAAGGGGAGAGGCGTGAAAGATGTAATGTGACATTGCCCTCATGGGAAAACGCGCTTCGCTGACTACCATTACATTAAAGTGACTCTCTCACCTGGAGGCTGCTGCGGCCAGAAATACTGCTGCCAGTCCTGCAGGATGTAGGTGAAGCGGATGGCAATGTTTACAGGGGGCAACGCTGTAAGGGGACAGCCCTACAGAAAAAAGGAGGCATCAACAATTAACTTGGCAGTAAAGTCACATAAATCATTTTTTTATTGATTGGTTTGAAGAGAGCATGAGCCAATAACCAGGTTCAGAAACACATACTTACCTAACAGAGGCGCCCACGCACAGAGATTCTCCACAGTTACTCACGTATTGCATGAGGAAGCGGGTTCGACCCACGAAATGCGTTGCAACAAAGGAGAAAATCCTAATAAAAATTGTGTTCTATACTGAAATAGATCTATTGCGTCATCTATTAGGAGGCGAGTTCACCACTACCTCCCATTTTTAAACTGTTTTTTAGTGTATTTTATTCTTCTTTAGCGCTTCTGTATTCCTAAACTAGACTACATACTTACCTTAGGAGAAGGAAGCCTCTGAGATCCTAATGAGGCCTCCCTAGCTGTCCTCTGGTCCCCCGTTGCCGCTCGCGGACCCTCCAGCTGATCATGGCCCGCCCCTCAGACGGCGTGGCCATGCTTGAAAAGGAGGTGCTCTGTACCTGGCTCTGATACAACTCTGGCATTTTATTTGGCCTGAGGAAGTAGGCGCACACGTACAAAACGCGTTGCCTGTGCTTATTAAAATTCATATTTATATGAACTTGTCATTAGTGAGGTAAGCCCCCTCTATTTTAAGGGGTTTTTAACTCCGTTTTATCTACTTCTGAGCGCCTCTTACATTCTTTGTGCTACTCACGCTCCTCTAAAACCTAGTGGCTTTGCCAACGATAGGACCTTTTGTTGTTTTTTCCCAAGTGTGCGACTGCATCCAGCTCCAACTGGACACCGGAGTCGAGTCGGGTTTATAGATCCCCACCTGCTTTCAGCAGTTGTTTCCCCCTTATGCAAACTTCCTTTGTGAGTACCCAAATTCTTTTTGTTTCCCATCACTTTTCTTGTGACATACTGCACCATTTGGGCTCCCATTGCCTCTGTGTTCCTTTTTTAGGGTGTTTGATCACCCTACCTCGCTGCAACAGCACTAAGATGGAGTGGAGGCTGGCAAAGCTGAGGGGCCATTAAGTTTATGGGAACAAGGAAGAAGCCTCAACTATATTTATTTCTTAGTTCAGGTACCCTTTAAGTATGAAGGCCATACTGTGAAATTTGATAACCAGAAGACCTTATTAGGCCTCGTTCACATCATTTAGCGCAGATGGCTGTGCGATTGGAACGCAACGCGTCCGATCGCACGCCATCTGCGTTCCTATGCGCTGCGCTGCAGATCCCATTCATTACAATGAATGGGATCTGCGCTGCGATTCCCAAAAATGCGGGCAGCACGCGATAGCGCAATCGCGCTGCCACGCAGCGCATATGATGGGAACGGTAGAAGGGCTGTCTATGCCCTTCTACCGTTCTTGCGTGTCGCACACTATACGCGCTGCCAAAAATGCGCACGGCAGCGCGTATAGTCTGAACGAGGCCTTAAGGATACCAGAGCCGAACATTATACTAAAAACGGGGGGAGCAGGCATGTATTAGGTACAGCCCACAAGCCCACCGCTCACCCCGTTCTCCTCCATCCCCGTCCTATATACTGTAATTCCTCTGTAGCAGCTGAGTCCAGGTCGCCGGAGTCGGGCAGTAGTGTGTAGGCGTGCACGGCCAGGAGCGCTCTGCACATGTGCACAATGGCACATTGACGTGATTGTGCCGTTGTGCTAATGCCTTGTTCGGCTCTGGTATCATTTAACATAATACAGTAAGAAAAAGTACAGTGTTCATGAACTGATTTTATTATTACATTATACAATATCCCTCTACAGTGGATTCACGTAAACCTGAATTCTCAGTTTGGGAGAACCTAGTTACACATCTCAGAGAGATATCTCTGTACAAGTTCCAGGCAGGGCTGCTTCTAGCTACAGTGGGGCTCCGGGACAAAAAGTAACTTTGCCCTCCCCCTGACATTAGCTTATAGTATTGCAGACAGGGGAAATGCAGGGAGCCCAGCAACTAGCATAGTTTTAATGGCAGCACATTATCCCCCTCACTACATGGTAGATTGAAAAAAAAAGATGGGTTAAAATTCCATTTTTGTAAAGTGGGATTGTCAGCCATAAAATCAAATTCCATTTACCCACTGCTCTGTGTTTATTATGTAGTCTACATCCCGACCCTGTATTGCAAGCACTACAATATAATCATCAATGTGTCTGCTGTAATGAATCTTATCTCAGTCAGCCTGGCTGTATTCTGATACATTGCCAGGGAGAGGGAAGCTTGTTATCTCTCCTCCCACATTCCTGCTCCTCACTGATTGGCTGAGGGCAGTTCAGTGTGACACAAAGCTGAGAAGGGAAATACGCCTCACCCCTCTGCAGAAGCTGCTGAAATACGTTCTATGCTGTGCTCACATGTGTTTACAAAGCAAGCTGGATATGACAGTGCTGTATACGCCATTTCAGGCAGGAGTAAAAGAAAAGTAAAGGAGGAAATGACATCAGCACTGACTTCAGTCAGAGGCAGTGAAGATGGAAAATGCCTTGAACAGTTTTCTCAATTCAAAATTCACGGAAATCAAAACGCGGTACAATACATATGTACTGTAAGTAGAACAAGTATTTATTTACAGTACTTATATGTGGTTCAGGGTTCTGCCTCTGACACAGGAGACCTGGGTTCAAATCTCGGCTCTGCCTGTTCAGTAAGCCAGCACCTATTTCAGTAAGGAGTTTCTTGGGCAAGTCTCCTTAACACTGCTACTGCCTACTGAGTGTGCTCTAGTGGCTGCCTCGCAAGTGATTTGAGTCCGACAGGAGAAAGGCGCTATACAAATACTGCCATTATTATTATTATTTTTATTATATGTGTTTTTTTTCCTTGGATAGTATGGCTAACAGGCCACAAGGCACAAGGGGATTCTGCTTCTGTACACGGTTACCAGTAATACGTACTATTTTGGATTTGAAGATGTCCAGGAGTCCCGATAGGTGGGTGTACTGATTGGGCACTTTCCGTAAATGGACCATCTCGAAGTCTGTCCGCACTCCCGGCCCCTGGCATTCGCCTACATAAAGTTTCCTCCATTTCTGATGAATCTGCACAAACACTGGAACTTGGCTGCAAAAAAAGCATCAGATTTATTATTATCATCCGTTCCCCGAGTTGGAGGTCTCATTGATTGCTGAAGTTGGGGGCGGGTGGAATGGAGGAGAGGAAGAGAGGCTCCCATGGAGCCTTCACGCTATTTTTGGCAGGTGGGTCACAATCGGCCCCGCTCTCCTGGCAAGTTTCAATAATACCTCGCATCTCCTGGGCCTGACGCTGCTGTCAGATCCGTCTCCAGCAGCAACCTCCCCCCACAGTTGCCTCTGCAGCTATTTTGATTTCTCAATATCAGCTGGAAGCACCAGGTGCTGCAATTGGGCACGCCTGGGGAACAGGAGGGGGGGGGGGGGGGGAGAGAATATAGCTGCAGAGGAGCCTAGCGAGCTTCAAAATAGAGATATTAGAAAACCTGATGAAAAAAAAACTTAACAAAACAGCTTACTCTGCACATTTAACTGGAGAACGCCGTGGGTTACTGGGAAACGAACGCCGTTCCGCACATCTCCGGAAAGGTCATTTGCTACCCAGAGAGCAGTAATCTTCCAGTTTATAGAATTAGATCAGCGCGCCAGCCAAGTAGGTTAATGAAGAACGCCGCTAAGCGAAATTTGCATGTATAATGGCAGCATAACACAAGCCCGACACAACGATCAACAAAACTAAGTGGCGTTCTGCGAAAGGTGGAGAAAAAAAACCACGGGTTATGGTGTCGCTAGCTGCCAGGTACATGTACAGGGATATGAACGGTGGTTAATTGATGTAATGGACGTAATTGCTACACAAGCCATTTTCTAATTTCATATTGATTAAAAGAAAGGGGGAGGCCTTGTGATTTGCATCTGCGACCGGCTAGGTTTTTCTAAAATGAAAAGAAAAAAAAAATTGAATGCACAGGACTAGCCAGAGGTTGTAACCCACTGCCTGCCTAATTGGCTCACTGCTATTCTTAACGTGGATCTGAGCTCAGAACTTCCTCTCTGCTCTAAGAGATTAGGCACAGTATTAAAAAAAAAATCTATATATATTTCTTTGTTACAATGCACAGAAATCCCCCCCCCCCCCCCCCCCCAAAAGCCCTGGAAATGTACTGGATGAACTTTCAGGGAGCAATGCAAGGGTTAAAGCATCTGTCTTTTCCAGTAAAGCCAGCACAAAGGTGCTGTGAGTGTGCCTACTGATTACACACTTGTTACACTCAACTGTAGCTAAATAAACACAGCTCAGTGCAGCTGAGTTCTACAGCATTTCTATGTGGAATGAACACTTTTCAATCATCTCTTTGCAAGAGCTCGGGTCCACTTTAAAGTGGAACTTTAACCAAGGATTGAACTTCCTTCCAATCAGAAGCCGATACCCCCTTTCCTACAACAAATCTTTAACTTTTCTCGAATAGATCAGCAAGGGGGTCTGTATTGCCAATACTGTGGTGAAACCCCTCCCACAATGTGATGTCATGATCATGGTCCTGTCAGTAAAATAACCGCTTTTTGCAACTGCCAAGCAAGCAGCATCTCCCTCTGTGCATAGAACTTTCAGTAACGAACATTCCGTACAGATCACCTGACAGAACTAAAGATGTCATCACCTGTGATACATTTCAGAATGTAAATCAGGGAGAGGAAAGATTTTACACCATGTGCAAACACTGTCTAAGTAATCTATAAATGAATATTGTAAACAATAAGCAATTTTATTTATTACGTTATTCTCACTACAGTTCCTTTGGAGACTCTAACAAAAAAAAAAGTCCCCTGGGGGGTACTCACCTCGGGAGGGGGAAGCCTCAGGGTCCCAATGAGGCTTCCCCCTCCCCTGTAGCTGCAGGCAGTCCAGCACCGGCTCCCCTGAAGTGTCCCGCAATCCTGGCTCGACAAGCCTGACAAGGCTAATATATTTACCTTCCCTGGCTCCAGCGGGGGCGCTGTTGTGGCTCTCAGCACGGAAATAGCCTGCGCAGTAGAGTGGCCCGACAGCAATTGGCCATTTCCGCCTATCTCCGAGTGATGAGCCGATACTGCGCCTGCGCTGGAGCCGGGTGTGGTGATATATTGGGGTGCTGATGATGTTAAGAATACAGGAACATATTTCTTTCATTTTTCTGTCTACTAAGTCTGCTAAAAAGCTAGTCTGGCTCTTGAAGGTGTCACCTGGATAATGTCTGTATGGAGATTAAAATTTGCATTCAGGGCAGAGATCAAGGGAACTGCCATTGTCTTCATTGAATAGACCAGTCACCTTCAATAGGCAAAGGAACCTGGACAGTAATTAGGAACTGTCTACCTCGCCACTAGCCAGGAAACACTTACTTAGACATTTACCCGACCAGGTTGAAGCCCACACAGTCGTTCGGCTACCTCTAAGTCTGAATAGTGGGCTGGAAATGGAATTGCTTTGAAATCTGTAAGTGTAAACAGGATACTTGTTGTTCTCAGGATACAATCTTACCTGTGAAATCTGCAACCTTCAAAAAGCTGGAAACAGGAACCCTTTGAAGTTCGCATATCACAGGAAGATTATGACAAGCGTTCGGTGATGTCACAAACGGGGAAATTGCATTAGTTCCTGGGGGCTGGACATTAAATGCCCCAGGGGACACTTCAGACTATTTAAGGTGGTCCAGAACAGTCACAGCTATCTTCTCTTGGAGGTAGCGAATAGCTAGGGATGATCGCGACTCCTGGTCGAAAAACGGCGTACTCCTGTCAAACAACGTTCTAACCTAAGCTGGTAATGTTCTTTTTTTCCCCCGTTTATTTTTACGCAGATATCCATGTGTGTATTTTTGTAAGTTTTATCCTTGTAACCTTTTTATTTTGTTTTTTGTAATCTTTTGTATATACTCTGTTCTGCATTGTTCCACTTTTTTCCTGGAATATTAAATTATTATTTAATAAGCTTGACTTCTGCTGTACTAAACTAACACTCATAGCCTAGAGGAAACTGCAGTGTAGCTGTGTATAAGTCCATGCCTAATTGTATGCTTGAGCAACACTACCATATGAAATTGTAATTGCATTGTGTGTATGGGGCACTTCTGCGCTCGACAGCCGAGTGGGAAGTCTAACAGTGTCGTTCGAAACGACTGTTAGTGGTTTTGCTTCACTACAGTGTAAGATTGTAACTGTGTGTGTGTGTGCGTGGCGTTCTCGTATTTGGCCTAAGCGCAAAGCTGACCCAAATACGAAAACGTAGATTGCGTATTGAGCACTCGACAGCTAAGTGAACGTGTCTAGCAAACCGCTAGTGGCGGCAGTAAGGAGCTTTTGAGGGGTCCCAGCCTTGTTTGTAGCTCGAATAAGGCTGCTCCCTGCTTGATCTGGTCAGACCTGCAGTCGGGAACCGTATACGCAGGCGTGCCGCGGGCCGGTTCCTGACACCGGGAAGGTAAATATTTACATCCCCGCTGTTCGGAGAGGCACAGCGGGACCGCCGTGGGACACAGGAGGACGGGGGAAGCCTCGATCGGATCCGGAGTCTTCCCCCACCCGAGGTGAGTATCCCTCAGGGGAGCTTTTACAGGTTTTCTTTCAGGTGGCCATCCATTCACTATATGCATTTTCCAAATCGAACATTAGATCACAATCTGTTCAGACAGGGATCTATTGGCTGGCCACACACTGCACACCGATTTCCAATATATTGTAGAAAACTAAACATTAGCTTACCTGGTAATTTTATGTTAGGTAACCCTCCAGGACAGGTATAGATCGAGACTTGGCCCCTCCCAGGAAACAGGAAACATCCACAAGCCTCTCTATAAATAAAAAAATCCGTCAGGTGATCGGCAGTATTATGCAAGAAAAATAACCAAACAGGTCTAAACTACCTGACACCTAACTATTTATACCATGTAAATATATATATATATACCAATGTTTAGAGTAAACATATTATACACAGTTATAATTATATGTTATATGGGCGGGTTACCCCACCTGTCCTGGAGGGTTACCTAAAATAAAATTACCAGGTAAGCTAATGTTTAGTTTTTTCCACTAACCCTCCAGGACAGGTATACATCGAGATGATGACCAAGAAACTAACCTTAGGGTGGGCTGACCGCCTGCAGGACCTTTCTACCGAAGTCCTGGTCCGATGACGATATATGATCCAATCTGTAGTGCCGCATGAACGTCCCCAAATTCTTCCACGTTGCTGCTTTACAGATTTCCACCGGGGAAGCACCAGCTCTGAAGGCCCAAGTTGTCGCTGTCCCCCTGGTAGAATGCGCTTTAAGATCTTTAGGAGGCGTGGCCTCCATAACCTTGTACGCTTCCAAAATACATAACTTTATCCAATTCGCTATTGTTCTCTTTGAAGCCCTCTGACCTATCAATTTCCCAGTAAAATTTACAAATAGAGCTTCCGTCTTCCTTATACTTTGAATTCTTTGTAGATAATTTAACAGCATTTGTCTTACGTCTAAATGATGTCGTTCTTCCTCCTTGTCATTTGACGGCATCGGGTAGAAGCTTGGTAACACAATCTCTTGAGAACGATAAAAAATGTCTCCTACCTTCGGAATAAACTCTGCGCTAGTTCTTAATACTACTCTGTCGTCATAAAAAATACAGTAAGGTTCTCTACAAGATAAAGCTTCCAACTCGCTTACTCTCCTTGCAGATGTAATTGCTACCAAAAAAATAGTTTTAAACGTTAATAACCGTAAATCCATATCAGGTGAAAACTGAAACGAAGGTTTGGTCAAGGCCTTTAATACCACTGATAAGTCCCATTTTGGAAATGGCTTAACCCGAATAGGTCTGTTCCTTTCTACTGACCTGATGAACCGAGCGATTAACGGATGCACCGCTAATTGCTTGTCCAAAAAAACTGAAAGTGCTGATATCTGGACCTTAATAGTACTTAAGGCCAATTTTTTATCTACGCCACTTTGTAAAAATTCAAGTACGGTAGCAATTTCATTTGCTTTAAACCCTGTCTGTTCTTTCCACAGATTAAAGGTTTTCCAATATTTCATGTATATTGCTCTTGTATTCTTCTTACGACTTTTAATCAGAGTGTCTATTACTTTATTTGATAGTCCATAACTCTTCAGAATTAATTCCTCAGTAGCCAAGCTGTTAATTTCCATTTGTTTAGTTGTGGAACAACTCGCCCCCGAATTGACACTAAATTGTCTAGAAACGGAAGTAGTACTGGTTCCGCTATTTTCAACTTGAGAAGCATGGGATACCATGATCTTCTCGGCCAATTTGGTGCAATCAAAATCAATGTTACTTTGGATATTGCTACCTTTTTCAGTACTAACGGTAGAAGATTCAGTGGTGGAAAGGCAAACGCCAGTTCGAAATCCCATGTCTGTGCCAAGGCATCTATCGCTGTTGGATTGTCTCTGGTATTCAGGGAATAGAACTGATGACATTTGGTATTGTCCCTGTTGGCAAACAAATCTATGCTTGGACTGCCCCAGATTGTTGTTATCCATCGATAAACCTCCTGGTTTAATTCCCATTCCATGTTCGACAACTGTTTGCGACTGAGCAGATCTGCTAGTGTATTCAATGATCCTTTCAGATGTATTGCTGTAAGTGACAAAAGATTTTGCTCTGCTAAGTCCAATATCTCTAGTGAAAGATTCATCAATTTCTGCGACTTTGTTCCACCTTGGCGATTTATGTACGCTACTACTGTGGAGTTGTCTGTTCTTACTTGCAGATGTTTTGCTGCCACTATGTGCTGTGTTGCTATTAGAGCTAATTTCACGGCCATCAATTCTCTGTAGTTTGAAGACTGACCTTGCATATGACTTTGCCAGAGACCCTGCACTCTGAAGTCCTGAACATGAGCCCCCCAACCTGATATGCTTGCGTCTGTAGTTAAGATTATTTGAGTTGGAAAACTCCAAGACTTTCCCTGGGTAAGTGTGCAAGGATTCATCCACCACCGTAAGTCTTCCTTTACCGATTCCGGTATTAGTATTGAGAGATCCAAAGACTGGATTGACTTGTTCCAGTTCTTCAGGATCCATGCCTGTAATACTCGAACATGCTTCATTGCCCACTGGACTGCTGGAGCTGCTGAATTTAGCAGTCCCAGTAATCTCATGGCATCTCGGATTGATATACTTTCTAGTTGTCTGAAATTCTGGATTTGCTGTATTATTTTCAAAACTTTCAATTCTGGTAGAAACATCTTTTGGTGAATTGAGTCTATTAAAAATCCCAAAAACAGTATCTTCTGTGTGGGATCCATCTGTGATTTCTCCAGACTTATGATCCATCCCGCCTGCTGGAGAGTTTGCACCACAATCTCTCTTTGAGATAACAGTATTTGTTTTGATTCTGTAAATATCAACAGATCGTCCAGGTAAGGGACAATCATGATCCCTTTCCTGTGGAGATCTGCTACTATCTCGGCAATCACTTTGGTAAAAATCCTCGGAGCAGATTTTATGCCAAAAGGGAGGCAACGGAATTGATAATGGGTTATCCCTGAGGATTCCTTCACTGCGAACCTGAGAAATCTTTGAGATTTCTCCTCGATCGGGACATGCCAGTATGCGTCCTTGAGGTCTATGCTTAACATAAAACAATTGGCTGTCAGAAGGTTCCTGAGAGAAAAAATTGACTCCATCCTGAAACTCTGATGCTTTATGAATGGATTTAAAGGTTTGAGATTTAATATGAGACGGTAATTCCCCGACGGTTTTTTCACTAGGAAAATCCTTGAGTAAAAACCTCTCCCCTGCTCCCGGATTGGAACCAAAGTGACTACCTTCCTTAGAATCATATCTTGTAGAATAGAACTTATAGCCATCTGTTCTTCCACTGCCTGAAATCGTTTTGTCACTATAAATCTTGTCAGAGGTTTTTGATGGAACACAATGTGATACCCTGACTGTATTAGACTGAGGATAAACGGGCTGGTTGTAAACCTTTGCCACTGTGGGTAAAATAGGGCCAGCCTTCCCCCCACAGCCAGTTCGTTGTCACTGCTGTTTTTTTGTTGAAGGGTCTGAACTTCCAAACAAGGCGTTTGGTCTGTTCTGTTCCCTTGAAAAAGACCAGGACTTACGTTTGTTTTGTGGCCTGGGCTTATTGTCTTGACGGTTTTTCCGAAAAAACCTTTTCCCTGGTCTGAATTGGGTTTTCTTAGGAAATCCCTTCTTCTTATCTGAGGATCTTTCTAGTATTTCGTCTAGTTGATGCCCAAATAACAAATCCCCTGAAAAGGGAATGGTACATAATTTACTTTTAGATATGTTACTACCTTCCCAGGTTTTAATCCAGATATTCCGTCTGGCTACATTAGATAAAGCTGCAGCCCTAGCGGTTAAACGAATTGACTCCGTTGCTGCATCAATTATAAAGTTTATAGCTTTAAACATTACTGTGAAAGAATTAAGAATAGTTTCTTTACTAGATCCCATTTTAATATGATGCATTACCTGATGCATCCACATATCTAATTTACGACCTACGCAAGTGGTTGCGGCAGCTGAACGAAAATTCGCACAAATTGCCGACCACGTCTTTTTTAACGCGAATTCCGCTTTTTTATCTGACTGATCTTTTAGGAATCCTAGATCCTCAAAAGATAGTTCATTTTCCTTATGAACTTGTGAGAAGGCTGCATCCAATTTGGGACATTTATCCCATTGTTTGCAATCCTCCTCAGCAAAGGGAAATCTTCTTTTGAAACCCCTGGATAGAAAAACTTTTCTATCTGGGTTCTTCCATTGACTATCAATTAATTGTTTTGTAGATGGATGAACAGGAAAGACCATGGGCTTTAAACCTTCCATACCTGCGTATAAAGCATCGTGTGCAGACATGGACGCTGGGGAATCTTGTTTCAGACCTAATGAATCATAAATAGCTTTTAAAAGCTCATCCGTTTCATTAGCCGAGAATCTGAATTTTGACGGCTTATCCTGATCTTTTTCTGATACCTCATCCTCTGAATCACATTCAGAAATGTCCTCTGAATATTCTTCTGGTTCAGAATCAGATAGCACCGGGCGATCTGTTTTAGTTCTAGCCTTTTTATGACCAGACTCTGCCCCTGGTATCTGCCCCTCTACCGGTGTATCAATGGGAATGGCAGAGACTGCCCCCGGCTGTTCCACAGGCATAACTGGTGGTTGTAAGTTTATACTTGAGGCCGCTTGATCAATATTTATAGGTTGAAATATTGTTTGTGCCCCTGAGGTGGCTGGGAACATAGTTCCAGAACCACTCGGTACTTGTGTAATAACAATTGGAGGTTGATTAACCACAGTTTGAGCCGACATTGATTCCCTAAAAACTTTCATGGAATCAGACATTTCCTTGCGCACCATCCTAAGGAAATCTTTATAAGCTACTGCAGATTCTTCGTTCAATACTCTAGTTGCACATTGTTGACATAGTAATTTCTTCCAAGACACTGGCAGTTTTATATTGCAAGAGGGACAGCGTTTTTTAGGCCTAACAGGTTCTGATGCTTCTGTTGATGCTGGAGCTGAACCTGAGCCTGAAGCTGGAGTTGCCTGCAACAATACACAAAAACCCCAAAAAACCACTGTCACTAAACAACTCATCACCTGGGTTTTAGCAACAAAAAATATCAGCATACTAAGTGATACAATCTTTAACCATCAGATTATCACTAATACAAAGTTCCTCTAGCAGCAGTCAGCATTAAATATCTCTGCAGCATAGTAGCATAGGCATCACATAAACCACCGTTTGTTTGTGACCAATACCTTGCTGGAATCCCTTGATTCCTGTCTCAGATCCTCCTCAGGAGCCGCCTGACTCGCTCCGGATACTGGTGCTGACTGTGCCTCCATACTGCGTCCTGCACGAGTGCAGAGACGCGAGGAACGCCGCAGGTTCTTAATTCCGGCGGGCGGAAATGACGACACGCGGAAGCGGAAGTGCACCGTCCGCCATCTTAGCGTCTGGCACGCTGCGCCCGCTTCAGCCTCCGCCTACTCCCGCAGCGTGCCTGTTCGTCAGTCCAGCCGGCGGCGCCTGCCATATCCAAGAACTCCATTCGCGGCCCTCTCTACCCCGATAACACCACAATGCTCTTCAGAGAGGTAAGCGGACACCCCCCAACTTCACCACAGCTAGTTGTCCTCCAGGTTCCGCCACGCCAACAGCCCTTAGCCACCCAGGCTCTCCAGGACATGCAGCGCAGGTATAGAGAGACCTGTCCCTGGAACAGGAAACATCCATACTGCCGATCACCTGACGGATTTTTTTATTTATAGAGAGGCTTGTGGATGTTTCCTGTTTCCTGGGAGGGGCCAAGTCTCGATGTATACCTGTCCTGGAGGGTTAGTGGAAAAAATATATTGCAAATCATCCTGTCATCACCTGCCAGAACCACAAGAGTATATGTGTCATTAACGCCCCACAATTATTCAGGATACCCACTGTTACTGCAATTCTCCTGGTTTTAGCATTAGAAACACTTCCTATAGTTATAAATTGCTATGTAGCCCCACCCTCCCAGCAGTTTTTAGCCCAGGCTGATAAAATATGCAGAATTCTCCCCCCAAGTATTCTGGGAGGCCAAGTATATTTTCTACAGGCTTTAGAACTCTCAGTAAACAAACACTCCGCAGAACTGTACCTGCCAGCAGTAAGATGTCGCCACCTGTGTTAGATTTCAGAATGTAAATCAGTAAGAGGAAGGATTTTACAAAGGTAACACCCTGACTTAATTATCTATAAATGAATAATGTAAAATAAAAACTTAAAAAAAACCCAAACTTTAAAATAAAGAAGCACTTTGAAACATGCAGTCATTCGGTAACTGGGTAGCCCTGGTAAAGCAATGCCTTGCAGAACATTAGCGGTGGTGAGGGGGTTAATGCAGATGCACTGGGTAGCCCTGGTAAAGCAATGCCAGCCTGTGCAGAACATTAGCGGTGGTGAGGGGGGTTAATGCCGGTGCACTGGGTAGCCCTGGTAAAGCAATGCCAGCCTGTGCAGAACATTAGCGGTGGTGAGGGGGTTAATGCCGATGCACTGGGTAGCCCTGGGTAGCCCTGGTAAAGCAATGCCAGGCCTTGCAGAACATTAGCGGTGGTGAGGAGGGTTAATGCCGGTGCACTGGGTAGCCCTGGTAAAGCAATGCCAGCCTGTGCAGAACATTAGCGGTGGTGAGGAGGGTTAATGCCGATGCACTGGGTAGCCCTGGTAAAGCAATGCCTGTGCAGAACATTAGCAGTGGTGAGGAGGGTTAATGCCGGTGCACTGGGTAGCCCTGGTAAAGCAATGCCAGCCTGTGCAGAACATTAGCAGTGGTGAGGAGGGTTAATGCCGATGCACTGGGTAGCCCTGGTAAAGCAATGCCTGTGCAGAACATTAGCAGTGGTGAGGAGGGTTAATGCCGGTGCACTGGGTAGCCCTGGTAAAGCAATGCCAGGCCTTG
This sequence comes from Hyperolius riggenbachi, assembly GCF_040937935.1. Taxonomy (NCBI): domain Eukaryota; kingdom Metazoa; phylum Chordata; class Amphibia; order Anura; family Hyperoliidae; genus Hyperolius; species Hyperolius riggenbachi. The sequence goes on from NC_090652.1 coordinate 291,100,567, forward strand.
CAGAACATTAGCAGTGGTGAGGAGGGTTAATGCCGGTGCACTGGGTAGCCCTGGTAAAGCAATGCCAGGCCTTGCAGAACATTAGCGGTGGTGAAGGGTGGTTAATGCCGATGCACTGGGTAGCCCTGGTAAAGCAATGCCAGGCCTTGCAGAACATAAGCAGTGGTGAGGAGGGTTAATGCCGGTGCACTGGGTAGCCCTGGTAAAGCAATGCCAGCCTGTGCAGAACATTAGCAGTGGTGAGGGGGGTTAATGCCGGTGCACTGGGTAGCCCTGGTAAAGCAATGCCTTGCAGAACATTAGCAGTGGTGAGGAGGGTTAATGCCGATGCACTGGGTAGCCCTGGTAAAGCAATGCCTGTGCAGAACATTAGCAGTGGTGAGGAGGGTTAATGCCGGTGCACTGGGTAGCCCTGGTAAAGCAATGCCAGGCCTTGCAGAACATTAGCAGTGGTGAGGAGGGTTAATGCCGGTGCACTGGGTAGCCCTGGTAAAGCAATGCCTTGCAGAACATTAGCAGTGGTGAGGAGGGTTAATGCCGGTGCACTGGGTAGCCCTGGTAAAGCAATGCCAGGCCTTGCAGAACATTAGCAGTGGTGAGGAGGGTTAATGCCGGTGCACTGGGTAGCCCTGGTAAAGCAATGCCAGCCAGTGCAGAACATTAGCAGTGGTGAGGAGGGTTAATGCCGGTGCACTGGGTTGCCCTGGTAAAGCAATGCCAGGCCTTGCAGAACATTAGCGGTGGTTAATGCCGATGCACTGGGTAGCCCTGGTAAAGCAATGCCAGGCCTTGCAGAACATTAGCAGTGGTGAGGAGGGTTAATGCCGGTGCACTGGGTAGCCCTGGTAAAGCAATGCCAGCCTGTGCAGAACATAAGCAGTGGTGAGGGGGTTAATGCCGATGCACTGGGCAGCCCTGGTAAAGCAATGCCAGGCCTTGCAGAACATTAGCAGTGGTTAATGCCGATGCACTGGGTAGCCCTGGTAAAGCAATGCCAGGCCTTGCAGAACATTAGCGGTGGTGAGGGGGTTAATGCCGATGCACTGGGTAGCCCTGGTAAAGCAATGCCAGGTTTTGCAGAACATTAGCGGTGGTGAGGAGGGTTAATGCCGATGCACTGGGTAGCCCTGGTAAAGCTATGCCAGGCCTTGCAAAACATTAGCGGTGGTGAGGAGGGTTAATGCCCGTGCACTGGGTAGCCCTGGTAAAGCAATGCCTTGCAGAACATTAGCGGTGGTGAGGGGGTTAATGCCGATGCACTGGGTAGCCCTGGTAAAGCTATGCCAGGTTTTGCAGAACATTAGCGGTGGTGAAGGGGGGTTAATGCCGATGCACTGGGTAGCCCTGGTAAAGCAATGCCAGGCCTTGCAGAACATTAGCAGTGGAAATGGGGGTTAATGCCGATGCACTGGGTAGCCCTGGTAAAGCAATGCCAGGCCTTGCAGAACATTAGCAGTGGTTAATGCCGATGCACTGGGTAGCCCTGGTAAAGCAATGCCAGGCCTTGCAGAACATTAGCGGTGGTGAGGGGGTTAATGCCGATGCACTGGGTAGCCTTGGTAAAGCAATGCCTTGCAGAACATTAGCAGTGGTGAGGGGGTTAATGCCGATGCACTGGGTAGCCCTGGTAAAGCTACGCCAGGTTTTGCAGAACATTAGCGGTGGCGAGGGGGTTAATGCCGATGCACTGGGTAGCCCTGGTAAAGCAATGCCTTGCAGAACATTAGCGGTGGTGAGGGGGTTAATGCCGGTGCACTGGGTAGCCCTGGTAAAGCAATGCCAGGTTTTGCAGAACATTAGCGGTGGTGAGGAGGGTTAATGCCGATGCACTGGGTAGCCCTGGTAAAGCTATGCCAGGTTTTGCAGAATATTAGCGGTGGTGAGGAGGGTTAATGCCGATGCACTGGGTAGCCCTGGTAAAGCAATGCCAGGCCTTGCAGAATATTAGCAGTGGTGAGGGGGGTTTATGCCGATGCACTGGGTAGCCCTGGTAAAGCAATGCCAGGCCTTGCAGAATATTAGCAGTGGTGAGGGGGGTTAATGCCGGTGCACTGGGTAGCCCTGGTAAAGCAATGCCAGGCCTTGCAGAATATTAGCAGTGGTGAGGGGGGTTTATGCCGATGCACTGGGTAGCCCTGGTAAAGCAATGCCAGGCCTTGCAGAATATTAGCAGTGGTGAGGGGGGTTAATGCCGGTGCACTGGGTAGCCCTGGTAAAGCAATGCCAGGCCTTGCAGAATATTAGCAGTGGTGAGGGGGGTTAATGCCGGTGCACTGGGTAGCCCTGGTAAAGCAATGCCAGGCCTTGCAGAATATTAGCAGTGGTGAGGGGGGTTAATGCCGGTGCACTGGGTAGCCCTGGTAAAGCATTTCCTTGCAGAACATTAGCAGTGATGAAGGGGTTAATGCCGGTGCTTTGAGGACATGACAGTTGCAGAAGCTGCTGGAACTCCGAGGAGGGAAGGGAGAGTGATGCGTCTGACAATGGACCGTGCAACGCTAGGCTGGAAGTTTTCATACAATAAAATATGTGCATATTTAACTGGGACACGGAGCAGGCCTGGGGCGAGAGCCATGCGCGGGGCTCCCTGGGGTGTTCAAGTGGCTGCCATAATAAAGAATAATGGATCTGGGCTATTTATAGCAAATAAGACCTGCTGCTGTACAATATTGAGTTCAGCCACAAATCACTCGCACTTCCTGCCATGTTTGTGGTAGTAGCAGCTGGTAGAACAGCCATCTGGGACACTGGATCACGCACCGTACCCATCGCTGTACACAGGGTGCAGCAAGGCATGATGGGATAGGTAGTTCATCGATCAAGGCAGTTCTACCATATACCAAACGCAGTTTAAAACTCCACCTTTGTTAAAGTGAATCTGAAGCCAACTTTAAAATAAAAAAACAAAAACAGATACTTACCTAATAAGAGGGAAGGCTCTGCGTCCTAATGAGCCTTCCTGTTCTCCTCCCGGGGTCAGTGTTCCCCCCGCAGGCTGCACGGTTTAAGTCTCCCGCCACGGGAGTCTTCGGCAGTCTTGGAAAGCTCTCGGGGCTCTGTATTGCGCATGTGCGCCAGGGAGTGCGCACGCCATGCGCAGAACGGAGAAGCCAGTCAAGGCTGCCGAAGTCTCCCCAACCCGGAAGAGAGCAGCCACAACCATATTGCTAACAATGAGCCTGCGGGGGTGGGGGGGGGGGGGGACAGGGATGAGAACGGGAAGGCTCATTAGGACCCAGAGCCTTCCCTTTTCTTAGGTGAGTATCTGTTTTTTTATTTTAAAATAGGTTTCAGACTCTCTTTAAGAAATTAGCAACACCTTAAAGCAGTGGTCCTCAAACTAAGGCCCGCGGGCCGAATGCGGCCCCCTGAGGCTTTTTTACCGCCCCACACACAAAATGTATTACTTATAGATGCTGTCAGCTACATCTTCAAATATTGGTGCCTCACATATAGAATAGCAGTGCTGGCACCACCCATCCACATGGAAGCCAGAAAGCAGCAATTCGCTGGTTTCCAATCAAAATTCCACATCAGGTGACACTGCTGTCCAATTAGACTGCAGCTTGTCACCTGGGTATGCTTCACTGTCTGGCCCGCAAACACTTCTACATCATCTTATGTATACTCCAGCCCCCCCAGCAGTCTGAAGTATATTAACCTGGCCCTTGACCCAAAACGTTTGGGGACCCCTACCTTAAAGAGACGCTGAAGCGAAAAAAAATTATGATATAATGAATTGGTTGTGTAGTACGTATAATTAGAACAAGACTAGAACTAGAACATTAGAAGCAAAGAAAATATTCTCACATTTTTATTTTCAGTTAGTGTTTTTTTATAACATTGCATCATTCTCTAATATTTGCAGTTTACACACTACTCAGCATTCTAAATGATTTTGCAGAGCAGGCAAGTGAACTTTTGACTTGTGCTCTGGGGAAGAAAAAACAATACAATGCCTGACAGTTGAGATAACAAGCTTCAGAAGACAGAACTCTCTGCCACTTTGAGAGCTCAGTGGCATTTTTGCATAGATAACTGGAGTTTCTTAACTCTTCCTGTACTGGAAACAAAATTAGACTCTTATATCTACTGCTAAGGTTTATTTTTTAGCTGTACTACACATACCAATCGTTATATCCTATTTTTTTTTTTTTACTTCAGTGTCTATTTAAAGTGTACCTGAGACAATAAAGTAAAAAGAATTTTACTGGGGCTTCCTCACGCCTCCTGTAGTCTGGCTGCTCGCTGGCCATGCTTCTGGTCCCCTCTGTAGGGCTGCTGTTAGCCCCCTGGCTGCTTGCTAGCCCCGATTTTGCTCTTGCTGCCGTGAGCATTCTGCGCACATGCAGTTCATTAAGACTGTAACTGTGCTTGCACAAAACGCTCCTGGCCACTGGAGCATGATCGAGGGGTGTTCATTGGCTGGGATCACGCATGTGCAGTGGCCTGAAATTGGTTGGATCGCAGACTCCACAGAGGCTCAACAGAGAGGACTAGACTGACACAGAGGGAGCTAATGTACTACAGGGGGGCTGGAAGAAGCCCCAGGTAAGTTAAAATCCTTTTGCTTTCATTGTCTCAGGTTTACTCTGATCTACTTTCTCACAGATGGCAATATCTTTAGTTCTGTCAGGTGCAGCTCTGAGGATTGTATTAGGCAAAGCCAGTGCAAAGAATACCTGGTCTCCCAGAATGCTCTGAGAGAATTCCGCATAGCTAAACAGCCAAGGCTAAGCCTCAATGTGAGGGTGGGGCTACATACCTATATACAGCAATATAGAGATATAGGAAGTGCTTCTGATGCTGAAGCCAGGATAATTACCATAAAAGTGGGTATCCTGAATCATCTACTGCATTCTACTACATATCATTGCAGGGCCTCTTTCAAGCTTTACCCCAGTGTTCCTCTTCCTATTACAGTAGTAGTACATTGTGGGTAATCACAAATGTTCACTTATAGCTGAATTATTGCAGATTTCCTTCTGTTTTAAGAAGGCAAATTACACCAAGCTTTGCTTTTTTTAGTAGGAGAGCTTTTTGGTCCCTTTTATCCCCCTATACATTTCTAGTAGTTTGGGTCACCCTGAGCTGCTGGGTTACTCTGCTTTACAGACATGGAAGGGGTTTCATAGGTTTCGGGGGTTTATAAAGCAGCGATAGGTGTTGTAGCGGCTGGAGTGCTCTGCAGGCGTATCTCCATCCTGAAGTCGTCATGCGCCGCTTCCTCCTGTCTGTTACCACCGTGTTATCTCCCGGTTACTGTCGGCATATCAATAACCCAGCTGAATGGCTTTATTACTGCAATTCACTGTGGCACTTTCATGTATCGGGGATTTATGCAATTTCAGAAGCAAAATCAATAAAAGTGAAGCTTGATAAGTGAAGATAAGGGCTTATTGATATTGATCCCATCAGCAGAACGTCTCACGATTGCTGTGTCACTGTAATGCTAGGAATACACGGTTCGTTTCTGCCGTGCGTTTCTCCTCTCGATCGTTTTTGCCGCTCGATTCTGCATTCAATCCTCTTTTCTTCCGCTCGTTTTTCTTATTTTTCCATTCACTTCTATCAGAAATCGAGCGCCGAAAGAATCGAAAGGGAGATCGGGCATGTCGGAAATTATCTATCGAACCATCTAATCAGCAACAAAAATTAACCGTGTATTCCCAGCATTAAAGTGGATCCGAGATGAAAAACTAACTAGAACAAGTAACTTGTCTGTATATCTTATCCAAAGTTTAGAGATAGTTTGCACAGCAAATCTAGCTGCAAACAGCTTCAACAGTAGATTATTATTTCTTCCACTGAGGCTTTGTCTAGGCTGGTTATTATGTAGAATTCCCCCTTCCCAGCATTCTGGGAGACTACTGGCTATAGAACTCTCAGTAAATGAACATTCTGCAGAGATCACCCGGCAGGACTAAAAATGTTGCCGCCAGGGAGAGGAAAGATTTTTACAATGGGTAATCAGTCACTAATTAATTTATAAATGAATACTGTAAAACAAGAAGCAAGCTCAGGAATCTTGTCAGTCCTGGCAAAGCAGCTAATTTGTAACTAAGATACAGAAGCAATGCACTGCACCACCTCCACCGATTGCCTATAACCTTTGTCTTTTCCTGATGCTTATTCTGGATCAAATCATTGAAAATTACATGTCAATTTATATATACACAACAGCCAAGCTCTCAGCACATCACCCCAAAAGCAATGCCTAAAATGACATCTAAAGTCCATCACCATTATTAAGATTATAAAAAGTTCATCCAGACCAACTTGACCAATCTGTCAGTCCATTTCTTCATTGAAATCTTGAATTCTGGAGAAATGAAGAAATGTACAGACATTGTAATATAATTTTAGGCATTAGTTCTGGAACATTAGGTGATCTGTTGAGCGCTTGGCTAGTGTATATATAAATTAGCTCATTTGTAAACCCTATGTCTGCTTCCATGAAAGCAGGAAGAAGACACACTGCAAATGTATTGCAGGATTTGTATCAGCTGTAACAAAGAAACATTTTTTCTTTAAAGGTTATTATGCTGTTGCTTATCTTTTAAAGCAGAGGAAGTTCTGAGTTCAGGTCCGCTTTAAGCCTCGTATATACTTAAAGGGAAGGTCCGAGCATAAAAAAAAGAATATCTACTTACCTTCCTCTAGGCACTGAGTGGGTGATGATCCTCTTAAAGAGAATCTGTATTGTTAAAATCGCACAAAAGTAAACATACCAGTGCGTTAGGGGACATCTCCTATTACCCTCTGTCACAATTTCGCCGCTCCCCGCCGCATTAAAAGTGGTTAAAAACAGTTTTAAAAAGTTTGTTTATAAACAAACAAAATGGCCACCAAAACAGGAAGAAGGTTGATGTACAGTATGTCCACACATAGAAAATACATCCATACACAAGCAGGCTGTATACAGCCTTCCTTTTCAATCTCAAGAGATCATTTGTGTGTTTCTTTCCCCCTGCAGTTCTCATGCACTGAAGTTTCAGGCTGCTCTTTTCTTCCTGCAAACAGCTTTGCCTTTGTCTGAATTTCCTCACTATGTGAAAGCCCAGCCAGCTCAGAGGACGATTTATCCAGCTTGTAAAAGATAAGAGAGAAGAGAGAAGCTGCTCTAATCTAAATAATACACAGGCAGTGTGCAGAGAGGGGCCTGGAAGGGGGAGTTCATAGCAGAACCACAACACTGAAGAACTTGGCAGCCTTCCAGACACAGTCTGACAAGAGAGAGGTAAGTTGATTTATTACAGAGACTGTGATAGTACAAAGTGCTGCAGTAAGCCAGAACACATTAGAATAGCTTTTGGAACTTGTAGGATGATAAAAAACAGGATGCAATTTTTGTTACGGAGTCTCTTTAAAGGGAAGATCCAGGATGAATAAAGGAAGATCTACATACCTGCGGCTTCCTCCAGGCCCTGGCAGCCGTCCTGTGCCCTCGCCGCAGCTCCGGTGTCCCAGGATCCCCTCCTGCACGAGCGCCGATCGCGATTGCACCCTTGTGGTCTGGTGCATTCTGCGACTGTGGAGAACACTCCAGGCGACGTAAGCCTGGTTGCAAAGGGCCCGGCATGCGCAGTAGATGCCAGTCGGCGTCTGCAATGGGAGGGGACCCCGGGCCACCGGCTGACAGCGGAGATGTGGCGAGGGCACAGGACGGCTGCCAGGGGCGGGAGGAAGCCCCAGGAAAGTAGAACTTTTTTTTATTCACCCCGGATCTTCCCTTTAAGAGGACCATCGCCCACACACATAGTCACATTCAGGACTAGTTGTGGACATGCAAGTGCCCAACGGGCGCTAATTTGCTAGTTTATGAATATTTAAAGTTGTATGAAAACTTATATTTTACTGAGGGCACTTTATTATTAGATTTATACTGTATTTGCAATATATAAATAATACAAGTTGTATGCAAACTTATGGTTTTAAACACAATGAGAGGACGGGAAGTCTGGCACTATGAGGTTTATTAGACATCAATAAAGCGCTGGTGCATACATTAGCATGTGTGAGCATAGTTCAATGCAAGTGACAGTCAGTGCAAATGCAAGGCAATACCTCCAGCCTCCAAGAAGCCAGAAATCACTCCTCGAAACGGTCGTCAGGCCGTGCACCACAGGTGCGCACTGCTGCTACTCCAGTTCATCAGAGTGGTTAAGCACTGCCTTGCATTTGCATGGACTGTGATTTGTATTGAACTTTGCTCACACATGCTGATATATGCGCCAACACTTTATTGATGACTAAAGCTAAGTACACCCATGCGAGAATTGTCACCCGTTGGGGATCAAGAAACGAGCCTCCGGGCGAAAATTTGCACAATGATGCTGTTCAGACACATCTCTAGTCTTGAGGCTAGCAATGTGTTCTGTTGCTATGGAGAGGGGCAGAGGGACGATGATCGGCAACTACAGAGAGGTGGGGCTTGTAAAAAGCATTGCGAACTGTCATGCACATACAGCGATCGTTGGCTGAAATGGTTGTTATCAGCTGTTTCAGGTGACGGTTATCACACGTGTGTACGTAACTTCATAAACCTCATAGTGCCAGATCTTCTGTCCTCCTCAGGCGGCAAAAAGTCTAGGGCCGGCCCTGCGAACAGCGGCCGCATCCATTCACAAAACAGGAAACTGTCACAGTTGTTAAAATGTAAAAAGAAAAAAAACAAAAGTGATCACTTCCTAATGGGAGAGTGTTCACTAGCGCCATCTTATGGCCAAAAAGTATATTGCACATACAGGCAAATACATTATATCCACACAATATTAATAAAATTAATAAATTACATTTCCACCCCCCCCCCTCCCCCCAAAAAAAAACACTTTAAAAAAAAATCAGCTATAAATAAATAAATAGTTGCCTTAGGGACTCAGCTTTTTTAATCTATATTGTATGAGGGAAAATTAATCTTACTTTATTACATAGGGGCTTGTAATTATGGCCAGAACAAAAAAAAAAACAAAACAGAAAAATAACACCTATATTTCAAAATATTATATTGTCGCCATACATTGTGATAGGGACATAATTTAAACGGTTTAATAACCGGGACAACTGGGCAAATACAATGTGTTGGTTTTATCCACAGGAGAATGTTTAATTTTAAAACTATAATGGCTGAAAACAGAAATAACGATTTTTTTTGTATTTTTCCAATGAAAATGCATTTAGAATAAAAAAAATTCGTAGCAAAATGTACTTCCCACAGAAAGCCTAATTGGTGGCGAAAAAACCATTAGATCATTATAGATCATTTCCTTGTGATAAGTAGTAATATAGGAATAAAAGGGAGGAGCACTGACAGGTGAAAATTGCTCTGGTCCATTAGGGTAAAAACCCTTGGGGGTGAACTGGTTAAATAGGAAATAATTTGAAGAAAACATAGTGAACAGGCAGCTGTAGGTAGCAGAGGAGGAGATCAGGAGCTATGAACTGGCATGGAATGTATTTTAATGTTTTATTTTTTTAATACATCATTTAGAGCAAATGCAAATAAAAAAATGTGTTTAATATAACGGTTTAGTTGGCACCAGCAGTATACAGTGACATTTGGCCAATGGAAGCAGCTTAGTGAGAGTGGAAGGGTCAGCTAGGTTTTATGATTTAGGTCTGAGGCTCCCTCTGTAAACCATTTAAACTCTGCTGCTAACTGCAAGCGCCATTCAGCTGCAATCACATGCGTGTCATACTTCACCCAGGATGGCGTTACTATGCTCAGATGCATCTAGATGCATGAGCCGCCTGTCCGTCACCTGTGCTGAAAGCTAGCAAGTGCCCAGCCGGTGGATAGGTGCACTTGGCAGGTGGTGAATTCCCCACCTTCAACTGCTCATGGAAAAAAGACATAAAAGGGTACAGAAGTTAAAAATGACAGGCTCTGACAGTCAGCTTGGCTCTATTCTGGTACATTGTCGGGTGGAGGAAACTTGTTATCTTCCTTCCCCCATTCCTGCTCCTTACTGATTGGCTGAGGCCAGTTCAGCGTGACAGGAAACTGAGAAGGGAAATACACCTCACCCCTTTGCAGAAGCTGCTGAAATATGATCTATGCGGTGCTCACGTGTTTACAAAGCAACCTAGATTGGACATTGTCGTTTCTAGGGGAAAAAAACAGTAAGGGAGGAAATTACATCAGATTTGGCTTCAGTCAGAGACAGTAAAGATGGAAAATGCCTGGAACCAAAACGAGCCAAAACGAGGGCTTTAGACCCCCCCCCCAAATCCCCGGGGGGAAATCCGGGCAGCGCTTCCTAAAAGAGGCAGAGCTTTCTGCTGTAGTTCTGCCTCTACTGATGTCAATCGCCACCTCTCACCGCCCCTCTCAGTCTTCCTTCACAGAGAGGGGCGAGGAGAGGCGGAGAGCCGCAGGCAGATTGACACGCAAGGAGGCAGAGCTGCAGCTCAAAGCTCTGCCTCCCCGGGCAGCAAAATCCACGACCAAGAAAGTCGTAGATGTTTGCCCCAGGGATTTGGGGGGTATGAACCCCTTGTTTTGGCTCGGGGATGCAGTGGTTTACATCTACTAAGACTACTGAAGCGAACTACCAGGTAAAAATAGCAATTTTTGCTCGCTTCAGAGTCTCTTTAAGTTGCTACAGTTTAGCTGTGGACAACCCTTCCCATATGATAGCTTTACTCACCATCCTGTGTTTCCCAGAGCTATGGACACGGAGCTCAGGAGGAGATTACACTTGGATTCGCTGATGACGGCATCATTAGCCGCTGGAGATATGACTACAAACTCTCGTATTCCATACCTGCAAAAAGATGCATAATCCTAATTAACAAGAGACTTGGCATCATTCTTTACTCTGCAGAGGCAGCGCCACTGCCGAGGGATTCATTAATCATACTGGCCTAGATTTCACAGGGAACACGTGAGTGGTACCTTTTACCCAGCATGCCTCTGTCACTCCGGCAGCATATTTCATGGATAGCGACACACAATGCTTCTCTGTCAGGGCCGTGACCTCACGTGCACGGCATTCATTCTCAGGATCAAAACTGTGTCACGTGGGTCACTCACACCGTGAGGACAAGAGCATTATCAGCAGAAGCACCATTATGCCTACAGAATTCCTACAGTAACAAAGGAGTTGCACCACACTTCTGTAGTTGGAACTGAATTGATGCATTTTTAAAAAATGAAATGCTGCAACACTGCCACCTGGAGGTATACAAAATAATCTGCAAGTACAAGTTTACTAAGTTCAAGAGTAGTACTGTATACAGCTTAAAGCCTGGTAAACACATTTACTTTATGACGTGTGTGTGTGTGTGTGTGTGTGTCTGTGTGTGTGTGTGTGTGGTATAGGTAGTGTGTGTGTGTGTGTGTGTGTGTGTGTGTGTGTGTGTGTGTGTGTGTGTGTGTGTGTGTGTGTGTGTGTGTGTGTGTGTGTGTGTGTGTGTGTGTGTGTGTGTGTGTGTGTGTGTGTGTGTGTGTGTCTGTGTGTGTGTGTGTGTGTGTGTGTGTGTGTGTCTGTGTGTCTGTGTGTCTGTGTGTCTGTGTGTCTGTGTGTGTGTCTGCATCTTATAGTCCAAATGCAGGGAGTTCCTGACTTGTGAACGCCTGCCGATACAAACCTGCAACCCGTCGCAATGTCGGGGACTCCCTGTACTGCGCCCATGCAGAGGAGGACGCACGACACATAGGGGCATAGAGGAGGACACAAGCACAGAGGCGGACACATGGGGGACACAAAGGGGCATAGAGGAGGACACGGGAAAAAAAGAAGGGACACGGGGACGCACAGGGGCACAGAGGAAAAAAGGGAGACACACAGGGGCATAGAGAAGGACAGAGGCGGAAACAGGAGGACACACGGAGACACAAGAGGTACAAAAGGGGCATAATCCACAAGATGCCCCTCACCATGGATGCACCAGGTTTAGTATATATACAGGGGAGGACTGGCCAGGGGGGGAGGGGGGAGATTTCCCCTCAGGCTGCCTCTCATTGAATGATTTAGGGCTGGCACTGTGCCTGGTGAATTCTGGTTTTTGTATAAGGCAATGTGAAACACTAGGCTGAATGAGGGAAATAAACGCCCAATTACAGAGCAATTGCAGGGCGGGCAAGCTAGTAAATATACACAGAGGCTTGCCTGCAGGGTCCGTGGGAAAAAAATCTTTCCGGTCTCACCATTGTTCACAGCATGTGCACAGCTACATAAGATATTGTCTAGGTTGAAAAGTTTTCGACAGTCCCTAGACTCCAGAAGGGCTGCTTGCAGACAGTCCCTAGACTCCAGAAGGGCTGCTTGCAGACAGTCCCTAGACTCCAGAAGGGCTGCTTGCAGACAGTCCCTAGACTCCAGAAGGGCTGCTTGCAGACAGTCCCTAGACTCCAGAAGGGCTGCTTGCAGACAGTCCCTAGACTCCAGAAGGGCTGCTTGCAGACAGTCCCTAGACTCCAGAAGGGCTGCTTGCAGGACTTGTGTAAGAGATAGAAACCCCGACCGTTGTAACTCAAAATGTATTATGTGCCCCGGATGCCAGTGCATTTATACTTTACCTGTCACGCTGTCCCTCGAGTGTTATTGCTGTATTTCCCACGTGACTACCAGCATATAGCACGTGGGGCACGTGTGTGATGTCATTTGGGCTGGGGCTGCGGTGAAAACGGGCCTCTAGTTTGTGTTTTCCCCCCAGGCCAAAAGTTCCCAGTCCTCCCCTGTGTATATATATATATATATATATATATATATATATATATATATATACATATATATACACACACACACACACACATTTCCTCTGGTTTTTGTCTGCTAAACCTAGGTGCGTCTTATGGTCAGGAGCGTCTTATAGTCCGAAAAATACGGTAGTTTTAATTGGCCAATTTTACCACCTCCATGTATTACGAGGGTCATAAGATTTTGAATACTATGCACAGATTGTGCAGGTAAGCGCTCGTACTACATGGTAGTGGTACCATTGGCCAATAAAAATTGGATGAGTGTACACACCCTTACTTACACAAGCTGTACCTAGTATGCAATATCTGCTGGTTCTAATGCTGCATGGAAGTGGTAAAATTGGCTAATCAAAATAGGCATGGCAGAAGGCAAAACTGTTAGATACCTAACAAAAGTTTGACTTCTTAAAGAGATACTGAATCTTTTGTAAAATCTTTATTTACCCTCTATTTATCTTAATCAATTTAGGTAGAGCTAAAACGCCACATCCCCGCAGCAGAACGAGCGCTTTACACCCCTCAAATCCTGGGGCAAACATTCACGTCTTTCAAAGTTGTGGATGTTGCTGCCCCAGGAGGCAGAGCTTTGAGCTGTAGCTCTGCCTCTACTGCCGTCAATCTGCCTGCAGATCTCCACCGCTTCCCGCCCCTCCCTGTGAAGGAAGACAGAGGGGTGGGGAGAGGCAGCGATTGACAACAGTAAAGGCAAAGCTAATCTAAGATCCCTCTTAGATTATTATCGGATTGAATACCTCCACACAAACTACACACAGATTTTCAATACATTTCAAACTGACCACTGCTCGCGACACACTTTCTGACCTGCCGCCAATCGAATCATTTGCAGCATCGATTTATAGCAGTTTTGATCAAATCGGACAGATAGCAATGCAAAAAGACGGCCAGCGGTACCATCCCCCCCCCAAAAAAAATTGCCTAAAAGTAGTTAGCGCCCCAACTAATATATATATATATATATATACACATACACACCTAAAATGGGTCCCTATATGTCCCCTAATTTTTTATTTATTTTTTTAAATGGTGTGTGTCCCTTTACTGAACCGTGCCCAACTGTGCAGTGCTAACAGGATTTATTTTTAAGCTACAGTACCAAGCTTATCTCAAAATGCAAATAACAAAAACTTCCCATTTCAGATAAGATAAGGACACTATGGTCAGAAGGTAATTGAATCCATGCCACCCTTTGAAGAGTTTACACAGTGGTGTAAAGCCTGTTATCTAGGTGATGATTGCTGTAGGCAGGACAGTAATCTGTAAAATAAGCTTGGTAAAAACAATAAAAATAGAAGAGTAGTGATGTCACTTTTGGCGTTTCTCGTCACAGAAAACAGTAAAGATGGAAACCAGCAGAAATATTTTCTTTTTATATAGGTAAGCTAAATAAATAATTTCTTATTGGATGATTTATTATTTACATTTTTTTAGTTAGGGTACTGCAAACAACTGAATTTATTTTATAACGGAAATTAGCTCACGCAGGGGCATTATAAAGAGGAATCAGGCAAGAAACTAACGTGTGTGCAGCTGCCCCCCTCCATGACATTTAGCGATTTGCCCCAGTGGACTGCTAAACATCCAGAGAAGAACAAGTCCAAAGTGTTCATCTTACCCATCTGACACTGCTTACTCATGGTCCCTCCCCCCCCCCTCTTGCCCTCCTGCAGGGCTGTCAATCCCCACAATGTGACCCTAATGGCTGGCTAGTGTGCTGGTTAAGGGCTTTGTCTCCAACACAGCAGACCTGGGTTTGTATTTCGTATATAATAAACAGAGACACCCAAAGAGTAAAATTGAACTAAATATGTAAAAAAATTGCTTGGAAGGTAGCGGTGGACTTACCTCCTTAAAGCAGACACTTTGGCCTCAATTCACCGAGCATTATCAAATGTTTATCAAACACTTTATCAAACGTTTGATAATTTACCTCAGGGGTAAAATCTCATTTTAAATTCACTAAGGTGTTATATATTTATCGAATGTTTTACCGATAAAACGTTCAACAAATATATAACACCTTAATGAATTCAAAATTAGATTTTACCCATGAGGTAAATTATCAAACGTTTGATAAAGTGTTTGATAAACGTTTGATAATGCTCCGTGAATTGAGGCCACGCTGTCCATTTCGAATTACAAGTTTCACAGGTATAATCCTGCTGATAGACGTGCCTGGTGCATCGCTGACCATTTCCTGTTATATCCTCCCTTTTTTGTCTGAAGAAGCAGGATTATACCTCTGAAACGCATTGCAGCACTTTGTGGAGTATCTAATAAATATTTGTCATTTCGAAATTGACAAGTTTATGTGTCTGCTTTAAGTCCACCGCTACCTTCCAAGCAATTTTTAACAATTTTAGTACAATTTTACTCTTTTGGCGCCTCTGTTTATTATACACAATACTTGTGTCCACCCCAGGAGAGAGCAGCGGTGTGGGGACACAGAGGCATGTCATGAGGAAGAGAACATGCCTCTGCCCCCCATCTGCCCACCTCGGGTTCTCTTTAAAGCGGATCCGAGATAAACTTTTACTCATTGCATAATTTTGTTCCTTTCATATAGTTTATAGGGCATTCCTCAAGCCAAATACATTTGTTTTAATACTCTAATTCCCTATAAACTAAACAAGCCTCACCCACAGCTTTACAGAGTGCCTTTGGCATTTTCAGACAGTAGCAAAGGCTTATGGGAGTTCACATTTGAAGCCTAGTGTGTGAAGCTGGGAGGGGTACTCAGGACACAGGACAGTTGGAACTGTGTCTCATGCTACCTGTCACCTCCTTTCAACCAAAAAGATGGCTGCCATCATGAAATCAAACATTTGCCTGTTCTTTTAAAACAGGGTGGGTAAGAGATTATATTACCTATCTATTCTAATTAACATAACTAATGTAACTTGATGATAGTATGTTTGTTTAGGCTGAAGTTCCCCTTTAAGTGTGAAAGGGCCCTTAGAGGAACCGATGGTGAGGTAAGTATTTAATGTTCATTTGCAGGTACATCATGTGCTTATTGCAAATAATTTTTCTCAGTTCAGGTTCACTTTAAAGAAAACCTGTAATGAGAAAAAGTTCCCCTAGGGGGTACTCACCTCGGGTGGAGGAAGCATCTGGATCCTATCTAGGCTTCCCCCGTCATCCTGTGTACCGCGGCGGCGGCGAAAAAGCTCCCGGAACGTCTGGGATGTAAATATTTACTTTTCAGACTCCAACGCAGGCGCAGTATCGGCTCTCCGCTCAGAGACAAGCGGAAATAGCCGATTGCTGTCGGGCCGCTGTACTGCGCAGACACAAGTCGCCTGCGCAGTAGAACGGATCCGACAGAGATCTGCTATTTCCGCCAATCTCCGTGCTGAGTGCTTCAACAGCGCCCCCGCTGGAGCCAGGGAAGGTAAATATATCAAGTCTTGTTAGGCTTGTCGAGCGAGGATTGCGGGTCGCTTCGGGGGAGCCAGTGCTGGACTGCCTGCAGCTACAGGGATGGGGGAAGCCTCACTGGGACCGCGAGGCTTCCCCCTACCAAGGTGAGTACCCCTGAGGGGACTTTTTTTTGTTACAGGTTCTCTTTAAGAATGAAATTTAGTCACATTCTTTATTTGTAAAGCAAAGTGTATCGTTCCTATCGATCTACATTCACAAATGCTACTTACAATGCAAACTCTTTATCACGTTTATTCTAATTTTAATACAATTCAATGCCATTTATCATATTTGTACGTCTTTATGAGCGGCGGCAGGAAATCATTTTAGAGGCACGAGGTCCCCGGTGGGTCATTAAATAAGCAAATGGTTTCCGGAGAAAGGCTTAAATAAGAAAAAGAAACAAATCTTTTTTCAGTTACTGATTACAACTGTTCAGTAGCTCCCAAAGAATCCGTAAAACCACTTAAATCACAGCCGGTGACGCAACAGGAGGAGCACAAAACCATCACATAATGATAATCACACTAGATGTAGAAATGAAGACTGCTATAAAACAATAATCTATAACAATAATAACGTCTCACACCGTCAGCATACCACCAATCCCATCGGTTCATCAATCCACAAAGTCCTATCCATACAATAGCTATTAATGAGCTAATCCCTAAGACAAACTGGTATAATTTGTTACTGATTAAAGATTCATTACTATTTGTTATTAAAGAGAGTCTGAAGCCATTATAAAATCTTCTTTTTACTAGATTCTTGGTACAGACTGCCGTTTATTGGCCGCCTCGGATGAGTTCACGTAGCTTTACTGGTTTTATCCCCCAAAAAGAGATCTGAGAAATCTTTGGCTGCTTACTAATTACAAACTCTTTACCTATACCTGTAGTCCCCGGTTTACGAACATTCGACTTACAGCTGACCCCCCCCCCCCCCCCCCATTATGAACACTGACAACGTCACTTCCACCATGGGACTAGGACAGTGGAGAGCCTACAGGACTGGCATGGGTGGTGTGGGACATCGGCAGAGGTGACAACAGGGCACAGGAGGATGGAAGGAGGCACAGAGGGGGGTAAAAAGGGGGTTCATAGTGGCACAGAGAGGGCACAGGGAGTCGGACGAAGCACAGGAGGATAGAAGGAGGAAAGAAGGGGGTGCATAGCGGCACAGAGAGTGGGAAGAAGCACAGGAGGATGGAAGGAGGAAAGAAGGGGGTGCATAGCAGCACAGAGGGGGCGCAGGGATTTAGGAAGAAGCACAGAGGGGGAGAGAAGGACGTGCATAGCGGCACAGAGGGGGCACAGGGAGTCAGGAAGAAGCACAGGAGGATGGAAGGAGGCACAGAGGGGGGAGAAGGGGGTGCATAGCTGCAGAGAGGGGGCACATGGAGTCTGGAAGAAGCACAGGATAATGGAAGGAGGCACAGAGGAGGGTAAAAGGGGGTGCATAGCTGCACAGAGGGGGCACAGGGAGTCAGGAAGAAGCACAGGAGGATGGAAAGAGGAAGAGAAGGGGTCACTGAAAGACAGGAGGAGAAACAGAGAGGGCAAATAGGTCAGGAGGGGGCACAAGGGAACAAGTAGGGGGACATTGGAGGCACAAGGGGAAGAAGTGGCAAAGAGGAGACACTGGGGAAATTAAGTTACACATAGGGGAACTCTGAAGGCAAGGGGAGACAGAGGGAAGAGGTGGCACAGAGGAGTCACAGGGGGACACAAGTGACTTAGAAGGGGACATTGAAGGCTCAGTGGGGCACAGAGGAGGCACAGGGGACAGAGGTAGCACGGTTTTTCGACTTAAGTAGAAATTCAGGTTAAAAGTGAACCTCCAGTCCCTATCTTGAGCAGTCTGGTCATTGTATACAGTAGTGTCACCACGTTCCTCTTACATCTTCTATACTACAGAGCACTTTGCAAGCAGTTATGTAAAACCAAGGTGTGACGATATGTGCAACATTATGGCTTGCAGGAAGTTGGAAAATGCTATCTGTCAGTCAGGGCCAGATTACCAGAGAAGGGTCCAGAGTTTTCCCTCATTGTTTTATTATAGTTGTGTACACAGCTTGTCCACTCAGCTCCTCCTACCCTCCTCCCACAGGCTCCTATTGCAACTTGCAGGCTAGCACACCTGAGAATGTCCCAGACGTTTCCCATTGCCTGAAGTTGGGTGAATCTTCTGGAAACACAGCTGGCCCAGCCAGTCCCTGCTATTCTCCACCCACAGACATCTTGTGTAGCATGGTGAATATAAGGACTGCAGTCCTGGAGGAGAGAGAGAGTGAGAATGCATATGAACGGAAGTGTCTGAGTTGCTGGTGGACTCTGTAGGAAGCGGTTGTTGTGGCGCCCTTCTGACCACATCGGGAAGGATAAGCAGAGGAGCAGCAGGAGGCTGTTATTGGAGGACTTTTCCCAAATTGTTTTAGTGGACTGGACTGATTCAGTTGGAGGGTAATTTCTGACCCTGGATGGAACAACTTCACCTCTCCTTCTGACAGCCCTGCAAGACTCTGTCATTTAGTTGCCCGGTGCCTTGGACTGGACTGATGACATTATTATCAGGACTTCCCTGCTGAAGTACATGGGATTTTGTTGCCTCTGAAGGTACTGTGGACATAAGCTGCATACACACGGGTTACAACTGTCGCCGCAACCACGTGGCACGCGCGTGTTGCGGCGACAGGTCCCCTGTGTGTACAAATCGCACGCCACGAACCGTTGCTAGTAAGAGCTGTCGCCCGGCGATTGACTTGGTCAATCGCCAGCAACAGCTGTTGCCACAACCTCGACGCAGCTGTCGCTAGTCCGCCGTGGGTATGCGGACTAGCGACAGCAACACGGCGGACTAGCGACAACAACTCCATACACAATGTATGGAGCTTCCGGCGGGGGGGGGGGGGGGGGGGGGGGTAGGGAGGAACCTTCGGCGACAGTTTCCGACGCATCTCTACCTTTTGGCAGAGACGTGTAGACGGCTGTCGCACGGGCGGAGCTATCGCACGCGCGTCCCCTGTGCGCTAGCGACCAGCCACAAAGGTCCCCCGTGTGTATGTAGCTGTACTAGTGAGCAGCGGTGGGATCTTGCACTTAGCAACATGCAGCGAGAAGAGTTAAGCTAAGTACACATGGGGGACCGCTGTAGCTGGCACACCGTGGACGTGTGCACGACAGCTCGTCGCCAGGTCCCTCTGTGCAGCAGCCGTACACACGGCGCACAGAGGAACAGAGATGGGGTGGAAGCTGTCGCCGAAGGTTCCTCCCCCCCGCCGGAAGCTTCGTGCTCCGGCTATGGGTTGCTGTCGCTAGTCCGCATACACACACCGTACGCGTGGTGGACTAGCGACGACAGCTGTTGTCGGCAACTGGCCGCGCCAATCGCCTGGCGACAACTCTTACTAGCGAAGGTTCGTGGCGCGCGTTGTACACACGGGGGACCTGTCGCCACAACACGCGCATGCCATGTGGTTGCGGCGACAGTTGTAACCCCTGTGTATGTACCATTAGAGCTACTATCTCTCTCCAGCCATTGCAGGGGACTCGTTCCAGAAGGAAAACGGAAGGGTGAGTTAATAAGTTTTATGCTGCATTTGTTTGAACAAAGATGGACTGTCAAGTCAAGAGACTGCTAATTACGTTGTAACCGGACCCTCTGTCTGACCCTGTCGAGGGTGCACCCAGAGGACCTTTACCCCCAGGAGGGTGATGTGTGAGGATATCTGCAACATGTGCAACCTCTGAGGGACTTTTATACATTATGGCTTGCAGGAAGTTGGAAAATGCTAGAGGATACTTGAAATATCTGGCAGTCAGGGCCAGATTACCAGAGGATGGTCCAGAGTTTCCCCCATTGTTTTCTTATAGTTGTGTACACAGCTAGCCCACTCAGCTCCTCCTACCCTCCTCCCACAGGCTCCTATTGCAACTTACGGGCTAGCACACCTGAGAAAGTTCCAGAGGTTTCCCTTGCCTGAAGTTGGGTGAATCTTCTGGAAACACAGCTGGAGGAGGGAGAGAGTGAGAATGCATGTGAACAGAAGTGTGAGTTGCTGGTGGACGTCGTCGTAAGGAGAGGCAAGCTTTGTCGCTCTTCTGACCACACTGCGGAGAGAGTGAGAATGGATATGAACAGAAGTCTCTGAGTTACTGGTGGACATTGTAAGGAGAGGCAAGCTTCGGCGCCCTTCTGACCACCTTGCGGAGAGTGAGGAAGAACGCGTATGAACAGAAGAGTCGCCGTTCTGACTACCCTGCGGAGAGGGAGGAAGAACATGTATGAACAGAAGAGTCGGATTGACCAGAGAACGTTGTAAGAAGCAGTAAGCTGCGGTGCCCTTCTGACTACATAGGGAAAGTAACCTGAGAGGTCAAGCAGAGCTGGAACGAGAAGGGCATGACTGGGCGGGACCTGGGACAGACTGACCAGACACAATTGGGCTCCAGGCGAATTAAAGGAGGAGTGCCTGAGGTATCCCCCCCAGGCAGATATAAGGCATGAGCAGGGAAAGTTCTCTCTCTTTGCACAAAAAGGATACAGCGAACTCTCCTAGGATACAGGACACACTCCTCTCGCAGGATCAAAGGCATGGTAAGTGTTTGTTATTTTCTCAGGACAGTAGAATCTCTTTGTATTAAACCTCAAGGGACCTAGCCAACTAAGCCCTAGGGAAAAAGCCTGCTGCAGAATCATCCATTCATGGTGTATTCCCTCCGGCCACATGGTCAGGCCCTGAGGACCTAGTTTTCTATATGCCAGTTCCCATCCCAGAGTTACTACAAGGAGATCCTACTGTATTCAGCTAGCCTTTTACCCTGTACAATGTCACTCCTTGAAGAATAAAGCTGAGGTTGTTGGAGTACAAAGGGGGGAGGAGTAGCCATAGGCCCGTGCTGGTTGAACAAAGCCACATGTTAGGGGGAAGAGGCAGTTATACAGAACAATGGTTAACATTTATTTAGTATCCAAAAGAGTTGTAAAGCTGAATGATCCCAATTGCTGGCTAATGAATTACTTCTTCACTTCAAATACATCACTTCACAATGTCATTAAAGCAGTCAGTCAGATTAAGGGAAAGGCAGAAGCTTCCAGTACAGCAGAGAGGCAGGGCTGAACTAGCTTACAGAGGTTTATAAGATGCCAAGGCTCATAAATATAGGTAAGTGAGTCGTTAGCTATTCCTTTAGAATATTTAAGAAATCAGGATGACCTATATGCAGGTTAGGTAAGTTTCACACTATTCCTTTGCAGCATTAATATATTGGATATTTACTCTGCGAATCGCTATGGAATATGTGGCGATTTACAGTCTGCCTCTCCTTTTACGTGTGATAGCAATTGCGATCTATACATAAACCCAATGCAGTTTACGATCTATCAGATGTTATTGATTAATGAAGTGTTTAATTGAACAAAATACTGTTATAGTGTACGGCCACCTTATCGGTAGTACAAAAAATATTACATGGCAGCAAGTTGCCAGGCATACAAAGGTTTAGGCCCCATTCATACTGAACTGCTAAAATGATTGCGATCAGTTCCTTCCTATAGCAGTGTCAGAAATCCTTTGTAGCACAGGGTGGGGTCTGCGGCCCCCTCCCCCTCCCTTCCTGTCAGGGGACAAATAGGCCTAGTACAAAGTATGGTATAAGTAACATTCCTACAGTTGAACAGACTGTAACAGTGAAGGGGGAGATCTTACAAAGTAGGATTTTTTATTACTCGGCAATTTTCATATTTAATCACACTGGCCTTAAGCTTCGGATAGCAGCAGGGATTGCTGCTGCTGCAACTCACCGCCAATCAAAAATATTTGCCTAATTTGTGTAGAAAATAGGTGGCTGACCATGTGGGAGTCAGTGGTTCCGCAGCTATCCAAAGTATATGAATGTTTAGACGGAGTTGCTGCAATTTATTTCCTTTCAAATGCATCTTAGCATAATGCTACAGACCCACGGATAGACCGTCAGATAGATTTCTGTCAGATCGATGCCTGTCAGACAGAGATCCATCTGATGTGGTTCACACTAGAAACAGATTTCCAATAGCTTTCAGTACGAAATCGGTATTTCACATTTGGTCAACTCCTACACAATGGTTTCAAGTAATGGGCCCACAATGCTGATATCACAATGGGAGAGCAAATCAGGGACCAATGCTGTTTAGGTGGGACTCAGTGAAGAGAATTAGCACATCCCTTTGATCAAAGCCAAGCAAACTCACAGCAGACTATATTGTCCTGGAGCAATGACCACTTACTTCTATAGCTGGAAGGGTAAAGTCTGTCACCCCAGAGAACAAAGCTGACTAGATTCTAGTCTGACCCTGAAGCAGGCTGCCAGATAAAACTGACTAGGATAATTTAACTCAGTGGGGAAAAGATCTGACAGATATTATGATACTTGGAGTGAGATTACCTTTGATAAGTAGTAGCTTGTATTAAAATTAGCCGAAGACATAAAACTGCTGCTTTAAGTTTCTCCTCAGCAGTGATATAAGCTATCTGCATAGAGCCTGTACACAGAAGGGTAGTCCTGCCAAAGGGAGCTGTGCAGGAATGAGAGGAGCTGTTAAACTTGCTATTGCTATTGTGTTCCCACATGCGCTAGGATAACGTATGTGTATGCACGTTCCAGGGTGCATATGCATGTGTACGTGGGTACATATGCATGCATGTATATATGTACATGTGTGGGGTATGGATGTAGATACTTATTTATTACTTATGTACGGCATTTATAAAGCGCAACAGATTACGCAGTGCTGATGTATGTATGCTTAAGTGTACACATACGGGTGCGTTTGTGTAGACGTATGCGCATGGATGTGTATATGTATGTATATATGATACGTATATGTATGCGTTTAAAAAAAAAAAAAAAAAAAAAGTGTGTATAGATATACAGTAGATGTTGTATATGTTTGTATACAGGTATGTGTGTATAGATATGTATCTATTCGTATATGGTGTGGGTGTTAAAGTAGATGTGTTCGTATGAATATATATGTATGTGTGTATGTATGTATGTGTGTCTATATGTATGTATGTATAGGGGTATGTATGTATATATATATATATATATATATATATATATATATATATATATATATATATATATATATATATATATATATATATATATATATATATATATATATATATACACGTGCGTGTGTATTTTACACTGGGCATACCTTACTTACGAACTAGGTGGTATTGTAGGGTACCTTATATGTTCTGTACAAAGTGTAATTGCTATACTTTTGTGTTACAGCCCTTGTAAGGCAGGGGGGTTCAGTCATTCTTCAGCATGCAGGTAAACTTACACTTAGGAGGAGCAGAATTACCCCTAAGGATACTGCATCATATGGTATAACCGCTGAATATTGCATGGTATACAATATGTAGGTTTGTTAACAAATGCAATGAGGATCGCATCATAGAATATACGTCTTGTATACAATCCTTACTACATTATATATTGCCACGTTATATACTCGGATTATACGTTAAATACAGTATAATCATTAATAACAGATGATGGATGTTGGTAGTAATATATAATAATATAAGGCATGCAGGTATAGTGGGGTGGGTATGTACTCACACACACACACATATGGTGTGTGCGTGGGGGTAGATATTTACTCAGTACTTGCTTGTTAGTTGTATTTGTGATGCACCAGCGGATTGCGCAGTGTGGAGGTATATGTAGGGGTATACGTATGTGGCGTATGTGTGTGGATGTATATGGGTAGGTATATATATATAGGGGCAGGCATATATATTAATAAATAAATAGATAAATAAAAATAAAAATTGTGAATTTAGTTAAATGTATAGAGGCTTATGTGGGTGTCTGTCCACATATGTAGGTTTATACGTGTGTGTACTGTAGGTGTGTATGCACACGTGTGTAAAGTTTACCTAACATACCTCCGTGGTACGGTCCTAGTAAAGCACTCTCCAGCATGTAGTTAAACCTACACTTAAAATGAGCAGAGTTACCCATAAGAGACTGCATCGTATGGTACATCCAGTATACCTGCTGGTCATTGCAGGGTATAGATTATATAGGATTGCCAGAAATAGATGCAATAAGGATTGCATCATAGAATAGATGTCTTGTATACACCCAGTATTACATTATATTTTGCTACATTATATACCCAGACTATACGGAACACAGTATAAACATTAATCACTGATTTTGGGATCTTGGTAAGCCCCCCCCTTCCCCCCTCCCATATTGATCAGTGACTTTCCCTCAGCAAATATTTCAGAAACTAATGCAATGGAGCCATGATGGCCCACCTTATTTAGAATTCTTAATATTCAAAACAAAACTGGGCACCGTGCTTACGGTAATGTCTTAGTACAATATAAGCGTGTTATACGCTACAAAAATGACCGTTGCATCAACGTGCACAATTACAACAACCCCTCTATGTAAAGGGGATATTACTTTACGCATATTAAGGATTTACTGACTAAGGGTCATTTAAACGTTACACGGAGGGCCGGTATAGTCGGTTACATGCATTGAACCATATATCCGTAAGAAATCCAAACTTACATCCACCCACACCTGGCAGAGCGGTAGCTGCAGGAAAATGTGGGTTGGGGCTGCGTCGCGTCACAAATTCGGTTTGCCGCAATATGTCCGCCTACACCTGGCAGAGCGCTAGCTGCAGGAAAAGGGCTAGGGCCACGGCACATCGCAAGTTTGTGACGTTCTATACGCAGCCGAACCTGGCGGAGCACTAGCCCCAGGAAAAGGGTAATAGGACGGAGGCTTCGATGCCCACTGGACAAACATACTCCGGCGCTTGGCGGAGCATTAGCCGCAAGTAGAGGGGTACGGAGATGGAACTAATGTCGTTCAGTAGAAGATGCAGGGCGACAACAGCCCCCAGCACTCGGCAGAACACTAGCTGCGGGTGTATATGTATATACGTGTGTACGTGTAGGTATGTATATGTGTGTATATATGTGTGTGTATGTATGTGTATATATATGTGTAAATATGTGTGTATATGCATATGTGTATGTATGTATTCGTGTATATATATATATATATATATATAGTGTATATTTGTAAAAAAAAAAAAAAAAAAATTAATAATAATAATTACTAATCAGTTACCTTAGCGTTAGTGCGAATGCATGCTTGTTTGGTTGTATACCAGTCCCTGGGTAAGTAACACATGTCTGTTGCTTTGCCTCTGTCTCAGGTTAGCGAAGGTGCAGGGTCTGGATCATGGGGCACTCATTTATAGTGCGGGCGGAACGCCAGGCGAGGCTACTAGTAATGGGTCAGTCTCTGGGGCAGGTAAGAGAGGATCTGGAGGCACATTGGCTGGGGTTCCCGGGGTCAACGGCGGAGAAACTGGGCAGAAAGCTCGCACAGCTTGCGGGAGTAAAGGTAAAGCCAGACGTCGCCATAGTACACATAGGAGGAAACTACATAGGGACCAAACCATTGCATCTACTGATGCTGGAAATAAAGGAATTACTGAAGCTCATTTGCAACACTCTTCCCCGGGTGGCCATTATATGATCCGTAATGATCCCTAGATCTAAATGGCGCCCACCCGTCCCAGACAGAGTCCTGGACCGTTCCAGGCTAAGAATCAACAAAGCCATTACAAAATTCATGGCAAAAAGGGGGGCATAGCCGTTCACCACAAATTATTAGAGAGCCGGGAGGGGCATTTCCTGGAAGATGGGGTGCACTTAAGCGGCCTGGGAAACGATATCTTCCTGTTTGGCTTGAAGGAAGCCCTGGAAGCCGCGCTTGGTCTGAGGGCGGGCATTCGTCCTTGAGGTTGCAAGCACGAATGCCGTGGCGGGTCCGTGACAATGCCGGCTTCTGCTACATCGAAATAAGAAGCACAATGGTTTGTGGGTCATTAGGTTGATGGCTTTAGGGCGGGTCATCAATTAGCTAATGGCACCATGTCGTCACTGGCGAGGTCCAGTGGCATAAAGGTTTATCCATGTCGTCACTAGGCGAGGTCCAGTGGCATAAATGTGTTATCCATGTCGTCACTAGGCGAGGTCCAGTGGCATAAATGTCGTCACTAGGCGAGGTCCAGTGGCATAAATGTCGTCACTAGGCGAGGTCCAGTGGCATAAAGGTTTATCGAAGAGAAAAGCATTGTCACGGGACCTGTCTGAGCGCGGTTTACACGGCTTTCTTCCTATTGTTTAATGCATGTCAATGCTAACGTTGTGTTATAGTGTTTACCTAATATCTGTATTAAAGCTGTGGCCTTTAAACTCCAATTGGGTGTCACAGTTTTATTTATGTAGATGGTAAGTCGTCCCGTATGGGCCCTGCCCGGTCAGGAGAAGCAGGGGAGCAGCAGGAGGCTGTTATTGGAGGACTTTTCCTGATTCAGTTGGAGGGTAATTTCTGACCCTGGATGGCATTGTATGGAACAACTTCACCTCTGCTTCATACAGCTCTGGAAGACTCTGTCATTTAGTTGCCCTGTGTCTTGGACTGGACTGCCTCACATTAATATCAGGACTTCCCTGCTGAAGTACATGGGATTTTGTTGCCGTTGAAGGTACTGTGGACTTAGTTAGATTGCAAAGTTTAGATTCCTCTCACTCCTTCGAATATATTTTCTGGAAGCTGTATATTGTCCATCTTGCTGTGTTACAGTCACCTTGTAGCTCACCATGAGCTTGCTGGTTAGTCTGTA
The DNA here is from genome assembly GCF_040937935.1 of Hyperolius riggenbachi. Classification (NCBI taxonomy): domain Eukaryota; kingdom Metazoa; phylum Chordata; class Amphibia; order Anura; family Hyperoliidae; genus Hyperolius; species Hyperolius riggenbachi. The sequence goes on from NC_090652.1 coordinate 291,127,433, forward strand.
CCTCTGGGTGTTTCAAGTCCTACTCCATAGAGCCAAATTAATCCATGCCATGCACTGATGAGGATCAACCAATCTAAACAGTCTGTATGCATGTTGGATTATTATGGCGCGATTTACAAGCTGACACATCATTGCATTCCAGCGGATCTGGAGGTGTGTTTAGCTGCTAAGTATGACAATGGTTAATTTGCATATATTCAGCAGTGATGCATCGTGGGAAACAGCTCAAGCTCACTCCTACCTGAATTATCGCAAATAGTTTCTGTTTTAAGAAAGCAGACTTTTGTTTTCCTTGTAGCTTAATAAACCTTTTAATTTGAGAGCTACCTGTGTGCGCTCAGTGCTTACCGACCTCTCACAGCCCTTGCTGTGACACAAGGTTCTCAACACATGATACATGGACTCCATACAGTATTTTATTTGGGCTCAGCGGGTACATGCTTATGTCACAGATATCCAAAGTTCTAACATTAAAAAAAAACTGATAAATCGTATATAACCAAACCTGAATAGACATTTAAAGTTAGTTAAGAATCAAGGAATGCTTAAAAAGCATTAATACACAATTATTGAGCACTCCTAACAAATACATACGGTATGTGTTGAGGGATACATGAATTGAGGTTACTAATAGTATAGTGTACTTGGCCAACACCATCTATTGATAAACAGGTACATGATACAGTGGGAATCAGGACATTTGGGTGGCTGGGGCTAATGCACTATTTGGGCACCACATAGGCGCTAATGCAAAATATCAGCTATTGGGCAGTAAAGAAGAAATTTGGGCGCCCGATAAATGGCACCGGGCCTGTCCAACTGAAATTTTTTGTTAGAATTAGTGTTTTGAAAAATATTGCTTTGAATCTTGTTTTGACAATTATTTCGGAAATCATCATTTTAAAACGTATTAACTTTAAAATGTATCGCTTTTTGTATTAACTTTTTTTAAGGGTTAGGCACCACGGGGGAGGGGGGGGGGGTCTTAGGGTTAGGCACCAATAGAGGAGATCTTAGGGTTAGGCACTACCAGAGGGGGTCTTAGGGTTAGGTACCACCAGAGGGGGTCTTGGGGTAAAGCACCACCGGGGGGGGGGGGTCTTAGGGTTAGGCACCACCGTGGGGGCCTTAGGGTTAGGCACCACCGGGGCGGTTTTTGAGTCAGAGAAGAATTGGGTTTAGTTGTAGTAAAATATTGGTAATATTTACCAATGTATCACTATGCTCATTATGACTCTAGATATATTTTGTTTTCATTGATGATATTTTGCCCTTTTTAATAATATTATTTTAATGTGGTTATTATTCTAACTAAGATAAAGATAAAGAAACTATTAAAAAAATTGTTATAGAAAATATCTTCAAATTTCGACTATTCCCTGTACCCTTTTTTCCTGGTGCCTTTATTTGATGTATGTGGTGCAGTAATGTCAAACACTGGTGTAAAACTCCCTCTCAGAATATAGCAGAGTTCCATGGCCTCTGACTGAAGAATCTGAGGACTCTATGGAGGTTTCAGCATCACTGTACTGAACCTTTGTAGACTGCCTTACTCAGAGTGGTAAAATGTCAGCCAATAACCTCTGTCATAGTGGTGCTCTGCTGCCTCTGCTGACTGATGGCAGCTGCCAGGGACTGCACAAGGCTGATAGAACTGGGAATGGCGGGAGGACCTTTAATATGATAACAAGTGATCACACAAGTGCCCTCTGGAAGACAGAGCAGAACTGGCAGGAGTAAGCAGGAGCTTTGTAAGGGAGATGGACCAATCCAGGGAGGGGCTGAGGCTCAACTGCAGGATAAATATTATATATGACTGGAAGGAGGAGAGAAAAGCGCCGGCACTTGCTGTCATACACTTTATTGAGACAGTGATAAAATCCATGCAGGAAATTCTTCCAGACAAAAAACGGAATAACACATACCGTGGGTTGATGCAACAGGTGCGGTGGGTGCGGTGGGTGGAGGCACCCCACCCACCGCACCCACCGCACCTGTTGCATCAACCCACGGTATGTGTTATTCCGTTTTTTGTCTGGAAGAATTTCCTGCATGAATTTTATCACTGTCTCAATAAAGTGTATGACAGCAAGTGCCGGCGCTTTTCTCTCCTCCTTCCAGTCATGTTGTAACTTGGGCCTGAGCACGCTGAAGACACACTTTGTTTACACCTCCGTCTGGGGCTGCGCAGTGCTCCCTCTTCCCCCTCCTCCCCTTTCCTGGATGTGGAGTGACCTTTGCAGTGCCAGCAGCTTCTGTTTTCCTTTCTCACTGTCCCAATAAATATTATATACCAGGGGGTGCTAATAAGTCTTTGGCTTTAAATCCAAATTAAAGGAAAGAAGCATAATTAAAACCCTCATTGAGGCCTTTCGGGGATATAGTGTTTAAAGAAGAACTGTAGTGAAAACAACAATTAATAAAATTGCTGATTTTTTTTACAATATTCACTTATAGATTATTTAGTCAGTGTTTGCCCATTGTAAAATCTTTCCTCTCCCTGATTTACATTGTGAAATGTATCACTGGTGGTGACATCTTTAGTTCTGCCAGGTGATCTGTACGGAATGTTTGTTACTGAGAGTTCCATGCACAGAGGGAGATACTGCTTGCTTGGCAGTTGTCAAAAGCCGTCATTTCCCACAATGCAACAAGTTTCACAGACCGCAAACTGTAAGGACCTTGACCATGACATCACACTGTAGGAAGGGTTTCACCACAATGTCAGCCATACAGACCCCCTCCTGATGATCTAGTCGAGAAAAGGTAAATATTTCTCCTGGAAAAGGGGGTATCAGCTACAGTTTGGAATTAAATTCAATCTTTGGTTAAAGTTCCTAGTGAAGTGTGATAGCTCCATCAGGAGAAGCTATACTCACCTGTTGACAGCAACGGTGGCCATGCATTTTATTGCTATGCACCGCCAACGGTCACACTATCTCTACTACTCTGCATTTTGCAGCGTGAAGTTGTGAACATGCCATGACAGCCTAACATGGCCCTCAAACTGGCTGGGAGGTGGGCAGCTGCTGGAGATTGCAGTGAATTGGTGCTGTAATCGTTTTATTTTTATTTAGCAAAAGCACTTTTGTGCATATTCATATAAACAATGCTCTCATAAATACATATAATAAAACTTGGCCTTTCAGTCTATGCAAATCATGGTCACATGACTTCTGATGGTTGCCATCCTGGGGGGGGGGGGGGGGGGGGCTTTGGTGAGTATAAGTGTGAGTGGAGCCTTTCAGTTATTTCCAAACTGGACACAGCTTCAGTAGGATGCAGCTTGAAAACAGAGCCGTGTTAAAGAGAACCTGAACTGAAAATAAAAAGTCAAAATAAGCATACACCGGTCATACTTCCCTCCCGTGTAGTCTATCCTCAATCTCTTTTTCCTCTCCTACATCTTATTTGTCCACTGTGATCAATGGATTTCTCCGTCCTCCATTTTGAAAATTGCCATTACCCCATAAAAGCTTCCTGGTCAGCACACTGTTAAACTGTAATATCACCCACTTGAGCCATAGGGAAACATGGACATTACCTTGCTCATTCAGTTGTAACCGACGGCTGCTGATATATACCTGTCAGCAACTGGTATATTTCAGTTCTGACAAAATATTGTCAGAACGTGAAAGGGTCAGTGTAAGAAAAAATGTTGAGGTTCTGAGAGGAACTTTTGCAGCTACGTCATGTGTTTATTTTAAATAATTTTACTCACTTCAGGTTCCCTTTAAGCTTCAAAACATCACCGTATAACCACTTGGTACCCGACATACAAAGCATTTATGAGCTACTTTACTAATACATTTTACTGGCTTGCAAGAAAACCGAAAAAATACACATTCCTATAAGGTAAGAAAATATGAGAACCAGTCATAGTTTCCCTGTAATACTGAATTATGCCATCGCTACTTGCATTACAAAGCGAAACCACTAGATGGTGATGTTCTAAAGCAGGAAACTTTCAGACCCAAAACTATTCGGGAGGGATGCATCATGGTAAACCAGTTTCTCACTAAGGGCCTGAGCCCACTAACGCAGTTGTGTCCGCTTCTGTCCACTTTTCAGCATCTGTAACATTGATGTGTAACTGAAAAGCGGACACAACTGCATCAGTGGGCTAAGGCCCTAACAATGAAATTTCATAAATAACTTCTGTTTTAAAGAGACTCCGTAACAAAAATTGCATCCTGTTTTTTATCATCCTACAAGTTCCAAAAGCTATTCTAATGTGTTCTGGCTTACTGCAGCACATTCTACTATCACCATCTCTGTAATAAATCAACTTATCTCTCTCTTGTCAGACTTGTCAGCCTGTGTCTGGAAGGCTGCCAAGTTCTTCAGTGTTGTGGTTCTGTGATGCATCTCCCCCCTCCAGGCCCCTCTCTGCACACTGCCTGTGTATTTGGATTAGGACAGCTTCTCTCTTATCTTTTACAAGCTGGATAAATCCTCCTCTGAGCTGGCTGGGCTTTCGCATACTGAGGAATTACATACAGGCAGAGCTGTCTACACTCTGCAGGAAGAAACAGCCTGACACTTCAGTGAAAAATAGCTGCAGGGGGAAAGAAACACACAAATGATCTCTTGAGATTCAAAAGGAAGGGTGTATACAGCCTGCTTGTGTATGGATGTATTTTCTATGTGTGGACATGCTGTACATCAACCTACTTCCTGTTTTGGTGGCCATTTTGTTTGTTTATAAACAAACTTTTTAAAACTGTTTTTAACCACTTTTAATGCGGCGAGAAGCGGCGAAATTGTGACAGAGGGTAATAGGAGATGTCCCCTAACGCACTGGTATGTTTACTTTTGTGCGATTTTAACAATACAGATTCTCTTTAAAGTGAACTTAAACTAAATGAAAAAAAGCCAGTTCAACTTAGCTGGGGCTTCTACCAGCGCCCTGCAGCCACCCTGTGCCCACGCCATCACAAACCGATCCTCTGGTTCCCCGCAGCGACCCAGTTCAGTTTCTGCCGACTCAGCCAGTTGATGGCCACTGCACCTGCGCTGCCCTGGCCGTGTACATCCTCGATCACGCTCCCATCGCTGGAAGCATCCTGTGCACGCTCAGTACGAGATTTTCTCAAATAAAAAACAAGAGAACAAACCGGTATATGCTGTTCAAAAAACTGTACAGTCAACACCAAAAATGTAAAAGTAAGTGTGAATAATAAACTGACACTGCATAATTTAGTATGGAGTAGTCGACAGCACAACACTTGAAGATTCAAAAAAAGAGAGCACTGTGACTTAGTATAAACAATATACACACATATAGTAACCCCCGCAAAGGTAGTCAGATAGTGTATAAAGGTTAAAGGTCATACCTGGAGCACCCAGCCATCAAACAGGGAGGCAATTCAAATATCAATACGTTTTTAGGATTTTAACCACTCACAGAGGATACCTGGGTACAACCAACATGATCAATAAGATAGTATTCATAGATGTGATACGGTCCTATGCGCACCTTAGATGTCAATAATAGACTGGTAATTGAGACTATTCGATATCACCAAAGTCAACCCATCCTATAATTAGGAGGTGAGTATTGTAAATCATAGTCCCAGTCTCAATATTTATTTATTTTTATTTATTTGTTGTATTTATAAAGCGCCAACATATTACGCAGCGCTGGACATTAATTTAGGTTACAGACAATATTTAGGGGTGACAAACAGCAATATGACAATACAGGAATACAAGAAAACCAGATCACACAGCACAGTATGAGTACAAGGTAATGCTTAGTCAGTCACTGGATGGGAGCATGGAGTTAGGCAAGTTAGGTTCACTCAAATGCATAGCATGGGTGCACAGTAATAGAGGTGCATGATCAGGTAGGACACAAAAGGAGTGAGGACCCTGCCCAAAGGCTTACAATCTAGAGGGAGAGGTAGGGACACGAGAGGTAGGGGACCAGAGTTCGGCTGGGTTTAGAGCAATTGTGAGGGGTGGTAGGCAAGAGTGAAAAGGTGAGTTTTGAGGGCCTTCTTGAAGGTGTTGAAGGAGGGGGCTGCCCTAATGGGTGGAGGTAGGGAGTTCCATAGTGTCGGAGCGGCTCTTGAGAAGTCTTGGAGGCGTGCATGGGACTGGGTGATGCGGGGGACGGTCAGGCGAAGTTCATTGGAGGAGCGGAGTGAGCGGCTTGGTGTGTATCTCTGAGTAAGATCAGAAATGTAGGTTGGACAGGTTTTGTGGATGGATTTGTAGGTCAGACACAATATCTTGAATCTGATTCTGGACTGGATAGGAAGCCAGTGGAGGGATTCACGGAGGGGAGTCGCCCTGGTGGAGCGATGGGAGGAGTGGATAATTCTGGCAGCCGCATTCATGATGGACTGCAGTGGGGCTATTCGGGTCTTAGGGAGTCCAGACAGAAGGGCATTGCAGTAGTCGAGGCGGGAAATTATGAGGGCATGGATGAGGAGTTTGGTGGTGGCAGGGGTCAGGAAAGGGCGAATCTTACAGATGTTACGAAGGTGGAAGTTGCAGGACTTTGTGAGGTTTTGGATGTGGGGAGTGAAGGAGAGTGACAGGGTGACAACCAGACAGCGGGCTTGAGAGGTAGGGTGAATAGTAGTGTGGTTAACAGTGACCTGCACATCTGGGAGGTCCAGGGATGACCGGGGTGGGAAGATCATAAATTCCGTTTTGTCTAGATTTAGTTTTAGGAACCTAGCGGACATCCAGGAGGAGATGGCAGATAGGCAGGAGGAGACCTTGTCCATGGTAGTGGTGGATATGTCAGGGGTGTGGAGATAGATTTGGGTGTCAATAGAAAACAGTTCCTGAATGGCTATAGCCAAGAAAACAGTATTCAAAAACATACGCAAAGAATGTTCTTACAATAGCAGATGTGAGGTATAAAGTGGTAGATATTAGCAAAGGAAGTTGTATAGAAATTGTTGATGCAGCACACATCCATAGATATCCATCCTTCAAACAAGACCCCAACAGCAAACTTATTCTGCATGTGAACATTATTGGTAGTGGTTCCACTGATCAATAAAGTCTGCAGCACCAATCGCACGCTGAAAGGACACTTCAATGGCTCAGTAATTAGTTATCCACAGTCTTATGCAGTATATCACCAAGTCTGATAGCAAAATCCAGCAAGTTGCAGTGAATAGCATATGCTTTGCTGTATGGTGTTCCAAAAGTTGCGCCAGAAACGCCAATCGCACGCATCTGATGTGGCGCAGTATACAGATGTACAAGAGGTATTGCGAAGATTCAGCAGATATCTTTGGGTAACACAGGATTTTCTTCAAAAAATGTTCCAGAGGTACACCAGAAGCACCGAACATGCGCTGTTAGTATGACGCAATACAGTAGCGTGCAAGTGGTATCGTAATGGAGTCGGTTACTTATCGGTTTGTGGTTAGCCGCAAACACTCCGGCAGACAGTGTATTTAAGCTGCTGTTGGTTCGAGCGGGCTGGGCCAGCAGCAGGAGCGGACAACAGTGCTGCGTTACAGGATAGTTAGGCAAACCGGCATGGTATTCCCTGAGGGTGAAAGCGTAGTGTGACGTCTACATGTTACGCCCCGCGACTTCTTCAGGACGTGTAGCACACGCATTACAGAGTGCCCATCTTCGGGAGTACTCGGGCTACCAAAGCCTCCCGTCGTGAAACAACTCATCAGCCCAATACTGCTAATGGGGGTGATGGCACGGGAACGAGGGGGCTGCGAGGGGAACAGGAAGGCTCCGTAAGACCCAGAGCCTTCCCTCTCCTTAGGTGAATATCTGTTTTTTTTCACTTCTAGCTTCCTTTAAAGAGAACCTGAACTGAAAATAAAAAGTCAAAATACCCATACACAGGTCATGCTTACCTCCTGTGTAGTCTACTACTCAATCTCTTTCTCCTCTCCTGCATCCCATTTGTCCACTGTGATCAATGGAATTCTCCATCCTCCATTTTAAAAATGGCCATTACCCCACAACAGCTTCCTGGTCAGCACACTGTTAAACTGTAATATCGCCCACCTGAGCCATAGGGAAACATGGACATTACCTTGCACATTCAGTTGTAACTGATAGCTGCTGATATATAACCAACAGCAACTGGTATATTTCAGTTCTGAGAAAATATTGGGAAGGGATCACTGTAAGAAGAAAATGGTGAGCTTCTGAGAGGAACTGTCGGCAAGGTAAGTATATAATATTCATTTGCAGCTACGTCATGTCTTTATTTTAAATAATTTTACTCAGTTCAGGTTCCCTTTAAGCTCCACTGTTTTCAAATCAATGGTGCCCATTAAATATCCAATTTCCCCAACGATCGACTGTCCAGTTAATTGTTGTGATCAATTGGAAACAATCGTTTGGGCCCCCCAATTGAAGAAAAAATGATAACAATACAATCAGGCCAAAAGAAGCGTTCCAAAATTCAAATCAACAGAACGATCAAAAGAGGATCACTTGTTATCGATTGTCAGCATTGATGGCACCTGACCTGATCATATGGTCAGTCACCCGGGAGATTGTACCGTTAATGGCCACCTTTAGTATTGATGCTGAAAAATACAGCAGGTTCTCAGTGATAGGATTCAGAGACATAGCAATAAGATGTTGTTTGGGTGGTGATACCTTTAATGACTAACTGTGCAAGATTTCTTTGCAAGGTTTTGAAACTCTAAAGTTTCTTCTTCAGGCATGATACAGAACTGGATCAGGAGTGGTAGGATTGTGATCCAGAAAATGCTAATGCAAACCAAATTTTATATACACTAAACTATGGTCCCCCAATAAAAATCATAGTAATTGGAGCAGTACAGTGGTGTAGTGGTTAGCACTAGAGTTCTAAGGTGCCAGAGCCCCTGATGAGTCACATGCAGTGACGAAACCGGTAGGGGGTGGCTTGGAGCAGCGAGGAGGATAACAAGTACGAGAGACGCCGGACACGCTGGAGATAAGGAGTGAGCCGAGCCGTGGCCCTGGAGGGGAGATCGGTAGTATGCTTGTGACATGCTTTTTACAGAGTTTGTGATGTACGCGCATTATGAAGTTATTAAATGTATGTTTTTACACATTGGAAGTCTTTGTGCTTTGCTCTGAGGTACATATGTGATAAGGATACTGAAAGGGCTTACGCTTGTGACAAGAAGACACTAAACAGAAGGCTGTGTAGTGATGACCCTGCCGGCTGTGTATTAGACATATTGACGGTGAGCAGGGAGTACATCAGATTGGAGGGGAGAGCCTGTGTTTAGTTGGTGTTGGTGGTGGTGGTCCCCGCCCCCCTAACCTCACAAGTAGTGTGAACCTGGTTGTGCCTACACTAGAGGGGTGTTTACCTTTGCATAGCAGTCTGCACTATCATCTTGCTTTGTGTTTACTTTTGAGGTGTATCTGTACCCAGGAGAGACTCAGTGGGAAAAAGTCGACTCTTGGATGTATAGACTGAGCGCAAGCTCTTTTGAATAGAGTTCTAAGGTGGCCACACACGATACAATAAAATGATATAAAGAAAAAAAAAATTTTAGCAAAAAAAAAAAAAAACACCCAAAGAAAGCCTAATTGGTGGCGTAAAAACAAGATATAGATGAATTAATTGTGGTAAGTAGTTATAAAGTTATTGGTGAATGAATGGGAGGTGAAAGTTGCTCGGATGCATGAGGTGAAACAACACTGAAGGCTGAAGTGGTTAAACAAAAAATTCCCACTACAGTCAACAGAAAATGTTATAACTATGTTCCACATACAAATAAATAAAAGTCCTGCCTTTGTCCCACTTAGGCCCGGTTCACATTAGCGTTCGCTATCCGGATTTTCCGGGTCTGATCCGGACCGCATACTGTACAAACGGAACGTACGTTCCGCATAGCAATGTAAAGTCTATGCGGACGTTCACACGTGTCCGTTCCGTACAGTACGGAGCCGGATCAGATCCGGACTCTTTTCCAACATGCGCTATTTTTTGGGTCCGGATCTCCGGCCCACGCACCCGGACCGGAGCCCGGACCTGAGCCTGACAGCACCATCAGGAACACAGAAACCAATGGGGAACGGAAGGCACAGAACACACTGCCTACAAAAACCTGACGTTCTACCCCATTTCCTATGCATATGCAAGCGGCCATTTCGGATGGGTACACATGGGCCAAGCATGTCTGGAGTGGAGCAGCAGTGACAGACGTGCTGGAGCTGTTTGGCAGAATGTCGGGGGTGGAGGTGAGGCCTACAGCGGAGGAACCTGATTCTACACGTGCACCAGGTGCACCTTCTGCTGACCCCAACATTTTTTTTTTTTATTTTGGTTTTTTTTTCCCAAGGATCCGGATGGCAGCCTGATACAAACGGACCGGATCCGGATCGGAACCGTACGGTTCTGATCAGGATCAGGTCAGGATCCGATCAGGATCCGGTCCGTTTATTTGCCAAAACGCAAGTGTGAACGGGGCCTAAGCTGTGTCTGCAAACATGAGTCACAATATACATCACACTATACAGAGAAGACCTGTGCTGCCAACACAAGTTCTACATCACTTATCTTATGTAAATAGCCACGCATGCTGTTAGCTCAACTTACCAAGAGCGGAAGTATTCTGAGGTGATTTTTAGCACTGGGGAAACCGATACATTAAAAAAAAACAAAAAAAAAAAACCACTGGCGCATCCTACTATAGTAACTCCTGTACCCCAAGCACAGAATCTTTGAACGGGATCTCCTGATCTCCGATCACCGGAGACCTTGTCTCGCTACATGATATAAAAAAAAAAAAAAAAAAAAAAAAAAAAAAAACGGCTGTGCTGCCCCCTGGCAGATTTTAATAAACGACCAGGAGGGTTAATGGCAGTATGTTTGTTTAGGCTGAAGTTCCTCTTTAAACTTGTATGAAACTCAGCATTTTAAAAGGTTCTTCACAGTATAAAGCCTGGTATACATCATGGAATTTTCCATCAGATAGATGGGTCGACAGATAATTTCCGACATCGGATTTCCGATCGTTTTTCTGATCAATTTTCTGATCACTTCTATGTAAATCGATCAGAAAAGCTATTGGTAATCGGATCGGTTGGAAATTATCTATTTGATCCATCTATCTGACGGGAAATTGCATGGTGTGTATCAGGCTTAAAACCTCCTAGAAGAAAAAAAAATTGGTAGCAGAACAGCATTCAAACTGTTAAAGAGAACCCGAGGTGGGTTTGAAGAATATTATCTGCATACAGAGGCTGGATCTGCCTATACAGCCCAGCCTCTGTTGCTTTCCCAAACCCCTCTAAGGTCCCCCTGCACTCTTCAATCCCTCATAAATCACAGTCACGCTGCTGACAAACAGCTTGTCAGAGCTGGCTGTGTTTATCTCTCTAGTGTCAGTCTGCTGCTCTCCCGGCCTCCTGCAGAACTCCAGACCCCGCCTGCATCCCTTCCCTCCCTGCTGATTGGAGGGAAGGGACGGGGCAGGGACCGGAGCTATGCAGAAGGCGGGGGAGCAGCTGAGACTGACACTACAGATGTAAACACAGCCTCACAGCACGGCTGTGATATATGAGGGATTGCAGAGTGCAGGGGGACCTTAGTGGGGTTTGGGATAGCAACAGAGGCTGGGCTGTATAGGCAGATCCAGCCTCTGTATGCAGATAACATTCTTTAAACACACCTCGGGTTCTCTTTAAACACAGACCTTTCTTCTTCAGTGTGAAAATTAGCTCTAATGCCAAAGTTGAGGATGTGATTACATTATCTTGTTTGTTTTCTCATCAGCCACTATTCGTAAATATTGCTATCAGTGTTTCAGCTGAATATAAGCAGAAAGTGTACACAGGAAAAGACACATTCTCACTGGATACAACATATTAAAGAGACTCCGTAACAAAAATTGCATCCTGTTTTTTATCATCCTACAAGTTCCAAAAGCTATTCTAATGTGTTCTGGCTTACTGCAGCACGTTCTACTATCACCATCTCTGTAATAAATCAACTTCTCTCTCTCTTGTCAGACTTGTCAGCCTGTGTCTGGAAGGCTGCCAAGTTCTTCAGTGTTGTGGTTCTGTGATGCATCTCCCCGCTCCAGGCCCCTCTCTGCACACTGCCTGTGTATTATTTAGATTAGGACAGCTTCTCTCTTATCTTTTACAAGCTGGATAAATCCTCCTCTGAGCTGGCTGGGCTTTCACATACTGAGGAATTACAGACAAGGGCAAAGCTGTCTGCACTCCGCAGGAAGAAACAGCCTGACACTTCAGTGGAAGATAGCTGCAGGGGGAAAGAAACACACAAATGATCTCTTGAGATTCAAAAGGAAGGCTGTATACAGCCTGCTTGTGTATGGATGTATTTTCTATGTGTGGACGTACTGTACATCAACCTACTTCCTGTTTTGGTGGCCATTTTGTTTGTTTATAAACAAACTTTTAAAAACTGTTTTTAACCACTTTTAATGCGGCGAGGAGCGGCGAAATTGTGACAGAGGGTAATAGGAGATGTCCCCTAACGCACTGGTATGTTTACTTTTGTGCGATTTTAACAATACAGATTCTCTTTAAAGTATATAAATACAGCAGGTATGCAATAAATTACAATGGCAGCTTTCAGAACAGATAAACTGTACTTTGGGAACTTGTAATTTGTAAGCGAACAAGAACACATCAGTATAATCAGCACCCATTTTGCATTGTACGATGTGAACCCTTTCTAACAACGACCATCTGCAAACTATGTGGTGCACGACAATTACTGCAACAGCATGGTCATTCAAGACACTGTACAGACTGCAGAAATACAGACTGTATTCTATATTATTTTAAGTTATACAGTTCATTCAAAGCTTACGCAGCAAAGCTGTCCTTGTGACAAAAGTTATTTGTCAACTAACAATATTTGTACACACGGTCTTGCATGAACCATAGCTGCCTTAACAGGTCTGTCAGGATAAGCCATGCAGCCATTTTGAAGGCTCATACACACACTCAACAAAAGTCTTTTAAATGCACGATTATCAAACAACTTGAAGAAGTTGGACAACTTTTGTCAAGTAAAAGACGTGCAAACAACAAGGCGTCATCACTGATAAGAGGCGACCAACGGCTGATAAGACGCAGCTAAAGTCAATCCAACTTGTCAGCATAGCGTAATATGTTGCCACTTCATAAATACAATAAATAAACAAACTGTTGGATTGACTTGAGCTGCGTCTTATCAGTTGTTGGTCGCCTCTTATCAGTGATAACGCCTTGTCGTTTGCACGTCTTTTACTTGACAAAAGTTGTCCAAATTCTTCAAGTTGTTTGATAATCGTGCATTTAAAAGACTTGTTGTTGAGCGTGTATATGTGGCTTTACACGAGTTATCTAGGCTGTGTGGTTAGATTAACTCTGTGTCTTTCACCTCTATCGCGCACACATTTATTCCTCTAGAGAAGTACCTACCATCGAACGAGGCAGTGAGCGACTGGAGGGAAGTCATTGTTCGTACACAGCATGTCTTGCATACACATGGGTAAATTATCTAGGGAGGGAAAACAGAAAAAGGAAAGAGTTCAGAATTCATCAGATTTAAAAATGTAATGGATGCCTGAAAAGCTGGCTAACCCCAAAGAGCTTTCCAGGGATAAAAGGTGCTTCCCATAATAGGTGACCGATCATAAATTGCACAGTTCATTTTCTAATGACAGGTCCACTTTAAATCCGGGTCAATCAATACAGTCCTCCATATGCCTCCTGGAGTGCAGCAAAAAATTCAGTGGGACTTCCTGCCTATAATGCCCCAATACAGCTGCTCAACTACTCTGGCCTAGTCTTCAAACCAGAGCACGCTGCCACCTCCAACAAGTAACTACCGGTAACATCATCCGCATTCTACACATCCAGACAGAGAGGTAAACCGGACCCGGGCTTCTGACACCAGCAGCTGTTAAAGGACAACTGTAGTGAGAGCCATACAGAGGCTGGCATATTTATTTCATTTTAAAACAATACTAAATGCCTGGCAGTCCTGTTGATTTATTTGGCTGCAGTAGTTTCTGAATAACATCAGAAACAAGCATGCAAAAACAAGCATGCAGCTAATCTTGTCAGATCTGACAATATTGTCAGAAACACCTGATATGCTGCATGCTAATTCAGGGTCTATGGCTAAAAGTATTAGAGGCAGAGGATCAGCAGGGCTGCCAGGAAACTGGTATGGTTTAAAAATAAATAAATATGGCAGCCTCCATATCCCTCTCGCTTAACCACCTTAGCGGTATGGACAAGCTCAGCTCGTCCATTACCGCCAGAGGGTGCCGCTCAGGCCCTGCTGGGCCGATTTTGATAAAATAAAAAGCAGCACACGCAGCCGGCACTTTGCCAGCCGCGTGTGCTACCTGATCGCCGCCGCAGCGGCGAAAGAGGGTCCCCCCAGCCGCCCGAGCCCTGCGCAGCCGGAAAAAAATAGTTCCGGCCAGCGCTAAGAGCTGGATCGGAGGCGGCTGACGTCCATGACGTCACTCCGCTCGTCGCCATGGCGACGAGGAAAGCCAAACAAGGAAGGCTGCTCATTGCAGCCTTCCTTGTTAATTCTGATCGCCGGAGGCGATCGGAATTATGCTTCAGGAGCGCCCTCTAGTGGGCTTTCATGCAGCCAACTTTCAGTTGGCTGCATGAAATAGTTTTTTTTTTTAATTAAAAAAAAAACCCTCCCGCAGCCGCCCTGGCGATCTCAATAGAACGCCAGGGTGGTTAAAGGACATCTGAGGTGAAAATAACCTGATGAGATAAACCATTGCATCTATCCTCCTTCTCCTAAAAATGCATTTTTAAGATATCCCAGAGTTTTATTTTATATTTAAATCTAGTTTTTACTGTTGCATTGTCTCTGCTCTGTGACACATGCATTGGAGTATGCCTGAGCTCAAATCTATGAACTATTGACTCTTTTTGTATCTCTTTCCTGTTCTCAGAAGCCATTTACTGATTGGAAAGTGTTTTATGACTGTAATTCCTCATTAGTGAGGGTTATGCTATAGTCTGACCCGGTCCCGACCCAGACAGAAACGGTCACTTGCATACCTGATGTTTAACTCTTTCAGGCAGAAAAAGAAAAAAAGGAACACAGCATAGTTATTTGTGTGCTAGGCACTGTACATACCCATGTCTATCTCATCATGTCACATACCACTTCGGGTATCCTTTAAGTTGTCTTTTAATTTATCTACAACTGTGACATCAGCACTCTTTCCTCACCCTGCCCACTCTGTTGTCCGTTGTAGGCCACTTCAGTGGCCTTCCTGCCTCTTGCACAGCAACAGAACACAATGATCCTGCACTGTCATTTCAGAAAGATCCACCTCTGGTGACAGTCCTTGTAAGTGTGTATGAGGATTAGAAGGTGCCCAGGTGACCCCGCCCACCTTCACCGTATCCACAGGTGGGAGCAGAGGGAGGAGCTGGGTGAGATCAGTTGAATTTGTTGTGCATAGATCTCTGGATCATGTGACTGACTTTTCCAGAAGAAATTTCTTTGGAATGGCTGCATGAAATATGAACATTTTCTGAGCAATGGCTTAGCTACCTATTCATCTTTGTGCTAACAATGACAGATTTGAGACAGTGAGCTACAGCTTTAATTAAAGAAAACTTGTAACTAAAAAAAGTTCCCCTGGGGGGTACTCGCCTCGGGTGGGGGAAGCCTCCGGATCCTATCGAGGCTTCCTCCGTCCTCCTGTGTCCCACGGTGGTCTCGCTGTGCCCCTCCGAACAGCGGGGATGTAAATATTTACCTTCCTGACTCCAGCGCTGGTGCAGTATCGGCTCTCCGCTCGGAGATAGGCGGAAATAGCTGATCGCTATTGGTCCGCTCTACTGCTTAGGCGTAAGTTTCCTGTGCCTGCGTAGTAGAGCAGACCCGACGGAGAATCGGCTATTTCCGCCTATCTCCGTGCTGAGAGATGCAACAGCGCCCCCGCTGGAGCCAGGGAAGGTAACTATAGCAAGCCTTGTCAGGCTTGTCGAGCCTGGATTGCGGGACGCTCCGGGGTAGCCAGCGCTGGACTGCCTGCAGCTACAGGGATGGGGGAAGCCTCATTGGGACCCTGAGACTTCCCCCTCCTGAGGTAAGTACCCCCTAGGGGACTTTTTTTTTTTATTACAAAGTCTCTTTAATAGTTTAATAATCATTAATTAACAATCCTGGTGCCAGTGTGATTTGTTACCTTCTCCTTCATCATCCTTCTCCTCCTTGTCACTCGTCTCCTGGACCAGAAAGTGGTGCTTGATGCTGAATTTGAAATCAGCAAATAAAACTTCCTCTCCTTTCTCGTCCCACACCCCGGTGGTGTATTCTCCCTGCAACACAGATCACAGGAACAGTGTGGAGGGGACATTTCATCAGGACAGAGGCTCCAAAAACTACAGGAAAAAGGAGAGCAGCCCAGAGCAACCAATCAGGTTTCAGCTACTGAATGAAACAAAAGTTACAACTGGTTACTTTGGTCAACCGTCCCACATTTACGTATGTCAGTCAGTTTCTTGCCCAATAAGCCACAGTGCCTTTTAAAGTGGACCTGAACTCTTGCACAGGACAGAAGGAAAAACACAGAGAAATGCACATTTTATGTATATAGAGAGTTTAGCCTGTCCACTTCCTCTGTGACTCATGACAACTGTAATTTGATATCTCAGCTGTGTCTGCTGGTTGCCATGGCAGAACAGCTAATATGTAAACACAGGGTGCGAACCCTGTCTGCTGCTTCCATGACAGCAGGAAGTAGACACACTTTAGATGTATTGCAGGATTTGTATTGGCTGTAACAAACAATTGTTTTTCTTTAAAGCTTATTATGCTGCTGCTTATCTTTTAGAGCAGAGAGGAAGTTCCGAGTTCAGGACCGCTTTAAAGAGACACTGAAGCGAAAATAAATGTATGATATAATGATTTGTATGTGTAGTACAGCTAAGAAATAAAACATTAGGAACAGAGACATAAGTCTAATATTGTTTCCAGTACAGAAAGAGTTAAGAAACTCTAGTTATCTATGCAAAAAAGCCATTGAGCTCCACCACTTTCAAAGTGCAGAGAGCTCTGTGTTCTGAAGCTTGTAATCTCAACTGTCAGACACTTTATCTTCGTTTTCTTTCCAGAGGACAGGTCAATAGTTCACAAGACTGCTGTGTAAAATAATTTGGAATACTGAGTAGTGTGCAAACTGCAAATATTAGAGAATGATGCAATGTTATAAAAAAAAACTATATAACTGAAAATAAAAATATGAGACTATTTTCTTTGCTACTAATCTTCTAGTAATTATCCGTACTACACAACCAATTCATGATATCATAATTTTTTTTATACTTCAGTGTCTCTTTAACCTGCCTGGCGTTCTATTAAGATCGCCAGGCAGGCTGCGGGAGGGTTTTTTTTTAATAAAAAAAAAACTATTTCATGCAGCCAACTGAAAGTTGGCTGCATGAAAGCCCACTAGAGGGCGCTCCGGAGGCGTTCTTCCGATCGCCTCCGGCGCCCAGAATAAACAAGGAAGGCCGCAATGAGCGGCCTTCCTTGTTTTGCTTACATCGTCGCCATAGCGACGAGCGGAGTGACGTCATCGACGTCAGCCGACGTCCTGACGTCAGCCGCCTCCGATCCAGCCCTTAGCGCTGGCCGGAACTTTTTGTTCCGGCTACGCTGGGCTCAGGCGGCTGGGGGGACCCTCTTTCGCCGCTGCTCGCGGCGGATCGCCGCAGAGCGGCGGCGATCAGGCAGCACACGCGGCTGGCAAAGTGCCGGCTGCGTGTGCTGCTTTTTATTTGAGCCAAATCGGCCCAGCAGGGCCTGAGCGGCAGGCTCCGGCGGTACTGGACGAGCTGAGCTCGTCCAGACCGCCCAGCAGGTTAAGAAGCACAAAATACAAAAGGCTGCAACTGTGCGCTATTAAATGAAACCACAAGTGAGAAGGATATGGTGACTGGCATATTTACTTCCGTTTGGACAACACCAGTTGCCTGACAGTCCTGGTAATCTCTTTGGCTCCAGTTGTGTCTGAATTACACACCTGAAACTTGCAGCTAATCCAGTCTGACTTCAGTCAGAGTACCTGATCTGCATGCTAATTTGAAGTCTATAGCTAAAGGTGACCTTACACTATGCTATATTCCCCAGCAGGTTCAATCACTGCGATCAAATCTGCTGAGGATTGATGCTCCATGTCTGATTGTAATTTGATTGATTTCTAGACCAACATTACCAATCAGACAGGACCTGTTTTTGGCAGTAAAAGGGGGAGGGGTGAGGCGAGGGGCAGGGTGGAGTCTATGCAGTGCAGCCTAGAGCTGCTCACAGGTCCCCCAGGTGTCCCCACTGCTAATGCTGCAATCCCCGCCCCCTCAGCTATCTGGCTGACACGCTCCCGCCTGTGTGCTTCCGATGCCCATACTCCGTGACCCGGCTGCCAGGTCATAGGGTTTGGGCACTGGATGATGACAGAAGCACAAAGGAGGCAGTGCGCCAGCTGGATAGGCGAGTGTGACTTTGTTCCGCTGTGCTAATTGTCTGCTGGGGCCCTGGGGAGAGCAGTATTAACAGGGTGGACACCTGAGAAAGCAAAGCAATTACTGATTGGTAATAGATCTATTAAAAATCAGTGCAATAGTGAGATCAGGAGCGGCACACCTTTCCGTATTGTGTGGGGGTGCTGAACCTTAGATGCAAAGCAACATCCGATAATATTCCAAAAGTCCAAAGATAGGTTCGCACACCAGCTTTTCAAATAAGCCAAAGATTAATTTCCCGACGTGCTCAAAACGTGGTCCCCTCTCTGATCAGCCTCTGATTAGGGATGAAATTATTGCTGCCACAATCTGCACACTGATTTTTAATAGGTTCGCACACCAGCTTTTCAAATAAGCCAAAGATTAATTTATGTCATCATAATGCGTCAACACTATGCATGACAATTGTTTCGGGGCCACGCAGGGTCCCCTTCCTCAGATAAGTGTAGACAAAACAATTTGTCTGCACTTATCTGAGGAAGGGGACCCTGCATGGCCCCGAAACAATTGTCATGCATAGTGTTGACGCATTAGGATGAAAAAAATTAATCTTTGGCTTATTTGAAAAGCTGGTGTGCGAACCTATTAAAAATCAGTGTGCCGATTGTGGCAGCAATAATTTCATCCCTAATCAGAGGCTGATGCTAGTGTATGGAGAGGTGTGCAGTCTCACCTCCCTTGACTGCTTATCCCTCCGTTCACCTATGAACAGCTGCAGTATCCTAAGACGCTCAACGCCCTTTGACCCGGTCCCGGCACATGTGGCTCCTTTGTGACCGCGCTCCCCTCTCGTCATAATCAATGTTCTGATGCATCCCCAGCGCGGTCACAAAGGAGCCGACCCAGCATACAGCACATGTGCGGCAACCAAGTCAAAAGGTGTCGCCCATCTTAGGATACTGCAGCCATTTCTAGGTGAATGGAGAGGGAGGCAGCGACAAGGTAGGTGTGGTAAGAGACCGCACACCTCCCCATACACTAACATAGCGTCTCACTAAAACAAGCCTCAAAATATAAGACATCCACGAAAATAAGCCCTAGCAGATTTTTTAAAGGAAAAATTAATATAAGACAGTGTCTTATTTTCGGGGAAACACGGTAGAAGTATTAGAGGCGGAGGATCAACAGGACAGCAATGTAATCCGCATTATTTAAAAGGAAATACATATGGCAGCCTCCATACTCCTCTCACTTCAAGTGTGCTTTAACCTGTACCTGAGATGGGAATGAAAAAAAAAAAAATACCAAAAATACCAAAAAGCCCCCTCCAGGCTTCTTGCTCTCTCGCCGTCCTCCGCCGCCACTGCCTGGTTCATCTGCAACTTGCCCCGGAAAATCCTCCAGTCGGGGTCAGACAGCGCAGGTGCAGACCAGTCACGCGCGCTCCCGTCGCGCTCCTATCACCAGGACTGTTCTGCGCCTGCACAGTAACACGGCGCAGAATGCTCGCGGTGACTAGAGTGCGGCTCAGCCATACATGCGCAGTTGGCCCCGGACAGGATGATTTTTACGGGGCCAACTGCAGAAGAAACAGAAGGCAGAGGAGGACGAAGAGGGAGTGACAAGCCTGGGAGGGGGCTGGAGGAAGCCCCAGACACCTCAGGTCTTGGAAGGAATTCAGAATAAGAAAAACGATCTGCATAAACTACAGAAATAAGTAATTGAATAAGGCAAGTACAGTTATTGTCCTAGACAAATTTACCTTCTCAGACAGCTTTCTCAAGGGCTCTCCAATGAGTTTCCAGTCGTTGAAGACCTCTTCCACTTTGGAAATAAACCTACAGGGGGGGGGGGGACAGCAGCAGTACAGATGAGAGTGATATTAGTGAGAGTGACAGCAGGGGGCAGCAGAACACAGGGGACTGGGTTGCCTATGCTTTTCTCCAGCTGGAAAAGGCAGAATACACAGCATGTGTATTGCTACTCTGTACCCGGTTTGCTCTACAGTACCGTATCACCACGGATAAGGCAACCTTTTCTTATCCAAATGTTGGGCTAAGAGTGTGGAAGGAGGAAGGGGGGGGGGGGGGAGTCTGTTGGCTTATCTGTTTGTAATATACTATAAGGGTGGAGCCCCCTACGCAGAATACTTGCATTGGAAGCATACCCGTAACCATAGCTACCTCTTCTCACTCCAGCTTGAGTCATTACTTCTCCCCGGCAGGTTCATAACTAGCAGCTACAGGTTCACATGACAGGGAGACTGGAGCTCTTGCTGCAAATTACCAAGCTGGCGGGGAGTTTGCGGTGATGTTTCCCAGAGGCCGGAGAACATCGTTTAACACAATCATGCTAAAGGATGTTACCCCAGCGGCGATAATCTACCAATACGCCGGATCGGCTCGTTAAGACCCCCAACAACTCCGCGCAAAGTACCGTAATTGTTTACTTCCCGTTCGCAGCCGTCGTGGAGTCACGTGACGCCACGAGCCGGAAGAGGCATCCCTTGATGACTGTCGTCAAGGGAATGTCGCTGGACCCGTCGCGTGGCGAGTCTGTAGCTTTAAAGGGAACACGAGGTGAGAGACATATGGAGGCTGGCATATTTATTTCCTTTTAAACAATGCACATTGCCTAGTTGTCCTGCTGATCCATTGCCTCTAATACATTAAGCCAAAGACCCTGAACAAGCATGCCATTCAGGTGTTTTTGACAGCTCCATGCTTGTGTCAGGGGTGTGATTCAGACACTACAGACCAGATACATCAGCAGGACAGCCAGGCAACTGGTATTGTTTAAAAGAAAACCTGAACTGTGAGACCTATGGAAGCTGCCATATTTCCTTTTAAACAATACCAGTTGCCTGGCTGTCCTGCTGATGTATCTGGTCTATAGTGTCTGAATCACACACCTGAAACAAGCATGCAGCTAATCTTGTCAGATTTGTTATGGCTGTCTGATCTGATGCATGTTTGTTCAGGGTCTAGGGCTAAGCCCCATATACACCATACAATTTTTTGTCCGATTCAATTCATTGATTCGATTCAATCCGACATGTCCCATCGGGATTCGATTCAATTTGCCACTGCAAAACAATAGCAAATTGAATCGAATTGAATCCCGATCGGACATGTCAGATTAGATTCTTTGATTCGATTAAATTTGCTATTGTTTTGCAATGGCAAATTGAATCGAATTGAATCCCGATCGGACATTTCGGATTGAATCGAACAAAAAATTGTATGGTGTAGATGGGGCTTAAAACTTTATCAGTAGGACAGCCAGGCAATTTGCATTATTTAAAAAGAAATAAACATGTCAGCCTCCATATCCCTCTCACCTCGGGTTCCCTTTAAAAGGAAATAAATATGGCAGCTTCCATATACCTCTCATATGCAAGGAGAGAGCGATTTCCGGCATACTTCCAACCAATGCTCTACGTGGGGGGCTAGGGTGACACATTGGGGGGCTCAGCCCACTGGGGATCGCTTCAAGAGTTTTAACATGATGTATTAAAAATATAGATCTTTGAATACTTTCATGTTTTTTCATATTTTTACTCTGACGGACTTCCTATATTTCACCATTGCGAAAGCAACTCTGTCTGACTGTCAGCTGCTACTTAGATGGCCGGGATTTCTACTGACTGCTGCGTACACATGCCAGGATACCCACAGAGCTGATACAGGATTATGCAATTTTTTTTTATGCAATGCAAATGCTATAAAACGGATTGATGAAATGAAGTGAAGGTGGGATTTGATTGGTCTATTTTCAAGCTGCACGTTTGCATAATCCTGCCATCTACTCGGATTCATTTGCATCTCATTATTTGACTGCGCACACACAGTGCTGCCTCCTGGTGTCAGTCTGAATGAAAAGCAGGGATTGTGTTACTAATACAAATATCTGTCACAGTCGATGAAGGGTGTGTTAATTTAAATAAAAATGTTTTTCTTGACTAAGTAAAGGGTTCTCCAAAATTCTTTGAGTCAGAAGCTGTTTAGTAAATCAGGCTCAGGGAGCAATTCTTACTACTGTGATGTTTTTAGTGATAAACTTACCTTTCCCATTCTGAAGCTGTGGTGAAGTCAGTGATCTCAAATACCTCCGATTCAGGCTGTAGGACAGAACGGTTATAAAGTGCTTTACTGACAGACTCCTATATGACAGAGTGGTAAACAGACTCCAATATGACAAAGAGACAGACTCCAATATGACAGAGAGACAGACAAACTACTATACAACAAAGTGACAACCTAGAGATGCGTACACAAGTCGGATTTTTCCAAACGACCGGTCGTTTGGACGTCAAATCGGGCGTGTGTACAAACGGTTGTTCAGCTGATAAGACTGGTTTTGATGGATCAGCTTGTCATATAGATTCCTATATGACAGAATGACAGACTCCTATATGACATAGTGACAGTCACACTACTGTATTACAGAGTAACAGACAGACTCCTATATTACAGAGTGAGTGACAGACTCCCATATACGACAGAGTGACGGACTTCAATATCGGGCTATATGACAGAATGACAGACTCCTTTATGACAGAGTGAAAGACACACTTCTATATGACAGAGAGACAGTCAAACTCCTATATGACAGAAAGACAGACAGACTCCTATATGACAGAGAGACTCCTATATGACAGAGTGATAGACAGACACCTATATATGACTGAGTGACAGGCTCCTATATGACAGAGTGACAAACAGACTCCTATATGACAGAGAGACAGACTCCCATATATGACAGCGTGACAGACAGACTCCCATATATGACAGCGTGACAGACAGACTCCTATATGACAAAGAGACAGGCTCCCATATGACAGAGTGACAGACAGACTCCTATTTGACAGAGTGATAGAAAGACTTCCATATGACAGAGACACAAACAGACTCCCATATGACAGACGTACAGACAGACTCCTATATGACAGACATACAGACAGACTCCTATATGACAGACATACAGACAGACTCCTATATGACAGACATACAGACAGACTCCTATATGACAGACATACAGACAGACTCCTATATGACAGACATACAGACAGACTCCTATATGACAGACAGACTGCTATATGACAGACAGACTCCTATATGACAGAGAGACAGACAGACTCCTATATGACAGAGATACAGACAGACTCCTATATGACAGAGTGACAGAGACTCCTATATGACTGACAGACTCCCGTATATAAGGCCTGGTGCACACCAGAGGAGTTTTTCTGAGCGTTTAGAGTTTTTGAAACCTCCTGCTAATGTTATCCTATGTGTCTATGCACACCGGAGTGATGAGGTTTTGTAAAAAAAAAAAAAACATAACATTACATTGGGAAGAGCTTTTGAAACCTCTAGCGTTTGGGGAGCTTTTTTGGTGTGTCTCAGCCCTTACAGAGTGACAGACTCACTCCTATTTGACAGAGAGACAGACTCTCATATATGACAGAGAGACAGACAGACTCCTATATGACAGACAGACTCCCATATGACAGAGTGACAGACTCCTATATGACAGAGTGATAGACTGACTCCTATATATGACTGAGTGACAGACTCCTATATGACAGAGAGACAGACTCCTATATGACAGAGTGACAAACAGACTCCCATATATGACAGCGTGACAAACAGACTCCTATATGACAAAGAGACAGGCTCCATATGACAGAGAGGCAGACAGACTCCCATATGAGAGACGGACAGACACCCATATGACAGAGACGGACAAACACCCATATGACAGAGAGGCAGACAGACTCCCCTATGACAGAGACGGACAGACACCCATATGACAGAGTGACAACCAAATAGACAGACTCCTATATGACAGACTCCCATATATGACAGAGTAACAGACAGACTCCTATATGACAGAGTGACAGAAAGACTTCTATATGACAGAGACACAAACAGACTCCCATATGACAGAGAGACAGACATACTCCTATATGACAGACAGGCTCCCATATATGACAGTGACAGACAGACTCCAGTCACAGTGGGGTTGTATACAACATTATAACACTCCTCACACACACTATACAGCACAGCCCATACAGGAAAGACTACACTGTACATAAAGTACAGAACACACTACAGTATACACAGCGCAACCTATACACACGTCACACACAGCTCAGAGCAGTGACAGATGTCAGCAGTACCCGGTTACTCACATCACTGTCCGCCGCCATCTTTGCTGACTGGTGACGTCACGGCCGGAGCTGCTGTGGAAGCGGAACCGCAGGAAAACATCCTCCGCCTGTCAGTGCGCGGCGCGGGGGATTCTGGGAGCTGCTGCTGCCTCAGAGTCAGTGTGTGCTGCGAGCCTGCGACTGCTGCGCTGACTGACATGCATTGCAAACTGCTGAGCTCCTCATTGCATGCCAGTATCCCCATCACACGCCATTATCCTCTCATCACACCTCACTGTCCTCTCATCCCATCTTACTGTCATATCACACCTCACTGTCATCCCACCCCAGTATCCCCATCACACCTCACTGTCCTCCCATCCCACCCCAGTATCCCCATCACAGCTTACTGTCCTCCATCCAACCTCAATGTCCTCCCATCCTAGTCCCCTCATCACATCTGTCCTCCTATCACACCTCACTGTCCTCCCATCCCACCCAGTATCCCGATCACACTGCACTGTATCCACATTACAAACCAATATCCTCCTATCACACCTCACTGTCCTCCCATCCCACCCCGTCCCCTCATCACACCTCACTGTCATCCCATCCCACCCCAGTCCCCTCATCACATCTTACTGTCCTCCCATCACACCTCACTGTCCTCCCATCCCACCCCAGTCCCCTCATCACATCTTACTTTCCTCCCATC
This sequence comes from Hyperolius riggenbachi, assembly GCF_040937935.1. Classification (NCBI taxonomy): domain Eukaryota; kingdom Metazoa; phylum Chordata; class Amphibia; order Anura; family Hyperoliidae; genus Hyperolius; species Hyperolius riggenbachi. The sequence continues at coordinate 291,152,731 of NC_090652.1, forward strand.
ACACCTCACTGTCCTCCCACCACACCCCAGTCCCCTCATCACATCTTTCTTTCCTCCCATCACACCTCACTGTCCTCCCATCACACCCCAGTCCCCTCATCACATCTTTCTTTCCTCCCATCACACCTCACTGTCCTCCCATCACACCCCAGTCCCCTCATCACATCTTACTTTCCTCCCATCACACCTCACTGTCCTCCCATCACACCCCAGTCCCCTCATCACATCTTTCTTTCCTCCCATCACACCCCAGTCCCCTCATCACCTTACTGTCCTCCTATCACACCTCACTGTCCTCCTATTACACCCAGTATCCCCATCACACTGCACTGTATTCACATTACACACCAATATCCATCACACCTCACTCTGTCCTCCCATCACACCTCAGTATCTGGACCACCCCCATAGTATTCTCTCATCACACCCCAATATCCCCATCACACCGCACTGTTTTCAAATTACTCATCAATATCCTCCTATCACACCTCACTGTCCTCCCATCACACCTCACTATCTTCCTTTTGCACCCCACCATCCTCTCACCACAAACTCCTGACTGTCCTCCCATCCTACCCCAGTATCCCCTCCACCCCCATAGTATTCTCTCATCACACCCCAGTATCCCCATCGCACTGCACTGTATCCACATTACAAACCAATATCCTCCTATCACACCTCACTGTCCTCCCATCCCACCCCAGTCCCCTCATCACATCTTACTGTCCTATCACACCTCACTGTCCTCCCATCCCACCCCAGTCCCCTCATCACATCTTACTGTCCTATCACACCTCACTGTCCTCCCATCCCACCCCAGTCCCCTCATCACATCTTACTGTCCTCCTTCCATCACACCTCACTGTCCTCCCAACCCCAGTCCCCTCATCACCTTGCTGTCCTCCTATCACACCTCACTGTCCTCCTATCACACCCAGTATCCCCATCACACCTCACTGTCCTCCCATCCCACCCAGTATCCCCATCACACGCCATTATCCCTCTATCACACCTCACTGTCCTCCCATCCCACCCCAGTATCCCCATCCCACCTCACTGTCCTCCCATCCCACCCCAGTCCCCTCATCACATCTTACTGTCCTCCTCCCATCACACCTCACTGTCCTCCCAACCCCAGTCCCCTCATCACCTTGCTGTCCTCCTATCACACCTCACTGTCCTCCTATCACACCCAGTATCTCCATCACACCTCACTGCCCTCCCAACCCCAGTCCCCTCATCACCTTGCTGTCCTCCTATCACACCTCACTGTCCTCCTATCACACCCAGTATCCCCATCACACCTCACTGTCCTCCCATCACACCCAGTATCCCCATCACACCTCACTGTCCTCCCATCACACCTCACTGTCCTCCTATCACACCCAGTATCCCCATCACACCACTGTCCTCTCATCACACCTCACTATCCTCCTTTTGCACCCCACCATCCTCTCACCACACGCTCCTGACTGTCCTCCCATCCCACCCCAGTATCCCCACCAGGGCCGGCGCTACCATAGAGGCAAAGGAGGCAGCTTCCCCAGGGCCCCAGAGCTTGTAGGGGCCCCCAGTGGCTACAAGAGGAAAAAAAATTTCAAATCGGCCTTAGGCCTCTTGCACAATCGGTTTTTACATCGGAATCGTTTTTTACATCCGATTCCGATTTGCAGTTTGCTCCCTGCACACTGCAAATCGGAATCTGAATTGGATGTAAAAACTGATTAAAAAGCGGAATCTGAATCGGAATCGCTTGCAGTGTGCAAGAGGCCTTATAGTTTTTGAGAAAATCGATTTTAAAGTTTCAAAGGAAAAAAAACACACATTTGAAAACTTGCCAGCTTTAATGGTTGATAGCAAATCCTAAACCCTAAATTTGCAGGATATGTTAAGGAGATCATTAGGAATAAGAGGAAAAAACAATTTTTCAAAAAGACCTTATAGTTTTTGAGAAAATCGATTTTAAAGTTTCGAAGGAAAAAAGTATACTTTTAAATGCGGTAAATGTCACTTTTTGTAACAAACCTAACGGTAGTGTAATTTTACATGCATCAAAAGAAAGAGCAATACATTTCCTGACGGGGTTTCCAGGGCGTCCATACGCAGCCGCAGCGCTTTGGCCAGGGATCGCTATACAGCCGCAATATGGCTGTATGAAGATCCCTGGCATTTTTTCCTATTTCCCCAATTTTTTTTATGTTTCGAGTGTGGGAATTTTTTTTTTCTAAAATGATGTGGGGTCCCCCCTCCTGAAACTTTTTAACCCCTTGTCCCCATGCAGGCTGGGATAGCCAGAATGTGGAGCTCCGACCGATTGGGGCTTCACACCCTGACTATATCAGCTGCAAAAAAGGTCCCCTAATGGCGATTTTTGTTCTGGGGTATATGTTGGGGGGGCCCCCCCAGGTTTATTTTGCCCTGGGGCCCCATTGTTGCTTAAACCGGCCCTGATCCCCACCACCCCCACAGTATTCTCTCATCACACCCCAGTATCCCCATCACGCCTCATTCCTATCACACCCCACTATTCTCCCACATCACCCCAGTATCCCCATCACACCTCACCATCCTCCTATCAAGCCCCAGAGTGTCCCAATAACACACCACCCCTTTAATTGTTTTGGTTTCATAAGTCTGACCTTTAGGCCTCCTTCAGATGGGAGGCTGAGCTGCGCCTAATTGGGCAGTTCAGCGTCCCGTCTGCAGCCCATAAGACACATCTGGGCGTAATTTAAATTCAGCTGAATGGCAGAGGCTGTAGCACCAGGCGTGTTAGCGTTTGACATGCGGTGGCGGTACCCAGCGTCAGATAATCACATCTGAGCACAGCTGCCTGTCCAGCGGCAGTACCGAACACTAACAAGCACCTGGCCGGTGCAACAGAGCAGCTAACAGTGAATTCACCCCCTGTCAGCTGGGGTCTGAAAGAAGCCTTAAAGTGGCCTTACATCTCTCCACTTAGCAGCTGATCAACCATCTGATTGGATAATTATTATCGAATCGGATGAATATCGGTGCCACCAAGTGCATACCCGATTCGATGTGCTCAATTTCCGGCCGACATTGGTTATATGTATCGATCGGACATGCTGAAAGATGTCAGTCCGTCGTGGTCGATCGGGTGCGTAGCGGTAACGGCAAGCGATATTGGAGCAAGTGATGATACCCCTGGTGCTGTTTCCACCGTGTAAACTGTGCCCCCCATGTATGCATTTATACATTACTTGTCCTGTGTCTCCCACTGCGCGGTGCCCATCCGTCTTCCAAATCCCTGCTCTTCCATTAGCAGTATACACGCCGCCAGCGTATATCATGTGGTGCGTATGTGATGTCACACGTGCCACATACCGGCGGCGTGCACCCCTAATGGAAGAGCGGGGGATTCAGAAGACGGAAGGGCATTGCGAGATGGGCGACACAGGACAGGTAATGTATAACTGCACACGGGGGGGTTACATTTAAACACCTGGGGCAGCGGACTCGGCCAATTCCCAACAGATTTCAGCATGAAACTGATCGGGAATTGGCCTGCGGTGTATGGACAGCCAACAGATCTCTCTCTTATCAGATTCGATTACAGAGAGATTTGTCTCTTGGTCGAATCTGTCCATCATCACTAGGTGTAAGGTTACCTTTAGGCTTGGATATTACATACTGTACATGATATACAGACATAAGATTGTGAGCCCATCTGAAGGACAAGGCTAGGATTACACCAAATGCACCGATACAATGGGCTCTATTCACAAAGAGGCATGCGGTAAAGGATTTTTTACCACAAAATTACCGCCAGCGGTAATCTCCGCATTTCTTCTGCGTTCACTAAAATTTTCCGCATGCGGTAAAAAAAGTGCGTAAACAGCCATTAAACATGGGGTAAAAAGGTTGCATGAAAAATTGTGCAATAAAAAAATTTCAAAGTCCAGCAAGCACAGCACTTAAGCCTCCAGACTTCATTTAAATCAGTGGGATGTGAAATATATCACCTACTACTTGTAGGTGATAAAAAAAATTGGTGCTTAACGCAGAAATCATGCGCCTTAAAATTTTTGTGAATGTGGATTTTTTTGCGGCAAATACCGACTTTTGCGGAACTTTTTCCGCATTACTACCGCACATTTACCGCACTTCTTCCGCATGCGGAAACAACATGCGGAAAGTTTTGTGAATTTCAACATGGCGCTGTTTTGGTCGCAAATTTCCCGCAATGACTTTACCGCATGCGGTAAGTCATTGTGAATAGAGCCCAATGATGCAAACATATTCTGTGTAAACTAGCCTTTAGTCACATGATTTGTTTAATGTACTCAGTCAGAGCTATATACATGCGTGGTAATTATAATTAATTAATAGATTCATAATCTTAAAGGGACCCTGAGTAGAGGACAAAAATTAAAATTGCCACTTACCTAAGCCTTCCTCCAGCCCCATCCGCCCCCAGTTCCTATTTTAAAGCGGTTTAAAACCCTGACATAATATTCAATAAAAAGATGTTTTCCTACTTTTTATATGCCATACAGTTATCATATTTGCTTTTCTACATAAGTATTATTATTCATTTAGAAGTTATAGGTTCCCAAAAGTACAGTTTTTTGATTTGTGAGCTGACTTTGCATTTTATTAATAACTGGTTTTATTCATTATGTAGTGAAGGCAGAAATGATTTGACTGTCTGTGTTGAGCAGCTTCTCCACAGTCAGAGAATGTGTCACATTCCTCACTTGATACATTTACGCAAACACAAGATAACATTATCTAAAGCTCGGATGCCTCCACATTTCACTACATTGAACTTTCAAGCTCTGTATGTAACCCTTCCAATGCTGGTCTAGTAAAAAAAATGCTGGTTGCATATAATATGCTGTAAATAATGTCTTAGAGCAAAGATGAAGTGCTGGGTTATATTCCGCTTTAAGTTTGGCCTCTACCTGGACTTTATGACTTCAATCATCCTGATCTCTGCAAAGTTAATCTGTGATGGGCTTTTAAAGGGATTCTGTCATTAAGACAGACCGAAATACAATGCAGGGTCAGGATTGTGTCAGGGGACTTTTTTTTTAGGAGCTTAAAGTTCCTGTTTAAGGAAAGTATATCATTATTGATTAGGTAATTTTACTGGCATGTATAAATATAGAAGAGCTCCAAATGTATTTACAATGCCACCCGTCTCCAAGACCTAAAGCACAAAAGGCACAATAATCCTCTGCATTAGAGCTTCTGTGTTTACATGACTTTGCCCTTGACATAACAATGGACATCTTACCTGCTGACGTAATTCCAGGCCAGCTAAGCCAGGTGACAGTGGGGAAGCCAGAAGAGAATTCACCTCTCGTAATTTCCTGATCACTTTTCTAAAAATACATCATATACACAGACCCTCATGCCTACTTACTGTAGTACACAGAACTTCAAGGCTACTTTGTACACAGAACCAGAAGGCTATATAGTACACAGAACCTCAAGGCGACCTAGTACACAGAACCTCAAGGCTACTTCATACACACAACCTCAAGGCTACTTCATACACAGAACCTCAAGGCTACTTAGTACACCGAACCTCAAGCCTACTTAGTACACAGAACCTCAACGCTTCTTAGTACACAGAACCTCAAGGCTACTTAGTACACAGAACCTCAAGGCTACTTCATACACAGAACCTCAAGGCTACTTCATACACAGAACCTCAAGGCTACTTCGTACACAGAACCTCAAGGCTACTTCATACACAGAACCTCAAGGCTACTTCGTACACAGAACCTCAAGGCTACTTCATACACAGAGCCTCAAGGCTACTTCATACACAGAACCTCAAGGCTACTTCATACACAGAACCTCAAGGCTACTTAGTACACAGAACCTCAAGGCTACTTCGTACACAGAACCTCAAGGCTACTTCGTACACAGAACCTCAAGGCTACTTCATACACAGAACCTCAACGTTACTTCATACACAGAGCCTCAAGGCTACTTCATACACAGAACCTCAAGGCTACTTCATACACAGAACCTCAAGGCTACTTAGTACACAGAACCTCAAGGCTACTTCATACACAGATCCTCAAGGGTACTTCATACAAAGATCCTCAAGGCTACTTCATACACAGATCCTCAAGGCTACTTCATACACAGAACCTCAAGGCTACTTAGTACACAGAACCTCAAGGCTACTTCAATTCAATTCACTTTATTGTCATTGTGTAACACAACGAAATTACTTTTCATGACAACCCCACGGTGCATATAGGGAACATAGAGATAGTAACAAGGAAGAGAAGAAATTATACAAGTATGCCAGGTATTACAGATGTTTAAACAATTTGCACACAGTGTTAATTATTTCAGAGAGGATTCAGAGTTTATCAAGTTTATGGCGGATGGGAAAAAGCTGTCTTTCAGTCTGTTTGTGTGTGTGCGGATTGATCTAAAACGTTTACCTGATGGAAGGAGCTCAAACAGGGCATTTCCAGGGTGAGTGTTGTCCTTGATAATGTTTTTGGCCCTTCTCAAGCTGCGAGTATTATACAAAAGTTCCAGTGATGGTAGTTCAGTGCCAATAATGGCTTCTGCTGTTTTAACAACTCGCTGCAGGGCTTCTCTAGTAGCCTTCGTGCAGCTGTTGTACCAGGCCGTCATGCAATTGGTCAGAACGCTTTCTATAGTGCATCTGTAGAAATTAACCAGCAGCTTCTGTGGGAGGTTAGCGCTCCTTAGTTTTCTCAGAAAGTAGAGGCGTTGTTGTGCTTTGCCAGTTAGAGCTAAAGCATTGTCAGCCCAGGACAGGTTCTCTGCGATGGTGACTCCCAAAAATTTGAAGCTGGAAACTCTCTCCACAGCCTCTGCATTGATCATTAGCGGTAGGTGAGTAGTCTTTTTGGTGGTCCTAAAGTCCAGAATAATTTATTTGGTCTTCTTTGTATTTAATAACAGGTTGTTAATGTCGCACCATGCAGTCAGGTTCCTAACTTCTTCTCTGTATGCAGCTTCCTCATTGTCTGATATAAGCCCAATGACAGTCGTATCATCTGCAAACGTAACAATTACGTTTGAGGTATGGATAGGCTGGCAGTCATGGGTGAAAAGTGCATAGAGGAGAGGGCTTAATACACAGCCCTGTGGCACGCCAGTGCTCAGGGTAAGGGTGGAGGATGTCTGTTTTCCTAGTCTGACAGTTTGAGGGCGATTAGTAAGGAAGTCCAATAACCAAGTACATATGGAGGGAGCAAGACCTAGTGCATGGAGTTTGTTGGTCAGCTGGCTAGGTACAATGGTGTTAAATGCTGAGCTGTAATCAACAAAGAGCATCCTAACATAGGAGTTGGGCTTTTCCAGGTGTGAGAGGGCAGCATGGAGAGCTACACAGATGGCATCCTCAGTCGATCTATTTGTTCGGTAAGCAAACTGGTGTTGATCTAGATTTGCTGGGATGGAGGCCTTGATGTGTGTGGCTACCAGTCGTTCAAAGCACTTGGCGATGACAGGGGTTAGAGCAACTGGTCGATAATCATTAAGACAGGTTATCCTAGGATTTTTTGGGACTGGCACAATGGTTGTAGATTTAAGGCATGATGGAACTATACCCAAGAACAGAGAGAGGTTGAATATTTGTGTAAAAACTTTCGCTAGTTGACCAGCACAGGCCTGGAGCACACGTCCTTGCACACCATCAGGACCTGCAGCTTTCCTGGTGTTCATATTTGTGAGTGCTTGCTGCACTTCATGTATGTGAAGGATTAATGGCTGTGAGTCTGTAGTGGGCCCAAAGTTGACTGGAGGCCGATTGTTGTCTTTTTCAAATCTAGCAAAGAAGTTGTTAAGTTCGTCTGCTAGGCTGGGGATGTTATTGTCCAGTGTATATTAAGTGCTATTCTTCTTTTTGTAATCTGTGAATAGTTGAATGCTTTGCCACATCCTCCTTGGGTTTGAGTCATTTTCAAAGTTTTCCTCAATCCTTTGTTTGTATTTAAGTTTTGCATTTCGTATGCCTTTTTTCAGACTTGCTCTGGCTGAAGAATATGCGTCTTTGTCCTGTATTTTAAAAGCTTTGTTTCTATTCTTTAGAAGTCCCTTGAGTTCTTTTGTTATCCATGGTTTATGATTTGGGTAAACCGTAATTCTTTTGTTGACAGTGATGGTGTCCACACAGAAATTAACATATGACAATACAGAGGAAGTGCTCGTCTCCAGGTCTGTTTCATGAAAGAAAATATCCCAATCCGTATTTTCAAAGCAATCTTGGAGCTGAGAGATGGCAGTCTCAGGCCAGACTTTAACAGACTTGCTAATTGGTTTAGCAGTGTTGATAATGGCTTTGTATGCGGGAATAAGAAACAAAGATAGATGGTCAGACTGTCCCAGTGGGGGGCGTTAGGTGATCTTATAGGCACTTTTTATGTTTGTATAGACATGATCCAAGGTGTTTTCTCCTCTGGTTTTACAGTCCACATGCTGATAAAATCTGGGAAATACCTTCTTAAGATTTGCTTGGTTAAAATCTCCAGCAATGATGAAAATTGCATCAGGGTGTAAGTTCTGTTGCTTACTAATGACATCAAACAGTTGTTCATTTGCTGACTTAGTATTGGCATGAGGTGGAATGTACGCTGCCATAATTATAATAACTGTATGTTCCCTGGGTAGGTAAAACGGTCGACATCTCAGCATTAAATATTCCACATCAGGTGAACAAGACTTGTTGATTTTGGTTACGTTAGTGCACCAAGCATTATTGATATAAACACATAGTCCTCCACCTGTTTTCTTGCCAGAATCATGCGTTCGATCAGCACGGTGAAGCGTGTGACCTGCAAGCTCAACTGCAGCGTCTGGTATGGAGGGGTCCAGCCATGTCTCCGAAAAAATCAAAAGGCAACAGTCTCTCATAGTTTTATACGTGGAGATATCCAGTCGGAGCTCATCCATTTTATTTGCGAGGGATCTCACATTTGCAAGCAGTGCGCTAGGAAGAGGGGTTTTATGTGGAGTAGCTCTCAGTCTAGTTAGCAGTCCTGATCGCTTACCTCTCTTTTGTTTCCTCTTGCTTCGCTTTCTGCCCCGTCTATTTCCGAGGATAGCAGTGGTTAACGAAAGACCCGGTGATCTAAGAATCTCCTGCGGTATTGATTCCGTGTTAAAGTAATCTCCTGTGCTGCTTGATCCGATCTGTAGAAGCTCCTGGCGTTTGTAGTGGATGCTGGCCTTTGCTTGTGAGGCGGTGAAGGTCAGTAGGAAGAAAATTAAGAGCACCAATGTGGGTAGCATGAAGCCGCTGCGTCTGTGCGCGCCGCCATCGTACTTGGTCTGGGCTGCAGATGATGGTTCTTGTGCAGCAGATCCTCAAATAAAGTGTAGAGAAACCGAGAGCCCAATATAGTGTAGTATGTTAAGCATAAATGAAGTAAAGGTTATCGTGAGAAAATTATACTCACAAACGTGGGTTACCACAGAGGCTTAAAAACAAGAAGAGAATCGAGAGCCCAATATGGTGCAGTATTGTCAGGTAAAATGAAGAGTTCAATACAATTTTATGTATATATACTCACAAAAACGGGTTACCCATAGGCAACCACTTTAAATGCAGGTGGGGAGCATTAGGACCTGACCCCACTCAGGTTAAGAAGTCGCTCTCTGTAGATAGTAGATGGGGATGAACCCCTCCACCCAGGGTGGACTAGAAGATCAGCAAAAACCTGGTATACAGAGGCGCCAGAGTAGAGTAAAACGTTTTAAAAAACGCTTAAAAGGAGAGGGGGATGTTAAGGTGGACTCACCTACCTCTTACAAAAAAAGAAAACTCACTTGAGTCTCAATAAAACAGAATTGTCAAATAATTTATTCAACTCCACAAATGCAACGCGTTTCGCGGGCGTGACCCCGCTTCCTCAGGCAAAAATGGGAGCACAACTCAGTGGGACCGTCAAGCAATAGGTTTGAGCTCCTCTGAGGTGCTACACTGGCTATTGCTGAAATTCTGTCTTGTCCCCATGTTTATTGCCTGATGAAGCGGGCTGGGCCTGCGAAACGCGTTGCACTGTTTTGGGGTACTAATTAATAAATGTGACTACTATTCAGACAGTCTTTCGTGTCTGCTTTATGGAGGTAAGTCCACCGCTTCCTCCCAGCAAATTTTAAAGTTTTTATCCACTTTTATCCTGCTGGCGCCTCTGTTCTCCTACTGCTATACAGATCCTCAAGGCTACTTAGTACACAGAACCTCAAGGCTACTTCATACACAGAACCTCAAGGCTACTTAGTACACAGAACCTGAAGGCTACTTCATACACAGATCCTCAAGGCTACTTCATACACAGAACCTCAAGGCTACTTAGTACACAGAAATACAAATCAACTTCATATACAGAACCTCAAGCTACTTCATACACAGAACCTCAAGGCTACTTACTGTAGTAACAGAACCACAAATCAACTTCAAACACAGAACCACAACCTTACTTCGTACACAGAACCACATGCCTGGTCTCCCAGAATGCTCTGGGTGGAGAATTCTGCATAGCTAATCAGTTAGGCTAAGCTTCACTTGGAGGGTGGGGCTAAATACCCATATACAGCAATATATAGCTATAGGAAATGTTTCTGATGCTGAAATCAGCAAAATTATCTTAAAAGTGAGTATCCCGAATAATTCACTGCATTCAACTATATGTCACTAAAATAGGGTTGCCAGGTCGGCTGATGGAGAAAACCGGACAGGGGGCGGAGTCAGGGGCGGAGTCAGAAGCGCACTTTTATGTAGAGTGGGGCTAAGCAATGGGCTTTTTAAAAAATGTTTTTTACAGTATTTATATCGCACTGACATCTTCTGCAGCACATTACAGAGTACATAGCCATGTCACTAACTGTCCTCACCAGTACATGCACATAAGAGACCACTTTTCACCAGTAAATGCACATAATAAGAGACCGCTTTTCACCAGTAAATGCACATAATAAGAGACAGCTTTTCACCAGTAAATGCACATAAGAGACAGCTTTTCACCACTAAATGCACATAAGAGACATCTTTTCACCACTAAATGCACATAAGAGACATCTTTTCACCACTAAATGCACATAAGAGACAGCTTTTCACCAGTAAATGCACATAAGAGACAGCTTTTCACCAGTAAATGCACATAAGAGACAGCTTTTCACCAGTAAACGCACATAAGAGACAGCTTTTCACCAGTAAATGCACATAATAAGAGACAGCTTTTCACCACTAAATGCACATAAGAGAAAGCTTTTCCCCACTAAATGCACATAAGAGACAGCTTTTCACCAGTAACTGCACATAATGACAAACAGCCAGTTGTCCCCAGTATATGTAGCCAGGGATATATGTGCCCAGTATATGTAGCCAGAGGTATATGTCCCCAGTATATGTAGGCAGGGGAATATGTCCCCAGTATATATAGCCAGCGGTATATGGGCCCAGTATATGTAGCCAGGGTGTATATGGGCCCAGTATATGTAGCCAGGGTGTATATGGGCCCAGTATATGTAGCCAGGGTGTATATGGGCCCAGTATATGTAGCCAGGGTGTATATGGGCCCAGTATATGTAGTCAGGGGGTATATATGCCCAGTATATGTAGGCAGGGGAATATGTCCCCAGTATATATAGCCAGGGTGTATATGGGCCCAGTATATGTAGCCAGGGTGTATATGGGCCCAGTATATGTAGTCAGGGGGTATATATGCCCAGTATATGTAGGCAGGGGAATATGTCCCCAGTATATATAGCCAGGGTGTATATGGGCCCAGTATATGTAGCCAGGGTGTATATGGGCCCAGTATATGTAGCCAGGGTGTATATGGGCCCAGTATATTTAGCCAGGGTGTATATGGGCCCAGTATATGTAGCCAGGGTGTATATGGGCCCAGTATATGTAGCCAGGGTGTATATGGGCCCAGTATATTTAGCCAGGGTGTATATGGGCCCAGTATATGTAGGCAGGTGTGTCCCCCCCCCCCCCCCAGGAGGGAAGCAGTCAGCGCAGAGAAGAGGGAGAGCGGTGAAGAAGGGGGCCATCTCCCCCCCTTCGCTCACCTTAGGGTCCTCTCCCTCCCTCGCTGTCTGCTCCGATCGGTGTGTGCGGCGGTGGCTGGCAGAGGGGCGGAACTTACCTTCCGTGTCTCCTCCGTCTGGTCTCGTCGCAGGCGCCGCGCGGGATGAGTTGCCACTACTCTGGTCTGATGCAGACCAGAGCAGCGGCTGCGGCACCAGAACTTCCGGCCGGCGCTTGGAGCGACACGGAAGGTAAGTCCCGCCCGATGCCAAGCGCCACCGCCAGTCAGAGACAGCCACACACAGATCGGAGGAGACAGCGAGGGACGGAAAGCATCTAAGGTGAGAGAAGGGGGGGAGATGGCCCCCTTCTCCGCCGCTGCCCACCGCTTTCCCTCCACTGCGCTGCTCTCCTCCTGCTACAGGCGGCTGTCAACACTGACAGCCGCCGGAAAAGGCATAAAACCGGACATCTTAATTGTCCGGTTTAACATGCCTTTTTGCACCGGACACAGCGGCCAAAAACCGGACTGTCCGGTCTAAAACCGGACACCTGGCAACCCTACACTAAAATGGCCTCGATTCCTAAAGCATTCCCGCATGCGGTAATGCTGAAAACAGCTGACTTTACCGAGTACTTCGCAAAATGACAATTCATAAACCTTGTTACCGCATGAAAAGCTGAAATTCCCGAGCAGTGAGGTAAATTACAGCCTTGTGCAGTGAACACCTCCAGCACATGTCAGTAAATGTCAAGTCATAAAGATTAGAGCAGGACGGTAATGGCACGGAGATTAGAATACCGCCTGCTTTGAAGAGGTGATAAGACAGCGATAAGTGCAGGGATTCATGGAGACTCAGCAGAAGCAGCGAGACACAGGCAGCAGCAGAGCGATTGGAACAAACAAGGATTCCTCTGAATACCCCAGGCTGTGTTTTTAACCTCTGTCTAGGGTACCTGTTTTTCAGAAGTATGTTTGCTGGAGGTTAACATCAAGCCTGGCATGTGTAAAGTTTCTTAAAGTTCTTCTAAGTGGTGGCAATTAAATAGATTGTTTAGCAAGACTTATGGCCCGTACTCACGGGCTGCAAAAGTGGCCTGTCGCCAGCACACGTGAGCGTGTGGGCGACAGGCCGGTGACAGCTCCTCGCTAGGTCCCTCCGCGTACACACGCGGAAGAGGGACCAGCGGCGCGACGGAAGCTGTCGCCGACGTTCCTCCTCCCCCTGCCGGAACCTCCGTATACTTCAATGGAGGTTGCTGTCGCTAGTCCGCATACTCACGCGGACTAGCGACAGTTGCGGCGGCGACTGTCGCCAGGCGATTGACCGCGCCAATCGCCCGGCGACATCAGCGACGAGCGACGGTTCGGGGTGCGCGCCCGTGCAACGCCGCATACTCACGGGCGACCTGTCGCCACAACACGCGCGTGCCGCGTGTTGCGGCGACATTTGTAGCCCGTGAGTATGGGCCATAATAGATTCAGGGCAAGGAGAGGCAGTATAACAAAACATGCACATCTAAACTGAAGCCGGGATGCCTCTTTTATTGTAATGCTGTCTCTGCACAGAGAACAGCCAAATGTAACAACTAAGCCAGCTAATCATTCATGTAACAAATCAGCCAGCTACTCTTCTCATGTTACCGACACTTTAGTTCGGTAAAACACCGCATTTCTACCGCACCTGTGAAGAATGTTATGAATTAGCACACAGAAGTCTAAAATACCGAATGCTGTATTTTCCCGCCCAGATTTTTTTTACCGCAAAGCCTTTTATGAATAGAGGCCATTGCTTCTTTAAAAAACGTAGTGCTATTGCTTAATGCTTACTACAACTTCTACAAAACCAGTCGCAGCTAAAACAAACAGACATACGTTTTGATCAGTTCGTTCGCTCAGGTGAATTTACAGTTTTAGAAGGACAACTGAAGTGAGAAGAATATAGAGGCTGACATATTTATTTCTTTTTAAATAATACCAGTTGCCTGGCAGCCCTGCTGATCTTTTTCCCTGCAGTAGTGTCTAAATCACAACAGAAAAAAGCATGCAGCTAATCTTGTCAGATCTGACAATAATGTCAGAAAAAAAAATGATCTGCTGCATGCTTGTTTAGGGCTGTGGTTAAAGGTATCAGAGGCAGAGGATCAGCAGGACAGCCAGGTAACTGGTATTGTTTAAAAGGATATAAATATGGCAGCCTCCATATCCTTCTCACTTCAGTTGTCCTTTAAAAAAATGGCTGATCTCAGGAATCTCCGAATAGGCCGATATTTCATACTAACTCCTGGTTATTATGGCATATTTGCCAAGAATCTGAGTAGGGGAAGGAAATGTTGGATCCTCAAAGATGAGAAAATGGGGACTCTGGTTTTAGGAATCGAACTCTGAATACCCTAGGCTGTGGGAAAAAAGTGGAATACTATTTTCCAGATAGGTTAGCTCATATTTAATATAATAACTCTTTCTGGCTTCAGGCTAGTTACACACCAAGACGTTGCGTTAGGTGCCACGTTAAAGAGAATCTGTATTGTTAAAATCACACAAAAGTAAACATACCAGTGCGTTAGGGGACATCTCCTATTACCCTCTGTCACAATTTCGCCGCTCCCCGCCGCATTAAAAGTAGTCAAAAACAGTTTTAAAAAGTTTGTTTATAAACAAACAAAATGGCCACCAAAACAGGAAGTAGATCTATGTACAATATGTCCACACATAGAAAATACATCCATACACAAGCAGGCTGTATATAGCTTTCCTTTTGAATCTCAAAAGATCATTTGTGTGTTTACCTTCTGTCCCCTTCTTCTCTCATGCACTGAACATTACAGGCTTCCTGCAGACAGCTCTGCCTGTGCCTGTGTTTGTAATTCCTCAGTATGTGTCAGCCAGCTACTTTCACAGCCTAACAGAGGAGGATTTTTATCCAGCTCTCTTCTATCACTGATAAGATAGCAGAGAAGCTGCTGGCTTATGTAAATAAAACACACACTGGAGTGTGCATAGAGGAACAGACCAGCATGGAAGAGTTGGCAGCCTTCCAGACACAGGCCGACAAGTCTGACAGGGGAAAGATACATTGATTTATTACAGAGACTGTGATAGTACAAAGTGCTGCAGTGAGCCAGAACAGATTAAAATAGGTTTAGGAACTTGTAGGATGGTAGAAAAAAACGTTGTAATTTTTGTTACAGAGTCACTTTAAGGTCGAATAACATGCACCTAACACAAGGCCTGGTGCACTTCAATGTGGATGTCAGAGTGAGCCGCGTTGTGCAGCTCACTCTGGCGTCCGTGATGCCGTGATGCGTGCTCTTGGACGCATGCGGCATTACGTGGTCCCGCCGGCCAATCGCCGCACAGAGCGTCCGCACCAGGAAGTAAACACTTCACGTCACAACGTGCAGTGAATATTAATTAGCCATGTGCCTGGCCGCTCTCCGCTCCTCCCCAACCTGACTGAGAATGTGCAAACAGTCTAACACGGCTTAAAGTGAATGTTTACCGGTAAAAAAAAAGAAAAAGTCAGATACTCACCTAAGGAGAGGGAAGGCTCGGTCCTAATGAGCCTTCCCTCTCCTCTCCCGATGCCCGGTCCCGCGCAGGATCCCCCGTGGCAGTATTCGACCAGTTCGGTCAAATACTGCCACTTCCGCATGCCTTCGGGAGCTTTCGGGAGCACTCGGGCTCCCGATGACGCGGCCGCTCCATGCTACGCATGCACGAGCGCCCTCTATGACGCGCTCGCGCGTACGTAGTATGGAGCGGCCCGTCTTCGGAAGCCCGAGTGCTCCCGAAGACCTCCGAAGTCCCTGCGGCGGCGGACGCGAACGGGGGAGCCAGCGCAGCACCGAGGGCACCGGGAGAGGAGAGGGAAGGCTCATTAGGACCGAGCCTTCCCTCTCCTTAGGTGAGTATCTGACTTTTTCTTTTTTTTACCGGTACCCATTGGCTTTAAGCCGCTGTGACGCCGTAGCATGCTGCACTTTCGGGAGAACGTGCAGCGTTACATGTAACGCAACGTGGGCTGTGTCAACAGCCCACTTGTGTTACATTGCTGTGCGTTGGGGGAGTGTTACAGGCTGCACTAACGTGCGCCTGTAACGTCTTAGTGTGTAAGCAGCCTCATGGTTCAATAATACATCCTTACATTGGAAGTTTGATTAACAACTTACGCAAGGCATTTTGTGACAGTTCAGGATAGCTTCCTATCTGGTTTAATCATTCAAAGGACTAGTGTGACCACCGAGGAAAAGAAATGTGGGAGGCGGGATTAATATTTCGGGGGTTGGTTGGGGGTGGGTAGATAAGGGAGGGAAGGGGGGGTTGGGATAGAAAACTGTAGAATACTGAGCGTATTAAGCTTCATTTCAATAATTCGATATTCAATATCTGGTTGCTTGGCTTATGGTGTCAGATAATTATTGTTTTTTTCCTCTTCTGTTTTGAATTGGAATCTGTATAACCGAATGAGTGAAACAGAGCTTTTCATGTATATTTGTTTTATTTGCACTTAATATTCCAATAAAATCCATTGAAATAAAAAAAAAAAAAAAGTGCTGATCTGCTTTTTCACACTGGCTTTCAAAAGAGCTTATCTGCGATCTCTGCCATGGCAGTCATGTGACATGGGGTTGATCAAATTACAACTTGGGATTAGACACAAATGAGGGAGAATTAGATAGGCTAAACTATCTAAATACATACAGGGTGCATTTATCTCTGTTTTCCTTCTGTCCTGTGCAAGAGTTCAGGTCCACTTTCATAGGCAAACGCAGGGGGGGATTACAGCTGCCCAGAATCCCCCCTCAGACCAGGGCCGGTGCAGTGTCTGGGGACAGGCACAAGGTGAGACACCAGAATATCCGCAGGCATCCTGCAGCTCACAGCACTGCCCCCTTTATTTCCCTGCTACAGTTGACTTTGGATGGCGCAGCAGTGTGTGTACAGAGCATGGAGCAGCCCTGGGGAACTTAACCTATTTTGGTTCCTGGACGTAGTTTCTACGTCCAGGAACCATGCGCGCTACCGCGCGCTCCCGGCCCGCGGTTCGTTAGCCAGGCAATCAGTGAATCGGGCTACGGTGCCCGATCACTGATTCCTCTCCCCCGCTGAAAAAGCGACAGCTTCTCTCGGAAGCTGTGCCTTTTCTGGCTGTTCCCTTCCCGATGCGTCACTCTAAGCGTGTGTTACGCTTAGAGTGACGTCATGTAAACAAACTCATGGCCGCCATCTTGTGGCCAAAAAGTAATACTACAACTGAAAATTAAAAAAAATGAAAATCAACACACATTTACATTACAAACCTATTGTTTACCTCCCACCCTCCCAAAACTACCCAAATAAAATGTTTACTATAAAAAAAACAAAAACATTACAATAAAAAAAAACATGTAAATATTTACCTAAGAGTCTAAACTTTTTAAATATCAATGTAAAGATGAAATATTTCTATATTTTTTTTATCTTAAACTTGTAAATAGTGATAGATGCAAAACGGAAAAAATGCACCTTTATTTCCAAATAAAATATTGTCGCCATACATTGTGATAGGGACATAATTTTAACGGTGTAATAACCGGGACATATGGGCAAATACAATACGTGAGTTTTAATTATGGAGGCATGTATTATTTTAAAACTATAATGGCTGAAAACTGAGAAATAATGAATTTTTCCATTTTTTTCTTATTCTTCCTGTTAAAATGCATTTACAGTAAAGTGGCTCTTAGCAAAATGTACCCCCCAAAGAAAGCCTAATTGGTGGCGGAAAAAACAAGATATAGATCAGTTCATTGTGATAAGTAGTGATAAAGTTATAGGCTAATGAATGGGAGGTGAACATTTCTCACGTGAAAACGACGGAGCCTGAATGGGTTAACAGAGCACAGAGCCAGGTATGAGCACAGCCCTGTGCCCTGCTGTGTGAATGCTTCACTTTCCCCTTCATTAGCAATGTCAGCTGTCCTCATTATTATCTGTATCCAAACTGCTTCTGATCGATCCCGTTGTTGATGGGGAGCAGATTGGACATTTAGGAAATAATTGTCAGATCCTGTCAGTTGGACGGGAAACTGCATTATGTGTGCCCAGCATGATGTCTTACCATATTATTATACTGTATTGTGCGTGGCTGAGGGAGACCTTTCAGGAATCCCCCCCCCCCCTTGAAAATCCTGGCGTTGCCCCTGACTTTAAAGCTGAATTATTGCAAATGTCTTCTGTTTTAAGAAAAGTGTTGCTTTTTAGTAGGAGAGCTTTTGGTCTTTTTTAGTTCTCTATACTTTCCTAGTGGTTTTGGGACACCTCCAGCTGCTTGGGTATCCTGTTGTGTTGTTCAGTGGCTATTCAGTTGTGACTGACTGTCTCTTTGCAGCCCCATGGACCACAGCACACCACGCCCCTCTATCGAATGCATTTCTAGCGTAAACTTGTATTGTTTGTACCATGTGATCAGCTGAGCAGCTGCATTCCTTGTGACTTGAGTGTCATGCAAAGTGACTGAACTACCTCCCTCTTCTCCCAGCCTGTAGGGACAGCCACACACACTCAGCTGACTGCTGGTTGCCTTGACAGCAGCATGTAAACTAAAAGATTCCTTTCAGTGGCTTCCAATGCCAGGGAGCTGTGAGGATCCTTCCTCTGGCTGCTCTCATCATGGACTGAAGATGGGACTCTCCAGGCAGCAGTAACATGCTGGAGCCCGGCTGTCAGACCCGCCACAGGTGCCAATCCGCACAGCTCTGATCTCTGGTTGTTGCTCAATCTCCTTACAGGTAATTATCCCCTTTCAGCTTTACTTGATCATGTTTCATAGCCGATGTCTCAAGAGGACTGGAGTCACTGTGTGAGCGCAGGTCAGACGCCTGACATAATCTGGATACTCGTAAGGACGGAGGCGTCCAAGCGTAAAAATATCTATAAACTTCTAATAGTTAAAATAAGAATGACTATCAGAGGTGCCCATATAATATTTACCTGGCTGCAAGGCACTATGGATTGACCTGAGGAAGCAGGATAGTACCCATGAAATGTGTTGTCTATTTTGTGTTTTGAATAAATAGTTTTCCAGTACTACGGGTGGGTTTTTTCTTGTCAGGAGAGGAAAGAGATTATCTATCATTCTTATTTTAACTATTAGAAGTTTATAGATATTTTTATACTTGGACACCTCCATCCTTACGAGGATCCAGATAAACCTCTTTTGGGGGTTATAGTTTTTTTCCCAAGCCCAGGAGAGCGACCAATGACTATCCGGCTTCCGGCAAGACCTGGAAAACCGAGCGGGACGGTTAATTTCCCGCTGGCTTATACGGTAGTTGCAGGAATCTGCATCCCACTCTTGTGAGTATAGCTATACATACTTACAGCTTTCCATTTATTAACAATACTGCACCACTGGGCTCCTGGTCTCTCTGAGTATTTTTGAGTACAAGGATCACTGAAACCCTCCTATAAGTCGGACATAATCTGCTTTTTTCCCTTTTTGATCGAGCAGAGGGGGCTATAACCATTGTTCATATTTTACTGCTGTCTACTTTTTCGTGTCCCTTCACTTTCCACACCAGAGACTTAAAGGGGAACTGAAGAGAGAGGTATATGGAGGCTGCCATGTTTATTTCCTTTTAAGCAATACCAGTTGCCTGGCAGCCCTGCTGATCCTCTGCCTCTAATACTATTAGCCATAGCCCCTGAACAAGCATGCAGCAGATCAGGTGTTTCAGACTTTAAAGTCAGATCTGACAAGACTAGCTGCATGCTTGTTTCTGGTGTTATACAGATACTGCTGCAGAGAAATAGACCAGCAGGGCTGCCAGGCAACTGGTATTGATTAAAAGGAAATAAATATGGCAGCCTCCGTATACCTCTTACTTCAGTTCCCCTTTAACCACTTCAGCCTTCAGTCGTTTTTCACCTTATGCATCCGAGCAATTTTCACCTCACATTCATTCGCCAATAAATTTATCACAATAAAAAGTCCTCGCAACCTAGACTTTGCCGTCCATGAACCTACAAGCACCTGCCGAACCTGGCTGCAAGAGTGCTGGCTGGCCTAGCTGTCACTTCTCCCTTAGTTCCCTTGCCCGTCATAGGTAGCTAGAGGTGCCCCTTAGTACTATTAGGTATCCAGAGCTCTCCTCAGTATTAAGTAGCTAAAGGCTCCCCCAAGTCTTAGCTAGAAGTGCCCCTGACTCAAGAGAGATCTGGTGGTCAGTGGAATGCAGAGACCCGGGTGAGCAAACTATCATTTACACTCCACTCAGGGCTCTGCATATGTAAGATGGGAGGGAGGCACTTGGGGATGGGAGTGCACCACCTTTTCGTCCTCAGGCGCCTGTAGGCACGTGCCTACAGTGCCTTATGGTAAATCCGGCCCTGTATCTATCTATCTATCTATCTATCTATACACATACAGATTTTGTACATTTTGAGTACAAGCTGAGATACTTTGTTTTTAATTCAGAGACCAGAAAAATTGTTTCACTCAATTAATAACCTAGGGTAGAAATCCAGGCCACTACTTTTAACATCCCCATCCTCATATTGCTTCTCTCGTAGTTTGTTGGTCCCCCTTCCCTCCCCCATGTAGCATTCCCTGGTGTCTAATGGTCCCTTCTCCCCCAAACAAAGTTCTCTGGTGCCTAATGGTTCCCCTAGCTCCCCCCTACAGCAAGCCTGGTGTCTAGTTGTCCTCAATGCTCCCCCATACTGCATACCTGATGTCTAGGGGCCCCTCTCCCTCCCTCATTCAGTGAACCTGGTGTCTAGTCTCCCCCCCCCCCCATACATTACCTGGTGCCACCAATTTCCCATACAATATTACCTGTTGTCTTGTCAGGGCTGGACTGGGCCACCGGAGGGCAGGAGGATCCTCCAGAGGGCCCTGCCGACGAGGCCCGGTTCACATTGGCGTTTTTTCCGGATCGGAACCGGAATGTATACTGTACAAATGGAATGGATGTGAATGGATCCAATGTTAACTTATGGATCCATTCACATGCGTCCGTTGATACGGATATGTTCCGTACGTTCCGGTCCACGGATCTAAAAAATGCTGCAGGCCCTAATTTTCCAGACTGTTCTGCCCAGCGGAACGGATCCGGACAAAAAATACTGCAGCATTGGGGCAATGGGAAATGGAACGTTTCTTCACACTAGTGAAGAAACGGACCATTCCACAGGGGATGGTGGCATGGGCTGATGCAAATCTAGCGACGGGAGGGTGAGGGGAGGGTGCAGCAGCCAGGCGGGTGGGTGAGGGAGGGTTTATACATACCTACATAGTAGTAACCGGCGGTAGAGGCTTCCTTCTTCTTCCGCATCATGTGACTACATGACGTGTCATGTGACTAGTCACATGACGCGCTATGTAGTCACAGCGGAAGAAGAGGAAGCCTCTACCGCCGGCTACTACTGAAAATTAGGTATGTTTTTGCTGAGTGAAAACGGATCCGATCAATCATTGGTCAGATTTGTTTTCACTATGTGAACCGGGCCACACACTGAGCCATCCGGATCCGGTGAAGCGGAGACCGAATCCGCTTACCGGATCCTTTTGGCTCAGAACGCCAATGTGAACCGGGCCTTAGGGCCCTTTTCCACTAGTGGCGATTGCGATGCTAAATCGCAAAATCACAAACCGCTAGCGATTTTAAAACTGCTACAGTTTGTATTTTAACATAGGAATCGCGGTAGGTAATTTCCACTACCCTGATTCGTTTTTTACTGAAACACGATCACGCCGCAGAGCGATTTTTGCCACGATTTTGCTATGCAGTTCAGTGCATAGCAAAATCGAGTTCGCAAATGCCGAGAAATGTGTTACTTTGCTGAATCACAATTGCTAGCGTTCAGCGCGAACGCTAGCGATTGCTAGTGGAAAAGGGCCCTTACTGGTTAGCTGTTCACTGGAGGGGTGCAGCTAAAGCAATTATGTGTGCTTTGTTATTATTATGTGTGCTTTGTTATTGCTTTCTAGGAAGTAGCCATGGAGGGGACATCTGATAACAGAGAAATGCTGCTGCAATACCTGGAGGCTGCTGCAGAGGGCGATGTGGAGGAAGTCAGGAGGAGGCTTGATTGTGAACCAGGACTTGTAAATGCACAGCACCCAGAATCTGGGGACACGGCCCTTATTGTGGCTGCTCGGGAAAACCACCCAGAGGTAGAATTACTTAAAATCATTAACAAACTATTACTATTTAAAAAAGAGGCAACCATCTTTATTTCCTTCTAAAAACTGCTACTTGCCTGATCTGTATGCTGAACAGTTGTCACTAACTTATAAGTGACAACGGTTCGGAGTAGACCAAGTATGTGGTGTCTCCCCTTCCATGTGCAGCAGCGCCCCTCCCATTCCATGTGCAGCCTCCTCTCCCATGTGCAACATCCATGTACAGCAGCCCCTCCCATTCCATGTGCAGCCCCTCTTCCATGTGTATCATCCATGTACAGCAGCCCCTCCCATTTCATGTACAGCCCCCACTTCCATGTGTATCATCCATGTACAGCAGCCCCTCTCATTCCCTGTGCTGCCCCCACTTCCATGTGCATCATCCCTGTACAGCAGCCCCTCCCATTCCATGTGCAGCCCCCTCCTCCATGTGCATCATCCATGTACAGCAGCCCCATCCCATTCCATGTGCAGCCCCCACTTCCATGTGTATCATCCATATACAGCAGCCCCATTCCATGTGAAGCCCCCTCTCCCATGTGTATTATCCATGTACAGCAGCCCCCTCTTCCATGTGTATCATCCATGTACAGCAGCACCTCTCTCATTCCATGTGCAGCCCCCTCTTCCATATGTAACATCCATGTACAGCAGCCCCCTCTTCCATGTGTATCATCCATGTACAGCAGCACCTCTCTCATTCCATATGCAGCCCCCCCTTCCATGTGTATCATCCATATACAGCAGCCCCATTCCATGTGAAGCCCCCTCTCCCATGTGTATTATCCATGTACAGCAGCCCCCTCTTCCATGTGTATCATCCATGTACAGCAGCGCCCCTCCCATTCCATTTGCAGCCCCCACTTCCATGTGTATCATCCATATACAGCAGCCCCATTCCATGTGAAGCCCCCTCTCCCATGTGTATTATCCATGTACAGCAGCCCCCTCTTCCATGTGTATCATCCATGTACAGCAGCACCTCTCTCATTCCATGTGCAGCCCCCTCTTCCATGTGTATCATCCATGTACAGCAGCCCCTCCCATTCCATGTGCAGCCCCCACTTCCATGTGTATCATCCATGTACAGCAGCCCCATCCCATTCCATGTGCAGCCCCCACTTCCATGTGTATCGTCCATGTACAGCAGCACCTCTCTCATTCCATGTGCAGCCCCCTCTTCCATGTGTAACATTCATGTGCTGCAGCCCCTCTTTTTCATGTGCAGATCCCTTGAGCATCATTTTCCCTTTTTCATGGGTTGTTCCCCATTTGCAGATTTCTCTTACATATGTACCAACCCCTATTTCATGTCCAAGTGCCCCTTTAGGCTGTAGCTATCCAACGCCCAGACATTTGTGGCCTTTCCAGAAATCCAATGCTGCTGGTCGCATGCTTGTTCCACGATGTTTGTGTGTATGTGTGTGCGTGTTTGGGGAGGGGGGGGGGCTATAGGAGTGCTGTCTGTCCCCATGATAGACATTGCTCTGTGAATAGTGACAGAGAAGTGTAACCCAGCTACATGGTATAGCTCTAGCTTCTAGCATTAATGCCGACACAAGTTTTTACAAACCGTTGGTAAACGAGGCTTTTTTTTACACTGGCTGTACTGAGAGACCTTTGAAAGCATTTTATTGTTGCTGGCTAAAAGCTCTTTAGGTATGTGGGGTTTACAGAGAATCGTTTCTTTCATAGTTGTTCTTTGAACCTTATAGAGAAAGATTTACCCAAATACTGTATGATAAGGTGCTTATTATAGGAACCTTGTTTGCTGTTAAGCAATGTGTTGCTTTTCAAGTGCAAGTCCAGAGTGAAGGCCACATTACCATTTAAAGGAATACTTAAGTGAAAAATAAAAAATGATCTTCACTCACCCGGGGCATCCCTCAGCCCTCTGTCTGAAGCTGGATGGTGCCCTCGCAGCCCCGCTCCGATCCTCCTGTCCCCGCCGGCGGCTACTTCCGGGTTCGGCGACAGCCGTCGACAGGCTGGGAACGCGAGTGATTCTCCGCGTTCCCAGCCGCTATATCACCCTTTATGGTGCCAGAGCGTGCGTATATATATATATATATATATATATATATATATATATATATATATATATATATATATATATATATATATATATATAGCAGCATAGAGGGTGATATAGCGGCTGGGAACGCGGAGAATCAGCCGTGTTCCTAGCCTGTCGGCGGCTGTCGCTGAACCCGGAAGTAGCCGCCGAGGGTCGCCCAAAATGTTTCCAATAAATGTCGCCCAAATAAATGTTTCCAAATGGTTAACAAATCCTCATCGTCTTTTCTCCTTGTTATATATTTTAGTACCTGACAGACACCAACTGTTCCTATCCATTCTTATGCTTTTCCCTGTGTATGAACTGCAATTTGTTGTATTCTGCATATGATATATTGTTGATGCTGTGGAATTTTATTGTAATACGCTATTAGATGCTTTTCAATAAACACCTTTGGTTAATGGAAAAAAAAAAGAGCTGCTTGATTATACTGTATAGATATATACATATGAGGCAGTGCTGCCTAACGTCATGGGCAGGGAGTGTGTCTAGCATCGGACTTTTCATCTGGAGGGGGCAGAGCATCAATGTCCTGATGTTGGGGGGCGGAGCCAAGCACAAACAAAAGGTAGGCCTGCCAGAGGAAGAGGCCTGACACAAAAAATAGTCCAGGTGTAATGTCTGATTGCGCTGCCCGGAAGCTCCCTTCCACACTGAGTAGCACGCATGCTCAGTGTGAAGGTAATGATGCTGCTGGAGATAAAATACGAAATATCTCCGCTCCCACCTCTTACACTCCCCAAATTTTGAGGGTAGGGAGGGGACCCCCCGAACAACCTTTATGCCAAATTGCAGCCCCCGAGACCCACTGGTTCAGGAGATAGATTAGAAAAATCTATCTCGGGAACCAGCGGGTCTCGGGGGCTGCAATTTGGTATAGAGGTAGTTCGGGGGGTCCCCTCCCTACCCTGAAAATTTGGGGAGTGTAAGAGGTGTGGGAGTGGAGATATTTAGTATTTTACCTCCAGCAGCATCATTCTATAGGAAATGTGGCCGCACAGTCTCCTACTGCGCATGCGGGGCAGCGCAAATCCACAGGCGGCGTAATCAGACACAACACAGGCAGTTGGACAGCCTTCATACTTACAGAAGATCCTGTAGAGGCTTCCTGTGTCCTCCTCACTGCTGCTCGCTGGGACCCTCCGGAAGATACAAGCCACGCCCCTCTTCAGGTATGAGTGCAGCCGTGCCTGCGCAGTAACATGGAGTCACTTGTGCTCGAGCAGATCCAGCTTACTGCGCAGTGGTGGCCATACTCGTGCCTGAACAAGAGAGTGGCCCCGATCTTCATTTTATTCCAACAAGCCCTTCTCGGATTCCTCTGTAGGGACCACAGTTGGCATTGGGGAACCGGAAGATGGCGTGGGAAGCTCTATAGGATCCAGAGGCTTCCCCCTTTCTTAGGGAAGTATGTTTTTTTTTTTTACCTGAGTTTTCCCGTCGGGGACACCTTAAGTTTTGCAAATGTTATCACCAGGAAGTGTAAAATTTCCTAAAGCGCTATAACTTAATATAATGGCATAACATACAAGCAATAGAGATGATCATTGAGATGCAAATAATTTTAATCTTGCATGCAAATTTCATGTAGATCACTGGCGTAGGGATAACTATAGCAGCCAGAGCAGCTGCTATGGGCCCCTAGCAAGGAGAGGCCCGCCACAGGCCTCATGGAGACCTGCCACGCAGGGGCAAATGCAGGATTTTTAAGGGGGGGATTCCTGAAAGGTCCAGAAGCACTTATGTCCTCGAGTGTTTCCGAATACAGGTGGCTCCATACAGCCCATGCACAAAAGTGCGCTGGCGTATTACGGAGCTGCTTATCTTTGGAAGTACTCAAGGACACAAGTGTTTCTGAGGGCTTCTGGAAGCAGCAAATTTGAACGGGGGACAGCGCTGGCACAACTCCCCGAGAGAGGAATGGGAGATAGACTTAGTTTGGACAATTCAGTGGAATATGCCACATAGTGTCACATAGCGCAAGCGATACCCATATGATGCAGGGATATATGCATCTGCGGAAGATGGTGGCGCTATATAAATACTAAATAATAATTCATAACATTGCATCATTTGGAGCCAGAGCTTTCTGTCATGCTGCCCCTACCCTGCGGAATGCCTTGCCAAACGTAATCAAGACAGATCCAACCCTGGACATGTTTAAATCAAAACCGAAAAGCCACCCATTTAGTCTGGCATTTATGATCGCATTGCTTTTCCCCTGTACACATCACTATGTACTGATCTGAGACATCTCATCGGCCATCTTCAGTAAACAATATTTCCTTACCAGGTGATTGCCATTCTTCTGGAGTACGGAGCAGACGTCACTCTGTACAACACCAGCCGGCAGACAGCTCTGCACGTTGCCAACGCTGAGATCCGACCTCTTCTATTAGCTGGATCTGGAAGAGGCTCATTCCCACAGCTGTCTATGGCCCAGGCCGCCTGGCAAGGAGACCTGGACACTGTTCTGGACTTACTGGTCAGTATGCAGGTTGTGTCTACTAACTATCCTTACACAGTCATAAAAGAGGAACTGTACTGAAAATAACAATGAATAAAATTGCTTATTGTTTACAATATTCATCTATAGATTATCTAGTCAGTGTTTGCCCATTGTAAAATTGTTCCTCTCTCTGATTTACATTATGAGATTTATCACTGGTGGTCACTGACGTCTTTAGTTCTGCCAGGTGATCTGTACGGAATGTTCGTTACTGAGAGTTCTATACACAGAGAGATATTGCTTGCTTGGCAGTTGGAAAAAGCTGTTATTTCCCCCAAATGCAATGAGGTTCACAGACAGCAAACTGTCAGGACCATGGCCATGACATCACACTGTGGGAGGGGTTTCACCACAATATCAGCCATACAGACCACCCTGATGATCTTTTCGAGAAGAGGTAAAGATTTATTGTGGGAAGGGGATAATCGGCTACTGATTAGGTTTTTTTTTCTAGGCTTAAAGGGGCACTATGGCGAAAAATTGTAAAATTTAACATATGTGCAAACATATACAAATAAAAAGTACATTTTTTCCAGAGTAAAATGAGCCATACATTACTTTTCTCCTATGTTGCTGTCACTTACAGTAGGTAGTACAAATCTGACAGAAGCGACAGGTTTTGGACTAGTCCATCTCTTCATGGGGGATTCTCAGGGATTTATTTGCTTTCAAAAGCACTTGGTGAATGGCAGTTGCTCTGTCCAACTGCCCAAAAAATGTGTAGCGAACAGGGAGGCTGGCCAGCATCATTGTTTAAATCCTTTTAAGGGAATATCTTTATAAATAATAAAAGCCTTCCTGAGAATCCCCTTTGAAGAGATGGACAAAACCTGTCACTTCTGCCAGATTTCAACTACCTACTGTAAGTGACAGCAACATAGGAGAAAATTTATGGCTCATTTTACTCTGGAAAAAAAAAAACAACTTACTTCTTATTTGTCTATGTTTGCACATATTTTACATTTTTTTTGCCATAGTGCCCCTTTAAGTGTCTCTTTAACCATTTACTGACATCCTAACGTATTAAAACGTCATGCTTACCGCTATTAACAGCAACATGACGTTTTAATACGTCCCGCGTTCCCGCCGATGCTACCGCCGTGTGTGCGCCGCTACCGCCGCTGTTTCCGTCGGGCTTCCGTGCTGGGTGATTGGGGAAGAGGACCGAACGGTCCTCTACCCAATCGCAGTGCCTGGAGTGAATGGACGTGACCGCGAACATCGGCTACGTCCATTCACAATAACAGGAAATGTAACAATTAAATAAAGTGAAGAAAAAAAAAAAAGTGAACATTTCCTATGAGTGTTCACTAGCGCCATCTTGTGGCTAAAAAGTACATTACACCTACAAAATACATTCATTTTCAAGTACATACAGATCTTAATAAAATTACACTTCCAACCCTCCCCCCCCCCCCCAAAAAAAAAAAACACTTGTAAAAAAAAAAAATCAGCTAAAAATAAATAAATAAATAGTTGCCTTAGGGACTCAGCTTTGTTAATTTATATTTTATGGGGGGTAATTAATTTTAACTTATTACATAGGGGCTTGTAATTATGGCCAGAATAAAAAAAACCACAACAGAAAAATAACACTTATATTTCAAAATAATATACTGTCGCCATACATTGTGATAGGGACATCATTTAAACTGTTTAATAATCGGGACAACTTGTCAAATAAAACGTGTTTGTTTTATCCACAGGAGAATGTTTAATTTTAAAACTATAATGGTTGAAAACTGAGAAATAATGATTTTTTTTATTTTTTTTCTGTTTTTCTCATTAAAACGCATTTAGAATAAAAAAATTCTTAGCAAAATGTACTATCCACAGAAAGCCTAATTGGTGGCGAAAAAAACGAGGTATAGATCATTTTTTGTGATAAGTAGTAATAAAGTTATTAGGGAATAAAAGGGAGGAGCACTGACAACTGAAAATTGCTCTGGTCCGTTAGGATAAAAACCCTTGGGGGTGAACTGGTTAAAGTGAGTGTTTACAGTTTTAAAAATAAAAAAAGTCAGATACTCACCTAAGGAGAGGGAAGGCTCGATCCTAATGAGCCTTCCCTCTCCTCTCCCGGTGCCGCGCAGGATCCCCCGTGGCAGTATTCGACCAGTTCTGTCAAATACTGCCACTTCCGCATGCCGAAGGGAGCTTTCGGAAGCCTTCGGGAGCACTCGGGCTCCCGAAGACGGGCCGCTCCATACTACGCATGCGCGAGCACCCTCTATGACGCACTCGCGCGTGCGTAGTATGGAGTGGCCCGTCTTCGGAAGCCCGAGTGCTCCCGAAGACCTCCGAAGTCCCTGCGGCGGCGGACGCGAACAGGGGAGCCAGCGCTGCACCGAGGGCACCGGGAGAGGAGAGGGAAGGCTCATTAGGACCGAGCCTTCCCTCTCCTTAGGTGAGTAACTGACTTTTTTTTATTTTTAAAACGGTAAACACTCACTTTAAAGTTCTTGGTGAGAGAGAATTAGATGCTGCCATATTTATTTCCTTTTAAACAATGCCAGTTGCCTGGCAGTCCTGCTGATAATGCATTAGTGTCTGAATCACACACTTGAAACAAACAAGTGTGGTACCTCTGTTCAAGCTTCTACACCATAGTCTAGTCCACCCCAGGTAGATGGGTGAAAGAAACCCCTCTTTTCCTGTCTACAGAGAGCGACTTCTTAAACCCGAGTAGGGTCGGGTCATAATCTCCCTACCTGCATTATCAGTGGTTGCCTGTGTGGTAACCCACTCTTGTGAGTATACAGTAACTGCCCTAAGTCATATACTGTGTTAATTTGTGATTTACAAACATACTACAGCATACTGGGCTCTCAGTCTCCTTTTCGTTTTGCCTGTGTGCAAGTTTTGGATATACTTTAAAGCAGTGGTCCTCAAACGATAGCCCGTGGGCCGAATGCAGCCCACTGAGGCTTTTTGTTGCCAACACCCATCCACATACTGTAGAAGCCAGCGAACAGTCATTCACTGGCTTCCAATCCAATTCTGCATCAGGTGACTAGCTAAACAACAGGTTGTCACCTGGGTATGCTTCACTGTCTGGTGCACAAAGACGCCGCGTGACTGAATGGCGGCTGCTGCTGCTGGGAGGTCTCCTCCGGGCATGATTGGGGGGAATCAATACCTAGATTCAATATGTTTTTGAACATCATTGTATGTATGTTCCGGCCCCCCAGCAGTCTAAAGTATGTTAACCAGGCCCTTGACTGAAAAAGTTTGGGGACCCCTGCTTTAAAGTAACACTGAAGCAAAAAAAACTTGTAATGTAATGAATTGTATGTGTAGTACTGATAATTAATAAGTAGCAAAGCTATGAGTCTCATATTTTTATTTTCAGTTATATAGCTTAATTTTAATAACATGGCATCATTCTCTAATATTTGCCATTTACAAACTACACTCTGCATTTTAAACTATGAAACAGAGCAGAGCTAATGACCCTTTGAACTTTCCAGCAGTAAAACCTTAAGAAACAAACAGTGAGAGACAGGTTGAGATAAGTGCTTCAGAAAACAGCAGTGTAGGGAGAGCTCAGAGAAGCTCTTTTGCATGGATAACAACTGAACTTTCATACTCTGCCTGTACCGGAAACAATTTGAGACTTCTCCTTTCTTAGCTATACTCAGGCCCAGTTCTAGCTACAATGGGGTCCCGGGACAAAGGTAACACACCCCCCCCCCCCCCCCGTGGCTGCCTCCGGCCAGAGCTGCCCCCTCACTTGCTTCCCCCCCCCCCTCGCTTGCTCCCCCCCACAGTGTAGCAATGGCAGTGGGTGCTACACACACTCACCTCCTGAACGATGCAGCTCCTGTCTGTCTGTCTTGTAGTTATTCTGTCCCGCACTTCCTGCTTCTCCGCTCGAAGCAGGAAGTGCAGGACAGAGTAACTACAGGGGAGACAGACAGGAGCTGCATGCCTGAGTTGTTCGGGGGTTGAGTGTGTGTATTTCCCACTGCCTTTGCTACACTGCGAGAAGGAAGTGCGCGAGAAGGGGGGGGGCAGAAACGAGCAATGGGGAGATCTGGCCGGCGGCCACAGCAAAGGGGGGAGAGCGCACAGGGGTATCTGGCTGGCAGCCATTTCATTTATTGAGGTGAAGGGGGACACATGAGGGCCCCTATAGATGCAGGGCCCCTGAAGCAATTGCCCCCTTTGTCTCTATGGAAGCGCCGTCCCTGGCTGTACTACACATACAAATCGTTATCTCACAAGTTTATTTTCACTTCAGATTTCCTTGACGTTTTTGAGAAACAAAAAAATGTTTTTCATATCATACTCCACTTATTGCCCGGAAGTGATGCATTATGGATGGTACTTCCGGCTCACGTGAAGGTGGATACATGCCAATGCCTTGTTTTAAGAAGGCACAATTACAATTCACATGTAATCTATCAAATTTTTTTATTTAAGCCCACAGAACAGTGGCGGGATGTGAACGCTGTGAATGCACAAGGCCTGTCGGCGCTGATGTTGGCGGTACGCGACGTTGACATGTTTGAAGCCCTGACAATGAAGACGGACTACAGACCAGTCGCTGTGTTAGAAGAACTTCTAAAACATAAAGGGTGAGCTCACAGAGATAGAAATAGACTGCATAGGAAAATATTACACTTAATGGATTTCCCAACCCCATCGGGGAATTGACTTCAGCTGCAGCGCGGCAACAGAATTGCTTTTACTTTGCTGCCACTCTCTGCCAGTGCTGTAGTGTAAGCTTTTTTTCTGGGTTCCAAAACCAGCTCCCTTCCTGTACTGCCTGGTACCCCTCTCCCCCTTCTAGGGGTGCAATTTTGGGAAGAGAAGCCCCTGTGACTGCAGGGCCCCCCCCCCCGAGGTGTGGGAGGGACCCAACTACTAAACTTCCCTTCCTCTCATACTCCAGATCAGGTATTTTGGTGGCTACACAGTTATCCTGATGGCCACTTGGTTTATAAACCTTGTAAAATGGGTCT
Source organism: Hyperolius riggenbachi (assembly GCF_040937935.1). NCBI lineage: Eukaryota > Metazoa > Chordata > Amphibia > Anura > Hyperoliidae > Hyperolius > Hyperolius riggenbachi. The sequence continues at coordinate 291,184,460 of NC_090652.1, forward strand.
GTTAGGGTCACCAAGAGGAGGCAAGGGAATGGTTTTGAACATTAAGGGGGACCCCATCAAAGTTTTGCTGTGGGGGGCCATGATTTGTAGTTACGTCCCTGCCCCCTTCATAAAGGTAAAAAGGGCACATCTAAGATGAAAAACTACAAGTGATAAAATCAAAATTGGATGTGTGTAACCTGAGCTCAATGTTTGGGGGGGGGGGGGGGGGGGCGGGCATATACTACCCCCCTTCTCCAATCTGCCCTCT